>NC_135411.1:66423766-66731266 GCF_051991245.1 Festucalex cinctus
ATATATATATATATATATTAGAGCTTTCAAATGATTACATTTTTAATCAGATTAATTACATTTTAGAATTAAAAAGGCTTTTTTATCAATATTTTTTGCCCGCCAAATTTAAAGAGCACCTGTTATGTGTTGTTTTTTGACATATAATGTTATGAGGACGTCTTCAAAAACATTTACCTGCTGCATCTTCTTTTTCTAATCAGTTAATTATTTGCATAATTTAAAATGGAAAAAAATACCGCCTATAGTTTGACATGAGCAAATACTCTGAATGTCATGCGCAAACATATATTAAATGTTTTACTTTAATGCATGGAGTTATGTTTATTACTCACACACAACCTGTGCTCTCTTTAACATAACCATCCATTGTCATCTAAAAAATATCTGCGGTCAAAATTAAAAGTGATTAATCTGCGTTAATACATGATTAATACGATAACTTTTTTGTGATTACTTAATTAGTTCACGCTTTAACTTTGACAGCACTAATATATATGTATGTATGTCCTATACGGACTACATTGCAACACGAATTTTATTTTATTTTTTGTCATATGAGGGGATAACCGATATCTGTCTGTATGGCATCAGCTTTGCAGATAAATTAATTCAGCACAGACACGAAACCAGGTTAGACAGGCCATCAAAAGGTTTGATTCATTCTGTATCTTTACAAGGATTTACTTGCTCTGATAAATTTGCATTCCAGTAAACCATTTTGTGCATCAGTGCGACTGTAAATCAAAACAAGGGAATTTCCACAGAGCATTTATTTTCTTAATGCTTTAATTGTTCCAGGATGCTGGCTAACCATTATATTTCAAAACAGTTTTTTCCACCAAAGAATGACTTGTTTCCAAGTCAGTTTGTTGACAACATTATAAAACTTGAATTTCGTCAACGCAAATGTTTTAAATAGCATTTTATACGTTCTTAATTTCAATGCAAGAGTAATATGAAGTTAACCACTGAGGACCGCCACACTAGAAGCAACACGTCAGTGAGCTGCCATGCTGCTGAGGGGTTCTGCCAGTAGTTTTCATGAGTGTCCGCCCATTGGCCACTAGTTTTGCTGTTTCGATATTTGAATTTGGTAAATGATGTTGCAATGTCACAAGATGTAATAGCCAATCAAAAATGTCATTATATTACATCATTTTAAACAATAAAAAGAAACAATTCCATGTATGATGAAAGATCCAAACCATACCAATACACCATACAGTTTAATATATTGTAGTGAAACTCAACACACAACATAAAAAAATATAAAATGAAACTATATTTTTGATTTTATTTATCTTACATTTCTAAAAAGCATCTCTGTTGACAAAATGCACAATAGATTACACAACAAATTTCATTACATTTCCGGGTACGAAGCAAAAGCCAACATAGACTATATAATACGAACACTTGAGTAAAATGACTTTTTTATTTTATACTTAACTATATTGTATTAACAATATTTACAATTTATCTGTAACTGAAAAAGCAAGTTGTGGAGAGTCTTTGCCACCTAAATGCTTGTAGTCAATGAATGGAGTCAAGAGTCTCTCAAAATATCCACTCCCTCGTTTATTTCTCAAATATGGCTACAGCGGCTGGAGCAGTCTGCTTCTTCCTTGACACGCTCATGTTGTTTGCAGCAATATATGTGGCGCCTCAAGATGTGTCCAGGAACACCTTGCATAAGGGCCTCCTGCGGCTCACTTTGCTGTGTGCATTGTGTTCCCCGTGCTAATAGGATAAGTGTGATACGGAACAAACAGATGTCTGAAACAAATCTTTTTAGATTAAGTAACTTTTTAGTAGTCTGACCTCTTTTCAAAAACAACAAACTGTGCATGTTAGTTTGGCTTCAAATATATATTTCAGGTATTCTCGATGAATATGTTTTTCACAACAGAGTAAAATGTAAACAGATTTTGCTGTACATTGTCCATGTGACTAATAAGTACCCCACTATTTTTTTGTGTGACATTAATAGTGTGATAATTATAAAGTCCTTTTGTATGACCTTGAGAATCTTCAAACATTGACATTCCATTGTATATTGTGTGCAAGTGTGTTTAACTTGTACAAACACCGACTAATCTCTTTTCCTTCTCTTTCTCCCTTGTGTTTTGTTCTGCAACCTTCCTTCACGTCATCATTTGATCCTCACCCAAGTCGACGACCACCACCATCTCCGACAAGACAAGTACCGCCATAATCATCCGAAGGGATTGCTCTTCTTCTTCTTCTTCTTCCTCCCTTCTTCTTCATTCCTCCTCCCTTCTCTCTTCACCATGGCTCTGCTGCCCTGTCCTCTCCTTAGTGCAAATTGTGTCCCCTTTGATCTCCTGCCAGTTGACCATGTCCATATATCTATGTACAGTATTGTACTTGTCTTGTGGTGTGTGTTTATGTGCGCTTGTTGCTCGCCTGTGGTCCAGGTTTGCTTTAGCAGAACCACATCCTAGTATCATCCACTGATACCTCTTCCCCTCAACCCTTCGCCAAGTCTGCCACCACCAGAACTAGTTGCTTCGACATGAAAATATGCTCCCCTATGTGCTGCCGTATTCATTCCAAAATGCAGCATGGCACATAAGCTGCTTTTATCGCATGGGAGTGTATGTGTGTGAATGTGTTTTGCGTGGATGGGGGAGAGATTAATTTGCCTATTGTGTAGACTCAAATTCATTTAGTATGAATTTATTGTACAACCCTCCCATAAGTGTTTTAAGATAAGTCTATTGTTCTCTATAGGAACACAAGTTGTATCTTAGTATGTGTGTGTGTAAACATGCGTTTGTGTGCAAGTAACAATGTGCGCGTATGAGTGTGCGAGAACACGCATGCATACACAATCTGTCTGCACGTTTGTTTCCGTTTCAGTTGTTCAAAGTGAATCATAACCTTCAAGATAAATTTACTACTGGACTTTTGTGAGATATTTGTGTGTTGTAGTAGCAGCCGTACACACATTAGCAAGTCTGAGGAGCACCATCAGTATTCTCAATATGAAACAGCCTCAATACTACATTTAACCTTGTCATAGGTGTCCACCTGTGCTGTATCAATGGTCAAAGTTGTGACCCCTGACGCCTTAAGCTCAGATTCAGATGCTGACTGCTGTTGTGACTGGAACACGCTTCGATGTTTACCTGTGGATTAACATCTAGGATGGGTTAACATCTTTCCTTTTAGCCTTTATCTCAGGTTTGAAACGTGCAACCAACTTAATGCACATGAAAGACGAGCGTTCTCTTTATGTATTCAACTCCCTATATTCTTTTCATCACACACTCATCATGTCAGTCAGTCAGCATCTGTGTTGGATCTTAAGCAGCTATTGTTCGTATTCAAGTGCTTCTCTGTCAGTTTGTTCATGTGTACATGGTCCTAAACTCTATTCTGGTTCTGCTGTATATAGGTATTGATAAGGAAATACTGTACCTGTGGACTATTAAGACCTCACAATGGATCCTAGCGCTTTAATGGTTCTCTATCTATTGACTCAACAGATAATTTAGACTGCCTTACCGGCATGAATGAAAATTCTATATTGCCAAAGCTAAATATAGAGAGAGAATTGCAAAGTATAAAAAGAAAACTAAAGAACAACAATGAATGATTCCATTTAGTAAGATGTCTGTCATAGAGTATAATGGGAAATTGCATCTATTGTTATTTTCTGTGTCTCTGTATTGTTCCTCAATTATAATAACAATAATAATAATAATAAAGTCCTACTTCTCAATAGTGTTTATTGGTTTCACTAAAATACTCCCTATATTCTTAAAGATTGGTCAAACTTGTGTGTAATTTCCTCATCTGGTAACATTTGAATATTGATTATTGGTTTCACTAAAATACGCACTATGTTCTTTAAAGATTGGTCAAACTGATGTGTAATTTCCTCATCTGGTAACATTTGAAGATAAAGTGTCCGATTAGAAATGACAGAAACATTCTCACACGCCTTACTCTGACCAAAAGCCACACTTTGGAGCAATCACCCTCCATTGTTGCTGAGCCATATCATGAAGTGGAATGCTGTATCATTGAAATATGGGATGCATCCATGCTCACCATTCGAAAGCAGTGTAAGACACAAAGAATTTAGTTTTCAAATGAATATTACACATATAGTTTAGCATTGTGGGAGTAAGGCGGAGTGCCTGGTGGTGGGTGCTTGCAGCACTGCCAGCCAATTTTGCATAAGGTTAAATTATTTTTAAATGTGTGCTTTATACTTCTTATTTGAAGAATGTTCACAGTTTATGCTCCATATCATTGTTTATCAATGAATACTTTTAAATGAACCAGTACCTTTAATCTGGATGTATGATGGATTCATTCATTTAGAATCACAAGCGATAAACCTGTTTTTTCGTACTATCAATGGCATTATCAGTTAAAAACAATTTGAGGTTTAAAGAAGGTGGCAAAAGGCGTTTTCTAAACCCCGAAGTTAATTCCAATTGCACATATCTTTCGGTTGTCATCTGCACAATTTAATAGAGTTTTACAACAACATAACTAGTTGCGTGTCTATTTTTTTTTTCATTTTCCTTTTAAAATCCCCCGCCCTCTGAGTTCGATCCATGTCGAACTTCACTTGACTTGCGTTTCCTTGAATCCGTCCCCTCCTCTTTAGGGATCTCTGTTCCACACACGCCATCTAGTGACACTAATAATGAATCGCATGTTAAAAATGTCTGAAGTGGACACCTATTCATTCATTTCTTCATTCATTGTGTTTATTTCAGGCAACATATCCCAATTGACATCGGTAACAAACACCTAAAGAAAGGTACATGTCAAGTGTAGAAACAAGATTCCTGTAAGGGAGTGGGAAGAAGAAAATGAATTTAATCCCACACCTTTTTACAAATTCAATATTGAACATAAAAACATTCAACACTTCCGTTAGAAATTAACTCGCAACTTTTAGTTCAAAACAGATTCGACAATTATGACACAATATAACAAAATAATAAAAAAATATTCACACGAGTGTTGCCAAAGTATATCAATGTAGATCAATGCTGGATTGCAGTGCAGCCTCCAGGCCCTGCCACCCATCCTCATCATTATTATAAAGCACATTAACACAAATTATTGCATTAGCAGCCGTTTTTCGACACCATAAATCCACATTCTTCTTCTTCTTCTTCTTCTTCTTCTTCTTCTTCTTCTTCTTCTTCTTATTATTATTATTATTATTATTATTATTATTATTATTATTAATATTGTAGTAGTAGTAGTAGTAGTAGTTGTATAAAAGCTGAGTTCGTTATAATATATATATACTTTATTTTTTCGTATAGGAACAACTGTTATTATAAACACACTATGTGAGATTTTTAAAAGACCATTTTAATCTCCATTTGTGCATTTCATCCGACGTGTTGATGTGAAGTGCGTTCAATTCTATTCTATTACGGTAATAGAATTAAACGTAGATAACAGTATTAACTGAGGGTCATGCCTAATGTTCTCTGTCCACTTTACAATGAGCTCCGCCTGCCGGACGAACCAAAGCTTGGTAACGAGTGCTCCCAACATAAACGCCAGCACTTCGTGCGCTATCGTGTAGCTGTGTTGCCATTGGCAGGACAAAGGGTGAAGTAGTGACAGTTGGTAGGTGCTGTAGCAGGTTGTTTTGCTATCAAGCCGCCTTGATCGAGTCAGAAGAACTCGCTGATGTTGGCTAAGTTTAGTTTGAGCAGCGGGCCAGCGTGTCCCCCGGACAGCACAGAGGAAATAGGTGGACGATTTTGACCCATTGTACAAGCACGTCGAGAATGTCTTTCCCGACAGGACAGGGATGAAGATGATAATATGGCGAGTTGTGAAACTGTGGCTATTTGCGTCACTAGTATTTTGGTAAGTTTCTACATGTGATTATGTTCGCGGTTGTTGGTATTTTGCCAGTCAGCGATAAACCCGTAACGTAAAGACCGAAATGTTGAAGTAGAGTCTGCTAAGGCCAAACAACGTACAGCGCGTTTAGTTAGCTTGTGCTACTTAGCGAGCTGCTATATTGTGATGTGGCACCAGGCTGACTTGTAACCACTCGCTTGTTTTGCAACAACCCGAGACGTTTAAATTATCTCGCTGTACCAAATAGCGGATACCTAAAGCGTCCTTATATTATCAACGAACAAAATCATGTTTCATTTGTTGAAAACACCAGCACTGTTGCTACTGGTTCAGATATGGGCTGTAATAGTGTCCTACTTCACACGTCAACGCAGCACAGATTTGGTTCATCGGGATTAAAAACGTTCTGGATGCATCTGCTGCTAAATCTAAAGGAAGAGAGCTAAAGCAATCAAAGAGAGAAAGAGATTACACTGTGTGATTATATGCTAATGATGTTGGAGAACGATGAACACAAAATGTATGACTTTTTGCTCTTTTGATAATGGAACGGGAGACAAAAGACTTGGGGCACGTACAGTTTATAATATTAGTACATATTGCATATAATACATATTATTCAGCAACGTAGTAGTGGTGTTGAAATGGAACTGAAACTTTGCTTCATCCAAATAACTGAATAGGAGAGTGCAAGCTCCTAAATTTTTTACCTACATTACCAGCGCTGCAGTCAGTATCACTTAAACTAGAGTCTTAACAGCTGATAAGGTATAGTGTTAACTTTTGACTCATTTTTACTTTAAATGTTTCCTAAGTAAACAGACGAAACAGTTATGAAGTGGTAGTATGTCTCTTTTTACTCTGCTTTAATTTGACTAATGTTAATGATATCAAGTACAAATTAAGACATTGTATTGATCTTGATTTGCACTTGTGGGAGGATATTTGTCAGTCTAGCACTGACTTCATATCAGGTCATCTTTAACATGTGATCCATCGAAGTTGACGTGTGTACTAGAGACAGAATATGAATCAATCAATATGCGTGTTCAGATTTAGTACACAAGATTATTAATTTAAAAATTAATGAAAAATCATTGGCAACCTACCTGTGTTAAGATGGCGTCATCTACAATCATTCATGTGCCACTTTAAACATTTGTCCTGTACCTATTACTTAATTACTGCATGTATAACCCCAAACTTTAATGACAATTACATGGTAATGAATTTGCAGTCACTGGTTTTCAATTAGAAAACGGTGTAAAAGTCTAAACATTAGCTTGAACAAAGCAATCCAGCAGCCAAGTATTTTAACCCCACACACACGCACACACGCCCCGATAATGACCTGGTTTGTGTATAATGTTCAACTACTACTAGAATAAGTGCTATGAGATACATTGCCAGTGAGAACACAATTTGAGGGGCTTTCTAGGTACAGTCTCCTCTTAAAGGTACACTCAGTATTATACAGTGGCATCTAGTGGTGAAACAATAAATCATTCGAAAAAAAACAACAATTGTTTGTGTTAGTAGTATGTAAAAAGATATGTTGTATCGCATAAGTACTTTTTTAAAAATATAACGGTTAGTCTAGAAATCGCAAATTATCTTACATGTCCGGGCCGCGGCTTCTAGTGTCCGCCATGTTTCGCCGCCATCTTTCTGCTACGGGTGCCGTCAACGACAAATTTCAGCGCTCCATTTCTTAACGCATTTTTGGAACGCCTTTGCAGACGCACTTCCGGTTTGTATGGCGACCGCATGTACACGAAGAAGAAGAGTTTCCGGTCCCCGAAGAGAGCATTATCAAGCTATCAATTGCTTTGGGAATTTATTTTATTTCAGCGCGACAAAACAAGAGTTTATATTGTAGCCGCATTTGCCAGATGGAGAGAAATGAGGAACAGACTAGGTTTGGGACGTGCCGGTGCCTTCGACTGCTTTCTACTTGACCGGTAAGTAAGAGTACATTTGTGTTTACGTTTTGAGAGCGAGAGAAAAAGTATACATCGTACTAATTAATACGATGTTCGTACCTTTGTTTTACGATCACTGTATCTGTTGATTAGCAACTCCGCACCACTCGAACGATTTCGTTATGAAGCTACTTGCTTTGAAAAAAAAAAAAAAAGATTCCCGCTGGCACGTTATATTTAGAGTAAATGCGCAAGTTATTGTGTAATGTAATGCAACTGTGATTTCGGAGGTATATTTGCCCATAACTTCAATGGAGAATCTAAAGCATACTGTATTAGTGGAGGAGTTGAAAATTATTTTCGTTGTGGTTGGTGAAAATAGTGTTCTCGAAATTAATTTTCGGCAGGGAATAACTTTCTGGACTTAAATGCTGGCTGTACAGTAAGCACTGCTAGAGTCTGAACTCTCTCACTCAAGTGTGTACTGGTCCATTGTGTAATTGGGTGCACAAGAATTTACAGGCTGCTACGTTTTCCACGGAAACTCGACAAGCAAGCAGCCTTTGCATATTCTATGCAGTCAAGTTACTTTTATCTAGCTAATACAATGTTTTGGGCTCAAAAACTAAAGATCTTACCTCTATTTTGGGGGCTTTGTTGGAAAGTTGGTGACATATAGTAGTATCATCAATTATTCTATTTTATTTTATAATTTTGTTTTTGTTTGTGTCACACTAGATCAACAGCCAAACTTGAGGGCTTCCAGAACCATATTCTGATGTATACAAGCATTCATGCACCGTTTAAATACATCACCGACCTGCAAGAAAAAAAATATCAAGGGGAGAGTCAACAGCCATATTGGAATGCCCCGAATGAGGACACTTGAATGGAGGACCCCAGAAGGCTTCGGTGTTGTACCACCAGTATCTCCACCTACCATATCTGAGCTGCAACAAACTGAAGTCAGCCGACGTCTTGGTATGTCATTTACATATGGACGGTATTACACACTACATGAACTTTTTGTGTGAAGCAATACGGAATGGTCACATGTACAAGCACCACTTGTTTTACACAGGACCTGCTGACCAGGTGTCTGAAGCCATGGAGTGACTCCTCCCTCACTTTCCTCAGCAAGCCTTTGAAGAATATGATATCATCGTTGGTGGGAACATGCCCTCACTCCATAACATGTACTTGTGCAGTCAAGGAGCATGTCAAACTTAATAAAACCAGCAAACATTGAAGTGACTTCATTTTTACTGCAGTCTGTTCACACAATCAATGGACAAGCCTTCCTTATTTTTGCCCCAATAACATCATAGAGTAGGCGAAAAGTAGTGTTACAGATCATACTATGTGTTCGGGAGAGTTTGAGGAATGTTGCAATGTTAATGGGGGACAATGTCAGCACACACACACACACACACACACACACACGCACACAAAAAAACAAAAAAACATCATGGTATTGAGGTAATCAGATATTTTAGCTGTGTACAACACATACTTGCTCTGTAACACTACTTTTGGCCCAAACCTGTATGTCTATTTTCCATATTTTGAAATGCACAGCGTATTGGTAAATTTCTGGAACAACTGCAATTCATGTAGCTCATTATATTCTAACAGCATTTTTTTTTTTTTTTTTTTAGTTAATATGTTCATTTCATGTAGACTTTTATTTTACTTTATTTTATTTATTCATTTTCATGTACTGTACCTTACATTCATTGACCAATGAAGAATTCCTTGTCATTGCAAGCATTTATAATAATTCTCCAGGCTTTTGATGTTTTACATTTCTAGTCATGTAAAATAGTGTTAGGTTAGGTGTCGAATGACCACTGCATGTTGACGCCAAAGAAAATAGTATTTTTTAGTTATTCAAAATGTACAAATTAACACACAACAACAATATACAAGTTATACAAACTACAACAACAAGTGTCAGACATGGACTAATTATATGCCAGGTAAAAAACCTTTGTATTGTCCTCGAGGATCTGGGAAAGTGTCACTTATTTGCCACAAGTCACCAAGGTGCTGCAGTCTGGGATCCAGGTACAGGAAATCATGGTGGTGCTGATGTGTCAGCAGTGTTGCCACAGTTACCTTGAAAAAGTAACTTAGTTACTTTACTGATTACTTGGTTTTAAAAGTAACTAAATTGCGTTACTGATTACTTGATTTTAAAAGTAACTAAGTTAGATTAAAAGTTACTTTTTTAGTTACTTTCAGCAGCTGCCGATAACACCATCTCAACATAAAAATAATGCAGTAGAAACGGAGTTCCAAATACTTTATTGAAAGTGCATTTTTAACATGAAAATAAAGTTTTTTTTTTAATGAAAAACAAAATAGGCAGTCTCTCTTGACTTCTTGTAACGTAAATACTTTTTATAAAACAAAAAATAAAAATCTATCCAGGTTGAAAATGAAAATCCCCTAAATTCCTCTATTGTTTGTTTGTTCCGCTATTCCAGTGTGTACACATGTATCAGTTTAAATATTTATTAGTAGTTATTGACAGTTATAATTGTTTTTTGGTTTGTTTGTTTTTTCTCTTCAAAATAAGGATCAGGAAAACAAAAGGTTGATAATTTAATGTTAAATATAAATATTTAACCTTTAGACAGACACCAACACAATTAAACAGAATATTTGCACATTGTGAAGTATTTCAGAAACATAAATTTAAGACATGAAATAAACCTACCGTCCAGCCAAAAGAAATATGAAGCCACCTTATGGAACAATAAATCTATCAAACACATTTTAACCACTTAATATATGCAAAAATATTTCCAAAAGTTCATTTCCCTTTTTAATCAACAATTTTTGTATTTAACAATTTTTTTTTCTTTTGTCATCACTTTCATTTTTGGTTAATGTATGACATCTTTTTTTGTTTTTTTAATCTGAGACACGATGATGACCACAGAATCACTACTGTTTATATTTTGTTTTTTGGGCTGTCGTAATCGCGGGCACGTCTCAGTTCTCCTATCTGCTGCTCATGCTAGTTGTAGACATTGACAGGGAGCCACAAACTGAGAAATGAGATACTTGCAGTGTGCTTTTAGCTTAGCTGGTGTGTTGGCTGTGGGACATACCTGTGTCGTTTGAATCCATGCATTGGATCGTCACGGGAGTTATTCTTTTTGGCTCGCGCGCAGTACCAACGCCGGCCCGGGACATACAAGTGCACCGAGAGGACTCGATAGCCATGGGAAATACCGAGATGTACGGCACAGGCTTCTGCTAACTGTCTCCATTTGTATGTTGTCACTCGCGCCGTGTCACGAGCACGGAAACACGGAAGTAGCTTGAATGGTGATGCTACTGAAATGTAAACAAAACAAGTAGAGCACGGCGCAGAACTCTTGCTATTGTTATGAAAACCATAAAGCCTCACTCGCAACCGATACGGTCGTTTAGCTCCCCTTGACGAACGATGGTTCGGTCGAATCGTTTTTTTGTTCCACCCCTACTGAAAACGTAACTTGTCTGACGTCACTCCCCCTGGCGAGAGGGCGGAGACGACCTCATCCCATAATGCTTCACGGACCAGTTGAGGATGGAAATAAATTATTTTTTTTACCACTTTTATGGTCCATAATGCACACTTTTTTTGTTGTGTTGTGTGCCTGTTGGTTAATAAAACTAGTAGTAAAAGTATCATCACTTTTGTTTTGAATGTGCAAACCATTCATGACCAGACCATGGCTGAATTCAGTGTGGTGATCAATGACTTCTGCCTCATCTTCGTAGTTAGCAGTAGTTGTTTGTGACTGTTACAACAGTGAGATAGTTTGCCTTCTTCATGAAAATGTGGAGTAACGCATTGATTCTCTGGACAGTAACTTTAATCAGACTACTTTGTAAAATAAAGTAACGCGTTAGACTATTAGTTACTTTAGAAAGCAACATTTTTGAGTAACGCGTTACTAAGTAACGCGTTACCGGCAACACTGTGTGTCAGCAATGTGTCAAAAAGTATTTCTTGGTGTCAGCCTATCAGCTGGACTTGGATATCTTCATGTTCCTCCATGGTCATTTCCTGTACGAGTCTCTGCAAGAAGGTAACAATTGTATGTCAGATGAGGTACCAAACAATGAACTGAAAGTCACTGAGCCAATGAAGTACATTATTATATGATCAAGACTATTTGTGAAAGCCATGTAAATTCCTGCACATCGAAGTACAAGGAAGCTGTTGTATCTTCAATCAAAACTAATTAAGTTGCTTAGTGATATTTATTAGGTAAAATTGTTCAACATGGTGACAAATCGATATCTGAGTAAAGGGTTTCAAATGTTTTTGTAAGCAGCACTTTTCTGAGTGGTTAGTAGCAACAAGACACGGGGGGAATTACGAGTCTGAGTTGCAGATGTGTAGTTCAGTTAACACCATTATTTTTGTACGATATACTAAACATATCAGCAAACGATGTAATCTAAATACCACATATTCCAAGCAAAGGTATGTTTTGAGCCATTCACATGCATGCTCGAATGGAATTATTTTTCCATGATGACATAATTGTACGTTACGAGACACCGCGTTCTCTTCCTCGTCGTCTCTCTCGCCCCCTACTCGCCCTCTTTGAGATGGTCCACATGTCTATAAAACATATAACATAACTGTGTGTTCTCTGGTGCATAGTTTAGTTGCACTAACAAATATGAACATAGATAGCCATTATCATTAGCTGACGTACAGTATTTCCTAACAATGCCGACAAAAATATTAATTCTGAAATTAAATGACTAAATCACAAATATTAGGGATCTGTACAGTATGTCTAACAAATGCAATCCACTTACGTCATCACTCGAGGGATACCAGAAGTTGTTTGCGTTCTGTTCCGGTGAAATTGGTGGTAGGCTGTTGAAGTAGGGTCTCTCTGGGACGCCGTAGTTCGTGTGCTTAAAATCATTGCATTATCTTGTTTGACCGATAGATGGCGGTCGTGAGCTACACACTGGGGCTTTAAATTGATAAAAATGCATGCTCTATTGGGATTAGGTCTGGATATTTACATGGCCAGTTGGCCACTTTAAACCTGCATTTCTTGTCCCTGATAAACTCTTTTGTAGTTTTGACACTGATAGTGTGTTGTTATAGCTTCATGACCGGAATCAGCCTCCAGCAAAAAAAAAAAAAAAAAAAATGCTGCAGAGTTCCCTTTTTGATTTGCCAGCCCTCCCCTACTTTGCTAACAGATGAGATAAATTTAGCCACGTGGCGTTACAAGCCACCTGGACTTTCTCCGTGTGCCACCCTCATAAAGTGTTTTGTGTTCTTGATTTATACTTAAATGTTTTGTTTTTTTCCTCAAATACCTATACTTAACTTTCAGCAAATAAAATATTCTCAGTAATACTAGTCTAATTTAAAGTCATTGTAATTTCTAAAAGAAAAAATAATAATAATAAAAAAAGAAATCCCATGTTGGACCTAAGGTAAAGTGAATGGTTTTGTTACAGGCTGAACTGAAGCTGTCACAAAGTATTTGCTGATACATTGTTATTTTATATACATTTGTTTTGTACAGCTTTTGGGATGTGCAACCTTGGGGTTGAACTGTAAGATAAGCAATGAGCAGTCAGTCATTCCTTCTTTGTCCTGCAGGTTCCATAGCTGTCATGTTGATTGCTCAGAGCCAGACCAGGAGGCCCACCGGGATGAGCCTTCACAGAACATCAATTTGGAGGAAGAATCAGGAGACGCTCATCATCAAAACAAGGTTGGCTTGACTGTTTGTGACTAGCAGGCCTTCTTTAAACAAGCAGGCTCAACAAATACAATAGCGTACCACCAAATGCTGTTTGTCAAAACAATTAAATTCTTCAAGCTTTAATATGTAATATTGAGTAGAAAATTATTGTTTGTAATATATGACCACAACAACAACAACAACAACAACAAAACTGCAGATACACTTGAAGAATTTCAATGTGACTGTCTCTTGCCAATTTGCTACTAAATGTAAACCTAAGCCCTGTCAGTCACAATTCACGATAATGAGCTAATATGTGACCGGCTTTGGCAAAAGGGTCCTCATGTACCAAAAAATTCAAATTAAGATATTCATATATTCAAATTTTACACTTAATTCCCTTTAAAATGATATACAGTTTGGCCCAAAAGTATTTGGACAGTGTCACAATTTGTCATGATTTTGGCTAGAGGTGGGAATCTTGGGGCACCTCACGATTCGATTGCGATTACGATTCAGAGGCTACGATTCGATTATAAAACGATTATTGATTTCCCCCCAGGCAGCAGAAAAACCCCCAATGTATTTTGGTGCTTTTAATGTTTCGTACATTAGTTACAAAAATAGTACAAAAGTCCTCTCAGGCCTAAATAAACTACTATTTCAGTATCAAGTTAACAGTTCAAAACAGTAAATAAAATACTCAAGTTCTCATTCTGTAACAACAGCTTTTAAGTATATTCAGTCTTCAACAGAATAAAACATAGCATTGGGCAAAAATATATTATTTTTATCCACTCAAAAGTGCACTGAGGTATAAATGAAAGACAATGTGAACTACTACTTCAATACAAATGCCTAAAAAAAAAAAAAGTGCTTTCCTGCTTTTTAAAGTTGTGTAAAGATGAACATGTAAACATTAAAGTTTCTCAGAGGTACAAAAAAAACAACAAAAACCTCAAGTGCTTTTCTGCTTTTTAACTTGTGTAAATATGAACGTGTAAACATTAAAGGGATCGTTCGGCTTTTTTAACATGAATCTCAATTTGATCCTCACCTCCCGTGTGTGCGATCAGCACTGACTTACCCCTGACAGCGTTCTGTGACACGCGTTCTGGTTCGGCGTTGGACGAGAGGAAACTAGTCCAGCAAGCTGGCTGGGGTCTCGGAAATAAAGCGTTTTTCTTCTAAAAACCATTTGTTTTCAAAAGCGTGATACATTTCCACCACAATACTCTTTTCTGAATAAAGTCAGACGCCATTACCGCCAGCCACTACTTTTCTGTTCGTTCGTTCGTATCACTGCGCGGCGCCCTGTAGAACGCTAACCGACGCACTGCAGCCAGCTAGCTGATACTTCCGCCTGAAGTTGTTTGCCTTTTCGGAGCAGGTCTGATCTCACGAAGAGGTGGGTTGGTCAGCTCAGCCATGCTTCTTGTTGTTTTGAATCTCGAGGCGTGAGTTGTGGATGTGTACTCTCGGTCCGTCCCAAAAGCGTCCCGAAGACCGCGCGCGCTACTGCGTTTCAGTTCCGCGTACTTTTCGCTCCGGTTCACTTTTAGTTTCGCTTCCCTTGGCATATTTATATAATCGGAATTTGGACGTTTGTGAATCGTTCTCGATTGTTCCACGGCCGAATCGTGAATAATCTAAGAATCGGAAATTTTGCACACCTCTAATTTTGGCTCTGCATGCCACCACATTGGGTTTAAACGGAAGCAACTTCAATGGAATTGAAGTGCAGACTTTAAGCTTTAATTCAATGGGGTTGAATAGAAATATATGATTAAACATGTAGGAATTGTAGGTATTTTTATGCAAATGCTCTTTATTCCAGGGGCTCAAAAGTAATTGGACACATCAACATAACGTAAAGTAAAATGGTACTTTTGAATATTTTGTTGCGAATCCTTTGCAGGCAATGACTGCCTGAAGTCTGGAATCCATGGACATCACCAAACGCTGGCTTTCCCCCTTTGTGATGCTTTGCTAGGCCTTTACTGCAGCTGTCTTCAGTTGTATCGTTGAACGTCTTTAGACGCGCACTAATTTACAAGTTGTTTGTCTTTTCGAAGGCGGAAGACGCGACTATCAGCTGTCTGCAGCGCGTCTATCAGCTGTCTACAGGGCGAGGCGCAGTGATACGAATGAACAGAAAAATAGTGCCCGGCGGTAATGGAGTCTGACTTTTTTTCAGTAGGGAGTTTTGTGATGCAAATGTATCACTCTTTTGAACACAAATTGTTTTTAGAAGAAAAACACTTTACTTAGGTGGTCCCAGCTAACTTGCCAGACTATTTTCTTCTCGTCCAACACCGGACCAGAACTCGTGGCACAGAACGTTGTCAGGGGTAAGTCAGTGCTGATCGCACACACTGGAGGTGAGGATGAAATATAGATTCATGTAAAAAATCCGAGCGATCATATTAAGTTTTGCCGTGAGCAAGTGAAATGCATGCTCGATTGGTCAGAGATCGAGTGATTAAATCGACCATTGAAGAATATTCCACTTCTATGACACACCGTCCAATCAAGTTTACTGCATTTGTCTGAATCCGAGCGGAAATGATATCCCTATACCACAGTTCTCAAACTCCAGTCCTCGAGGGCCACAGCCCTGCATGTTTTAGAGGAACTTTCTTCTTCTCATCATTCTAGTACAGGTTCTTAGTCTCATCTGTCCAAAGAATGCTGTTCCAGACCTGGACTGACTTCATCAGGTGTTTTTGGGCAAAGTCAATTCTGGCCTTTCTATTTTTGAGGCTGATTAATGGTGTGCCCCTTGTGGTGAATCCTTGTATTTACTCTCATGATGTCTTCTCTTTATGGTAGACTTACATACTGATACACCTACTTCTTGGAGAGTGTTCTTCACTTGAGTGGATGTTGTGAATGGGTTTTTCTTCACCTTGGAAAGGATTCTGTGATCATCCACCACTGTTGTCTTCCATTGATGTCCAGGCCTTTTTGAGTTCACAAGTGCATTTTGTTTTTCTCACAATGTCCCAAACTGTTTATTTGGCCACTCTAAACATTTTTGCTCTCTCTTTGATGATTTTGTTCTTCTTTTGTCAGCCTCAGGATGGGCTGTTTCACCCCTATTGAGAGCTCCTTTGACAGCATGTTGTGTGTTCAGAGCAACAGCTTCCAAATGCAGATGCCACACCTAGAATCAACTCCAGACCTTTTAACAGCGTACTTGATGACAGGTTAATGAGGGAAGGGCCCATGTGTTGATTTTTTTATTTTTTTGCAACCTTCTGAGTCAATTGTCCAATTACTTTGGGTTCCCTGAAAAAGAGACAGCTACATTTTACAGTTTTTCACGATTGTCAACACACGTTTCTCAATACAATAACAGATTTCTCAATACTGCAACACAAAATGCTAAACCTGACACTCCCTTTGCAAGAAGACTCTTGCCATCAAATCTCTACGTTGTGTTCACAAATTGGAACTCATGTTTTCATTTGCTACACACAGTCGTATTTTCCAATGACACATAGCATTCATTGAGCACACACAACGAAGCTTTTGCTGCACACGACCAAGTATTTACAGCACATTATAGTGCAAAATTGACAACACTATTGTAAAATGGAACACACCATATGAATGACAATGATTCTGGAAAATAAGATATTTCTCCATTTGTAAAAATGACTGAGTCTAGCCTAATTTTTTCATCAAACAAACTTAAAACAGCACAGAAATATGCAGTCAAAAATGTTTTATTTTTCTAACATGACTGAGGAATAATCCTGATCAAGCATCATAATGCCTTCGGTTTCTGTCAGGCCAGAGGGCCTCGTCCACATCACAGGCGATGTTCTCCCTATCTCGACATATGTGGAAGAACCGCCTTGAGTGGCGTATAAATCCCGAATGGACTCGAGGCCGACGTCCCCACAGGCTTCTTCCATGGCCTGGACAAATGGGACCTGGGTCTGGGGGTTTCGCTCATACACCTTCCACCTCCGAGCAGAAAAGAAGTCCTCTATGGGGTTGAGGAATGGAGAGTATGCCGGGAGGAATCACACTTTAAAATGTGGGTGGTCCTGGAATCACTGACGTACAAGCAGAGCCCGGTGGAAACTCACATTGTCCCAGATGACAACATCATTTCAGTAAATCTTTATGGATCATCAATGTGATCTGGTGGAACAAGTTGTTTGGAAGTCATCAAGGAAGGCCAGCAGCAAGACCCTCAAGCCAGCCTCCCTCATGCTCACACCATGGTTCAGCACATGGTCTATCACAGTGGCCTGAATCTTATTGGATATAATAGTTCTCTGTCTTCTTACTACTCCTCCTGTTCTCCTCTCTGCTCTCCTGCTCCTCTCTGTTCTCCTGCTCCTCTCTGTCCTTCTCCTGCCCCCCCCCTGCTCCTCTGTCCTGCTCCTGCGAGCAAGAGGAGAACAGAGAGGACTCTGTCCTCCTCTTGCTCCTCCTCTCACTTTACTTCTCCTGCTCAGGTTGCTCTCTTCAAGGTTCTCCATTCACCAAACACAGAGGAGGAGGCTCAAGACACTTATATGCTGCAGTCCTGATTGCTAATTGCTCACCAGATCTGAATGTGTTGAGTTTTAAACACTTGTGTGTTGTAGGTTGATACCACTGAGATGTCACATGAGAAGTGTGTGTAACAACAGAACATTGTATGTAGTGTTTTGACAACAAGTTAATGTGCAATTGACTGCAGAGTGTATTGTCGGTTGAAGCGTTGAGCTTTTACATGAGCGGTGTGTGCCATAACTGAGAATTGTGTGTAGTGTTTAGTAGGGGTGGGAATCTCTGACATGAGGCCGATTCGATATGTATCTCGATACACAGGTTGCGATTCGATTGAAAAACGATTATCTTTCAGAACAGAACGGTTCGATTAAGTTTGGGAACGATACGATTTTCGATTCGATACGATTCATTTCAATATTCAAAACTTATAGTGACATTTGTTGCTTGTAAACATTCATCTTAAAACACCACAAATTTTTACAGTATCTACAAATGTGTTTAAAAACAAAAATGTCTTCTATATTTTTATATATTGAATCAATTATTTAAATGGACCGCAACAAAGGGCTGGGCGATATGACTGAAAAATGTATCAGGTTAAATATTTATTAGTCGTTATTGAGAGTTATAATTGTTTTTTATTTTTTAATTTTTTTTTAATTAAAAATAAGGATCAGGAAAAAAAAAAGGCTGATAATTCAATTTGAAATATAAATATTTAACCTTTAAAAAGACACCAACACAATTAAACAGAATATGTGCACATTGTGAAGTATTTCAGAAACATAAATTTAAGACATGAAATAAACATACCGTCCAGCCAAAAGAAATATGAAGCCACCTTATGGAACAATAAATCTATCAAACACGTTTTAACCACTTAATATATCCAAAAATATTTCCAAAAGTGCCCTTCCCTTTTTATCAACAATTTTTGTTTTTAACAATATTTGTTTTTCTTTTGCCATCATATTCATTTTTGGTTAATGTATGACATCTTTTTGTTTTTTTGAATCTGAGACAAGATGATGACCACAGAATCACTACTGTTTATGTTTTGTTTTTTTGGGCTGTCGTTCATTTTGCGTTTGATGACGTAATCACGGGCACGTCTCAGTTCTCCTATCTATTGCTCATGCTAGTTGTATACATTGACAGGGAGCCACAAACTGAGAAATGAGATACTTGCAGTGTGCTTTTAGCATAGCTGGTGTGTTGGCTGTGGGACATACCTGTGTCGTTTGAATCCATGCATTGGATCGTCACGGGAGTTATTCTTTTTGGCTCGCGCGCAGTACCAACGCCGGCCCGGGACATACAAGTGCACCGAGAGGACTCGATAGCAATGGGTTAGCTTCTGCTAACTGTTGCATGTTGTCACTCGTTGTGCGCGCGCGCGCCGTGTCGCGAGCACGGCGTTGACGGTAGGCTCCTCCCCAAGGTGCGTAAAGTCTTTGCATTATGTTTACAACATCCGGGGAATGAAGCGTCTCTGAGCGCTACTTTGCTAGCTCTCTGTAAACAGGGAAGTAGCTTGAATAGTGATGCTACTGAAATGTAAACAAAACAAGTAGAGCACGGCGCAGAACTCTTGCTATTGTTATGAAAACCATAAAGCCTCACTCGAAACCAATTCACAGCCACGCGATATCCGGTCCACAGCTTTACAAGCAATGTATCTAAGGATTCCCGGCGGATTTTGTATCGGTTGACAAGTCTGCTACCGATACGGTCGTTTAGCTCCCCTTGACGACCGATGGTTCGGTCGAATCGGTTTTTTGTCCCACCCCTACCTTGCACGTTGGGGTACTTGCACGTTGGGGTACTGGCATATTGGAAGCAAAATTTCTTTGAAAATGGCATAATAAACGTTTACATGTAGAATATTTTTTTTCCAGTGTGTGTGTGTCAAGCTCAACGGGTTTTGGTGATTGTTTAGACCTGCAAAAATCAGCGTCCTTTTTTATTTTTAGGCAATGAGTTGCCCTGATTGGTATTTTTTTGTAAAAGTGTATATACACATCATCGCTCGTTGTACTCATTGCACAATGTTACTTTTATTGTCTAAAGGGGCAAAAAAAATTAATAAAACAAAATGGAAACGTACATACGTTTGGATCGGTGTGAAGCCAGTGAACAATTTGAGTGGTGGAAACTAAAAGAATATTCATAAATGACTTAGTTATCACACTTAGAATGAGTGTACATTTTTTGTACAAAATACCGTATGTGGGGTATTTTTTTTTATGCCTCAAGGGCTAGGTGGCGCTGCATATATAACTGAATGTTGTCATAGAGATAACTTCAGGCCTTGACGATAAACATACATGTCAAGTTTGGGATTTTTTGGAGCATGTATCGGGGAGTTATTAAGCATATCCTTTTTCAGTGCGAAACACAAATTTTGATGCCCCGCCCTCATCATATAGTATTTCCAAAAGTCAAGATTTTTCCGTCTGTTGTTGGCTCAGGTCTTGGCATGGTCCAGGTCAAGTCATAAGTCAGTCGGATAAAACGTGTAGGAGAAGTGGGCAAAAGTATGCCCTCTGAAAATGTGCAAAAATCGTAAAAAATGGGACATTCAAAAATTCGTAGCTCACTTCCTGTTCATTTTAGCATATGGGTCCAAGAGACTTTTTTGTAGGTCTTTGGCTCCCTCATACAGGTAAAAATTTTCGTAGATCTTGCTTAAACGTACAATCGGGGCTGCTTCGTTAAAAATTTCTAGGGGGCGCTATTGAGTCATTTTTGTAAAAATAGCACAATCAACAATAAAATATTGTTCATTTTACCAGGCCAGATGTGTGTGCCAAGTTTCATGAGTTTCTGCGCATGTTTAGACCCTCAAAACTGCCGTTGTTTTCTTGGCGAACAGTGCTTAGCCACGCCCACAGCGATTCGCGAAAACTCACAAACTTCGTGTTGTGACATCATGAAGGCCGAAACCCTCATCTGAGCAAATATGAGGTTGGTCCAGTTAACGTGTTTGGAGAAAAAATGTACAAGAAAATTCGTAAGAAAAAAAATTGCCACTAGGTGGCGCTATCAGTAAGATGAAATATAAGTTCGTAGATGTCTTTAGGGCTGGACTCTCATCAAATGTGTGAAATTTTGAGAAGATAGGATCATCTCGGTCAAGTTCATGCAGCTTTTATTGTCACGAAAAATCTTCAGACTTTGCGGCACCGTAGCGGCCACGCCCTTTGGCGAAAAGTTACAATATTCGGTGTTGGGCATGATCAACATCTTAAGGCTTTTCTGACCAACTTTCAACTGGATCCCTTCAACGAGCTCAGCGCAGTAGCTAAAAACGTAAAGTATGACATTTATTGTCACCACTAGGTGGCGCTATATGTATAACTGAATTTTATCATATAGATGTTTTCAGGCCGTGACTATTACGTTGCCTGAGAAGTTTGAGATTTTTTGGAGCTTGAACATGGGAGTTATTAAGCATTTGCTCTTTCTGGACAAATGAAATTTTAAAGACAATATTTGATGCCCCGCCCCCATCATATAGTATTTCGAAAAGGCAAGACTTTTTGCCCAGTTGTTCTCTCAGGTCTTGAGATGATAAATGCCAAGTTTGAAGTCAATTGGATGAAAAATGTTTGCAAAGGGGGAAAAAGCATGACCACAGTGAATGTGCCAAAATAGGCCAAAATTGGACATAAAAAAATTCATAGCTCATTTCCTGTACATTTTAGCTACATGGTCCCAATAGACTTTTTTTGTACGTCTCGGGGTGCTACACGTGCCTGCCAATTTTCGTTGCTCTAGCTCAAACGTGCCAGGCTTGGTTTTTATTTTTCTACGCTAGGGGGCGCTATAGAGTCGCGTTGTTATGACGACTTCATAATATCAAATTTTTCGCCGGGCCTGAGGAGTGTGCAAAGTTTGGTGAGTTTTCGTGAATGTTTAGGTACTCAAAAATGCGATCGTTTACGGAGAAGAAGAAGAAGAAGAAGAAGAAGAAGAAGAATAATTTTTCGAACGAAAAACAATAGGGACCTCGCAGCGGTCGCTGCTCGGGCCCTAATAATAAGAATTCCTTCAGGAACAATAGGGACCTCGCAGCCGTCGGTGCTCGGGCCCTAATAATAATAATAAGAAGAAGAATTCCTACAAAAACAATAGGGCCTCGCAGCGGCACCGCCGCCGCCGCTGCTCGGGCCCTAAAAAGAATAATAATAAGAATTCCTTCAGGAACAATAGGGACCTCGCAGCGGTCGCTGCTCGGGCCCTAACTAGAGCTGCGAGCAGCTATAAAGGGCCCTCGCAGCCCGGGCCACGTTGGGGTACTTGCACGTTGGGGTACTTGCACGTTGGGGTACTGGCACATTGGGGTACTGGCATATTGGAAGCAAAATTTCTTTGAAAATGGCATAATAAACGTTTACATGTAGAATATTTTTTTGCCAGTGTGTGTATCAAGCTCAACGGGTTTTGGTGATTGTTAAGACCTGCAAAAATCAGCGTCCTTTTTTATTTTTAGGCAATGAGTTGCCCTGATTGGTATTTTTTTGTAAAAGTGTATATACACATCATCGCTCGTTGTACTCATTGCACAATGTTACTTTTATTGTCCAAAGGGGCAATCAAAAATGAATAAAACAAAATGGAAACGTACATACGTTTGGATCGGTGTGAAGCCAGTGAACAATTTGAGTGGTGGAAACTAAAAGAATATTCATAAATGACTTAGTTATCACACTTAGAATGAGTGTACATTTTTTGTACAAAATACCGTATGTGGGGTATTTTTTATTTTTTTTTATATAAGCCTCAAGGGCTAGGTGGCGCTGTATTTATAACTGAATGTTGTCATAGAGATACCTTCAGGCCTTGATTATAAGCATACATGTCAAGTGTGGGATTTTTTTTGGAGCATGTACCGTGGAGTTATTAAGCATATCCTTCATTCACGATATTGCTTTTAATGTCCATAGAGGCTATCAAAAATAAATAAAAATATATATATGTTTGGATAAGTCTGATGCCAGTGAACATTTTGAGTGGTGGAAACAAAAAGAATATTCATAAATGACTTAGTTATCACACTTAGAATGAGTTTACATTTTTTGTACAAAATACCGTATGTGGAGTATTTTTTTTTTTATGCCTCAAGGGCTAGGTGGCGCTGCATATATAACTGAATGTTGTCATAGAGATAGCTTCAGGCCTTGACGATAAACATACATGTCAAGTTTGGGATTTTTTGGAGCATGTACCGGGGAGTTATTATGCATATCCTTTTTCAGTGCGAAACACAAATTTTGATGCCCCGCCTTCATCATATAGTATTTCGAAAGGTCAAGATTTTTCCCCCTGTCGTTGGCTCAGGTCTTGACATGGTCCAGGTCAAGTCTTAACTCAGTCAGATGAAACGTGTAGGAGAAGTGAGCAAAAGTCTGCGCCCTGTGAATGTGCAAAAATGGTCAAAAATGGGACATTCAAAAATTCGTAGCTCACTTCCTGTTCATTTTAGCATATGGGTCCAAGAGACTTTTTTGTAGGTCTTGGGCTCCCTCATACACCTAAAAATATTCGTCGTTCTTGCTTAAACGTACAACCGGGGCTGCTTCGTTAAAAACGTCTAGGGGGCGCTATTGAGTCATTTTTGTAAAAATAGCACAATCAACAATAAAATATTGCTCATTTTACCAGGCCAGATGTGTGTGCCAAGTTTCATGAGTTTCTGTGCATGTTTAGACCCTCAAAACTGGCGTTGTTTTCTTGGCGAACAGCGCTTAGCCACACCCACAGCAATTCGCGAAAACTCACAAACTTCGTGTTGTGACATCATGAAGGCCGAAACCCTCATCTGAGCAAATATGAGGTAGGTCCAGTTAACGTGTTTGGAGAAAAACGTAGAAGAAAATTCGTAATAAAAAAAATTGCCACTAGGTGGCGCTATCAGTTAGATTAAATATAAGTCAGTAGATGTCTTTAGGGCTGGACTCTCATCAAATGTGTGAAATTTTGAGAAGATAGGATCATCTCGGTCAAGTTAATGCAGCTTTTATTTTCACGAAAAATCTTCAGACTTTGCGTCACCGTAGCGGCCACGCCCTTTGGCGAAAAGTTACAATATTCGGTGTGGGGCATGATCAACATCTTAAGCCTTTTCTGACCAATTTTCAAATGGATCCCTTCAACAAGCTCAGCACAGTAGCTAAAAACGTAAAGTATGACATTTATTGTAACCACTAGGTGGCGCTATATGTATAACTGAATTTTATCATATAGATGTTTTCAGGCCGTGACTATTACGTTGCCTGAGAAGTTTGAGATTTTTTGGAGCTTGAACATGGGAGTTATTAAGCATTTGCTCTTTCTGGACAAATGAAATTTTAAAGGCAATATTTGATGCCCCGCCCCCGTCATATAGTATTTCAAAAAGGCAAGATGTTTTGCCCAGTTTTTCTCTCAGGTCTTGAGATGATAAATGCCAAGTTTGAAGTCAATTGGATGAAAAATGTTTGCAAAGTGGGAAAAAGCATGACCACAGTGAATGTGCCAAAATAGGCCAAAATTGGACATAAAAAAATTCATAGCTCACTTCCTGTACATTTTAGCTACATGGTCCCAATAGACTTTTTTTGTGCGTCTCGGGGTGCTACACGTGCTTGCCAATTTTTGTTGCTCTAGCACAAACGTGCCGGGCTTGGTTTTTATTTTTCTACGCTAGGGGGCGCTATCGAGTCGCATTGTTATGACGACTTAATAATATCAAATTTTTTGCCGGGCCTGAGGAGTGTGCAAAGTTCGGTGAGTTTTCGTGAATGTTTAGGTACCCAAAATCGCGATCGTTTGCGGAGAATAAAGAAGAAGAAGAAGAAGAAGAATAACTAGAGCTGCGAGCAGCTATAAAGGGCCCTCGCAACCCGGGCCACGTTGGGGTACTTGCACGTCGGGGTACTGGCACGTTGGGGTACTGTCAAATCGGACAAGGACCATCTAAAATGTTTTTGACAAGCTTTGTGAGTGCAAAAGGCCAAAGATGGTGTGCAATTCCCAAAATAAATTCAAAATGGCGGACTTCCTTTTAGGTTTAGCATACGGCTACAGAATACTTTTTGTAGGTCTTAAGCTAATAGGTATGCCTCCCAGTTTTCACAAATCTAGGTCAAGTCATCTTTAGTTGTGTATCGCTTGAATCATACAATTGGAAATGCTCCATAAAAATGCATAAAGGGCGCTATTGAGCACAACGTTGGGTTACTTGCACGTCAGGGTACTGGCACGTTGGGGTACTGTTACATGGAACAAGGACCATTTAAAATGTTAGTTTTTTCCATGCCTTGTCTGTGCAAAGTTTAATGAAAGAGGCCAAAAATGATGTATAATTCCCAAAATAAAATCAAAATAGCGGACTTCCTCTTTGGTTTGGCAAATGTCTACATAATACTTTCTTGTAGGTATTAGGCTTATAGGGGTCTGTCCTAATTTTCACAAATCTAGCAGAATCATACAATCGGAAATACTTCATAAAAATGTCTAGAGGGCGCTATTTATTGCAAATTGCACAATAAATCTCTAAAAATTCATGTTCATGACAAGTCTGATGTGTTTGCAAAGTTTCATGAGTTTTCACACATGTATAGATAAAAAAACAAAGCAGCACTTTACTTGGCAAACAATGCATCGCTATAGCAGCAGCGTGCGACAAAATAAAAAACCTTCGATAACTTTGCATCTTAAACATCTTAAGATGAAACACACCAAGTTTGAAGACGGTCGGATGAACTTTGTACGAGGAGTTCGTTAAAATATGACCCCTGAAAAAGGCCACAAAAAATGGCAACAAATCCCATCGTAAATCAAAATGGCAGACTTCCTGTTTTGTTTAGCACATGGTTCCAAGAGACTTTTTTGTACATCGTGGGCTCTTATGTATGCCTGCAAATTATCATCGCGCTAGGTGAAACGTACAACCGGGAATGCTTCGTTAAAGAGGAGTTTTCTAGCTCAAAATGTGATGCCCGGCCCCTGGGGGACTTCCTGTTGGGTTTAGCACATGGCACCAAGAGACTTTTTTGTACATTGTGGGCTGTTACATATGTCTACAAATTTTTGTAGGTCTAGCTACTTCGTACAACTGGGAATGCTTCATTAAGAAGGATTTTTTTCCTTTGCAAAAAGTGCATGCCACGACAACAGCGTGCGACGAAATAAAGAGCTTTCAATAACTTTTCATCCTCAACATCTTAAGATGAGTCACACCAAGTTTGAAGATGATCGGATAAACTCTGTAGGAGGAGTTCGTTAAAATATGACCCCTATGAAATGGCCCAAAAAATGGCAACACATTCCAAAGTAAATCAAAATGGCGGACGTCCTGTTAGGTTTAGCACATGGTTCAAAAAGAGTTTTTTGTACCTCGAGGGCTGTTATATACCTCTACAAATTTTGGTAACTCTAGGTGAAACATACAGCCGGGTATGCTTTGTTAAAGAGGAGTTTTTTAGCTCAAAATGTGATGCCCGGCCCCTGGGGGACTTCCTGTTGGGTTTAGCACAGGGCACCAAGAGACTTTTTTGTACATCTTGGGCTGTTACATATGTCAACAAATTTTCGTAGCTCTCGCTGCTTCGTACAAATGGGAATGCTTCTTTAAGGATATTTTTTTTCCTTTGCAAACAGTGCATGCCATGACAACAGCGTGCGACGAAATACAAAGCTTTCAATAACTTTTCATCTTCAACATCTTAAGATGAATCACACCAAGTTTGAAGATGATCGGATAAACACTGTAGGAGGAGTTCGTTAAAATAAGACCCCAATGAAATGGCCAAAAAAATGGCAACACGTTCCAAAATAAATCAAAATGGTGGACTTCCTGTGAGGTTTAGCATATGGTTCAAAAAGAGTTTTTTGTAGGTCATAGCCTGTTACATATGTGTACCAATTTTCATAGCTCCAGATTAAACGTACAACCGGCAATGCTTCGTGAAGTAAGAATTTTTAAACTCTAAATTTGATGCGTCGCCGCCATCATATAGTATATCAAAAACTTTAGATTTTTTACAATGATGTTGTCCCAGGTGTTGAGATGGTCCATCCCAAGTTTGAAGTCAATCGGGTTAACCGTGTAGGAGAAGCGGGCAAAAGTATGACCCCTGTAAATGTGCAAAACTGGGCCAAAATTGGACATTCAGATGATCATACCTCACTTTCTGTCTATTTTAGGGTACACACATCAAAGAGGTTTTTGTTCATCTGGATGTGCTACGGGTGCCACACAATTTTCGTCGCCATAGGACAATCGTAGAGGGACAGGGATCCGTTTAACCTATGTAGGTGGCGCTATGGAGCCATTTTTCTGTTATCATGTATGGCGACTTTAAAATATCTAATTTTTCGCCAGGCCTGATGTGCGTGTAAAGTTTGGTGAGTTTTCGTTCACGTTTAGCGTCTCAAAAATGCGATTGTTTGCGGAGAATAATAATAATAATAATAATAATAATAATAATAACTAGAGCTGCGAGCAGCTATAAAGGGCCCTCGCAACCTGGGCCACGTTGGGGTACTTGCACGTCGGGGTACTGGCACGTTGGGGTACTGTCAAATCGGACAAGGACCATCTAAAATGTTTTTGACAAGCTTTGTGAGTGCAAAAGGCCAAAGATGGTGTGCAATTCCCAAAATAAATTCAAAATGGCGGACTTCCTTTTAGGTTTAGCATACGGCTACAGAATACTTTTTGTAGGTCTTAAGCTAATAGGTATGCCTCCCAGTTTTCACAAATCTAGGTCCAGTCATCTTTAGTTGTGTATCGCTTGAATCATACAATTGGAAATGCTCCATAAAAATGCATAGAGGGCGCTATTGAGCACAACGTTGGGTTACTTGCACGTCAGGGTACTGGCACGTTGGGGTACTGTTACATGGAACAAGGACCATTTAAAATGTTAGTTTTTTCCATGCCTTGTCTGTGCAAAGTTTAATGAAAGAGGCCAAAAATGATGTATAATTCCCAAAATAAAATCAAAATAGCGGACTTCCTCTTTGGTTTGGCAAATGGCTACATAATACTTTTTTGTAGGTATTAGGCTGATAGGGGTCTGTCCTAATTTTCACAAATCTAGCAGAATCATACAATCGGAAATACTTCATAAAAATGTCTAGAGGGCGCTATTTATTGCAAATTGCACAATAAATCTCTAAAAATTCATGTTCATGACAAGTCTGATGTGTTTGCAAAGTTTCATGAGTTTTCACACATGTATAGTTAAAAAAACAAAGCAGCACTTTACTTGGCAAACAATGCATCGCTATAGCAGCAGTGTGCGACAAAATAAAAAACTTTCGATAAGTTTGGATCTTAAACATCTTAAGATGAAACACACCAAGTTTGAAGACGGTCGGATGAACTTTGTACGAGGAGTTCGTTAAAATATGACCCCTGAAAAAGGCCACAAAAAATGGCAACAAATCCCATCGTAAATCAAAATGGCAGACTTCCTGTTTGGTTTAGCACATGGTTCCAAGAGACTTTTTTGTACATCGTGGGCTCTTATGTATGCCTGCAAATTATCATCGCGCTAGGTGAAACGTACAACCGGGAATGCTTCGTTAAAGAGGAGTTTTCTAGCTCAAAATGTGATGCCCGGCCCCTGGGGGACTTCCTGTTGGGTTTAGCACATGGCACCAAGAGACTTTTTTGTACACTGTGGGCTGTTACATATGTCTACAATTTTTTGTAGCTCTAGCTACTTCGTACAACTGGGAATGCTTCATTAAGAGGGATTTTTTTCCTTTGCAAAAAGTGCATGCCACGACAACAGCGTGCGACGAAATAAAGAGCTTTCAATAACTTTTCATCCTCAACATCTTAAGATGAGTCACACCAAGTTTGAAGATGATCGGATAAACTCTGTAGGAGGAGTTCGTTAAAATATGACCCCTATGAAATGGCCCAAAAAATGGCAACACATTCCAAAGTAAATAAAAATGGCGGACATCCTGTTAGGTTTAGCATATGGTTCAAAAAGAGTTTTTTGTACCTCGAGGGCTGTTATATACCTCTACAAATTTTGGTAACTCTAGGTGAAACGTACAGCCGGGTATGCTTTGTTAAAGAGGAGTTTTTTAGCTTAAAATGTGATGCCCGGCCCCTGGGGGACTTCCTGTTGGGTTTAGCACAGGGCACCAAGAGACTTTTTTGTACATCTTGGGCTGTTACATATGTCTACAAATTTTCGTAGCTCTAGCTGCTTCGTACAACTGGCAATGCTTCTTTAAGGATATTTTTTTTCCTTTGCAAACAGTGCATGCCATGACAACAGCGTGCGACGAAATACAAAGCTTTCAATAACTTTTCATCTTCAACATCTTAAGATGAATCACACCAAGTTTGAAGATGATCGGATAAACACTGTAGGAGGAGTTCGTTAAAATAAGACCCCAATGAAATGGCCAAAAAAAATGGCAACACGTTCCAAAATAAATCAAAATGGCGGACTTCCTGTGAGGTTTAGCATATGGTTCAAAAAGAGTTTTTTGTAGGTCATAGCCTGTTACATATGTGTACAAATTTTCGTAGCTCTAGATTAAACGTACAACCGGCAATGCTTCATGAAGTAAGAATTTTTAAACTCTAAATTTGATGCGTCGCCGACGTCATATAGTATATCAAAAACTTTAGATTTTTTACAATGATGTTGTCCCAGGTGTTGAGATGGTCCATCCCAAGTTTGAAGTTAATCGGGTTAACCGTGTAGGAGAAGCGGGCAAAAGTATGACCCCTGTAAATGTGCAAAACTGGGCCAAAATTGGACAGTCAGATGATCATACCTCACTTTCTGTCTATTTTAGGGTACACACATCAAAGAGGTTTTTGTTCATCTGGATGTGCTACGGTTGCCACACAATTTTCGTCGCCATAGGACAATCGTAGCGGGACAGGGATCCGTTTAACCTATGTAGGTGGCGCTATGGAGCCATTTTTCTGTTATCATGTATGGCGACTTTAAAATATCAAATTTTTCGCCAGGCCTGATGTGCGTGTAAAGTTTGGTGAGTTTTCGTTCACGTTTAGCGTCTCAAAAATGCGATTGTTTGCGGAGAAGAATAATAATAAGAATAACTAGAGCTGCGAGCAGCTATAAAGGGCCCTCGCAACCCGTGCCACGTTGGGGTATTTGCACGTCGGGGTACTGGCACGTTAGGGTACTGTTTCATAAGAAACCGTCTAAATTGTAAATGTTTTGCCATGCTTTTTGTGTTTGTTCACATTGCTATGGAATGCTTTGTCGAGGTATTCGGCTGATAGGTATGCCTCCCAATATTCACACATCTAGCTGAATCATATAAAAAAAAAAATTCTTTGCAAACAATGCATCGCTACAGCAAAGGCGTGCCACGTTGGGGTACTTGCACGTCGGGGTACTGGCACGTTGGGGTACTGTCAAATAGGACAAGGACCATCTAAAATGTTTTTGACAAGCCTTGTGTGTGCAAAGTTTAATCAAAACGCAAAATATGGTGCGCAATTCCCAAAATAAATTCAAAATGGCGGACTTCCTTTTAGGTTTAGCATACGGCTACAGAATACTTTTTGTAGGTCTTAAGCTAATAGGTATGCCTCCCAGTTTTCACAAATCTAGGTCAAGTCATCTTTAGTTGTGTATCGCTTGAATCATACAATTGGAAATGCTCCATAAAAATGCATAGAGGGCGCTATTGAGCACAACGTTGGGTTACTTGCACGTCAGGGTACTGGCACGTTGGGGTACTGTTACATGGAACAAGGACCATTTAAAATGTTAGTTTTTTCCATGCCTTGTCTGTGCAAAGTTTAATGAAGAAGGCCAAAAATTATGTATAATTCCCAAAATAAAATCAAAATAGCGGACTTCCTCTTTGGTTTGGCAAATGGCTACATAATACTTTTTTGTAGGTCTAGCATAATCATACAATCGGAAATGCTTCATAAAAATGTCTAGAGGGCGCTATTTATTGCAAATTGCACAATAAATCTCTGAAAATTCATGTTCATGACAAGTCTGATGTGTTTGCAAAGTTTCATGAGTTTTCATGTGTATAAAAAAAAAAAAAAGCAGCACTTGACAACTGTTACATGGAACAAGGACCATTTAAAATGTTAGTTTTTTCCATGCCTTGTCTGTGCAAAGTTGAATGAAAAAGGCCAAAAATGATGTATAATTCCCAAAATAAAATCAAAATAGCGGACTTCCTCTTTGGTTTGGCAAATGGCTACGTAATACTTTTTTGTAGGTCTAGCATAATCATACAATCGGAAATGCTTCATAAAAAGGTCTAGAGGGCGCTATTTATTGCAAATTGCACAATAAATCTCTGAAAATTCATGTTCATGACAAGTCTGATGTGTTTGCAAACTTCCATGAGTTTTCATGTGTATAAAAAAAAAAAAGCAGCACTTGACAAACAATGCATTGCTATGGCAACAGCATGTTACAAAATAAAAAACTTTCGATTACTTTGCATCTTAAACATCTTAAGATGAAACACACCAAGTTTGAAGACAGTCGGATAAATTTTGTAGGAGGGGTTCGTTAAAATATGACCCCTGAAAGTTTTTCCTTGCCCGGTTGGAGGGTTAGATCAGGGGATGTCGCAACTTGTTTGTGGTTAAGTGCTACAGAAGTAAATGTGTCTTAACAACCTCATGATTGAATGTGTTTTCAATTCTCTAGGATGTGATTGGATTGTATCAATTAAATGTTCTTATAACTGATTCAGTGAGTAGTAAAAATAGTGTGTCAAGTATAATGACATGAAATATAAGGAATACAAAAAACAAAACAAGAACCCTCTAAATTACACATTTTGTTCCAGGCTTTATGTGCGTGCATAGTTTGAGTATACACCTAGGTTTAGGCCAGGAGTGTTCAAACCTTTTGCAAAGAGGGCCGGGTATGGTAAGGTGAAAATGTGTGGGGCCTAATCAACCATTTAGTTTAGCCTGACATAATTTTTTTACATGCATATGTAAATATATATATGTGGACAAATGTGTACATATGTCTACAAATTTTTGTAGCTCGAGCTGCTTCGTCCAACTGGGAACGCTGCATTAAGAAGGATTTTTTTTTCCTTTGCCAACAGTGCATGCCACGACAACAGCGTGCGACGAAATAAAAAGCTTTCAATAACTTTTCATCGTCAACATCTTAAGATGAATCACACCAAGTTTGAAGATGATCGGATAAACTCTGTAGGAGGAGTTCGTTAAAATAAGACCCCTATGAAATGGCCAAAAAAATGGCAACATGTTCCAAAGTAAATCAAAATGGCAGACTTCCTGTTAGGTTTAGCATATGGTTCAAAAAGAGTTTTTTCTACCTCGAGGGCTGTTACATATGTCTTCAAATTTTGGTCACTCTAGGTGAAACGTACAGCCGGAAATGCTTCATTAAGTAAAAATTTTGAAATGCAAAATTTGATGCCCTGCCTCTGGCGGACTTCCTGTTAGGTTTAGCATATGGCACCAACAGGCTTTTTTGTAGATCATAGTCTGTTACATATGTGTACCAATTTTCGTAGCTCTAGATTAAACGTATAACCGGCAATACTTCAGATGAAACATGCCAAAGAATGAAGACAATCTTTGACAAGTTTTGTAGAAAATATGAGGCCTATAAAAGGCCCCCAAAAAATGGCTACAAATAGCAAAGTAAATCAAAATGCCGGACTTCCTGTTTGGCTTAGCACATGGTTCTAAAAGACTTTTTTGTACATCGTGGGCTCTTATGTATGCCTCCAAATTATCATAGCGCTAGGTGAAAGGTACAACCGGGAATGCTTCGTTAAAGAGGAGTTTTTTAGCTCAAAAAGTGATGCCCGGCCCTTGCGGGACTTCCTGTTGGGTTTAGCACAAAGCAGCAAGAGACTTTTTTGTACATCGTGGGCTGTTACATATGTCTACAAATTTTCGGAGCTCTAGCTGCTTCGTACAACTGAGAATTCTTCATTAAGAAGAATTTTTTTCCTTTGCAAACAAGTGCATGCCACGACAACAGCGTGCAGCGAAATAAAAAGCTTTCAATAACTTTTCATCTTCAACATCTTAAGATGAATCACACCAAGTTTGAAGATGATCGGATAAACTCTGTAAGAGGAGTTCGTTAAAATAGGACCCCTATGAAATGGCCAAAAAAATGGGAACACGTTCCAAAGTAAATCAAAATGGTGGACTTTCTGTTAGGTTTAGCATATGGTTCAAAAAGAGTTTTTTGTACCTTGAGGGCTGTTACATATGTCTTTAAATTTTGGTAACTCTAGGTGAAACGTACAGCCGGGAATGCTTCATTAAGTAAGAATTTTGAAACTCAAAATTTGATGCCCCGCCTCTGGCGGACTTCCTGTTGGGTTTAGCATATGGCACCAACAGACTTTTTTGTAGGTCATAGTCTGTTACATATGTGTACCAATTTTCGTAGCTCTAGGTTAAACATACAACCGGCAATACTACGTTTAGTAAGTGTTTTGAAACTCTAAATTTGATGCCCCACCGCCGTCATATAGTATGTCGAAAACTTTAGATTTTTTACCATGGTGTTGTCCCAGGTCTTGAGATGGTACATCCCAAGTTTGAAGTCAATTGGATTAACCGTGTAGGAGAAGCAGGCAAAAGTATGACCCCTGTAAATGTGCAAAAATTGGCCAAAATTTGACATTTAAATACTCATATCTCACTTCCTGTCTATTTTAGGGTACACACATCAAAGAGGTTTTTGTTCATCTGGATGTGCTACAGGTGCCACACAATTTTCATAGCCGTCGGACAATCGTTGCGGGCCAGGGATCTGTTTAACCTATGTAGGTGGCGCTATGGAGCCATTTTTCTGTTATCACCTATGGCGACTTTAAAATATCAAATTTTTCGCCAGGCCTGACGTGTGTGTAAAGTTTGGTGAGTTTCCGTTCACGTTTAGTGTCTCAAAAATGTGATTGTTTGCGGAAAAGAATAATAACAAATAAAAAGAAGAACTAGAGCTGCGAGCAGCTATAAAGGGCCCTCGCAACCCGGGCCACGTTGGGGTATATGCAAGTCGGGGGACTTGCACGTTGGGGTACTGTTAAATAGACAAGGACCATGGAAAATAGAAATGCATTTGCCGTGCCTTGTGTGTAAAAAGGTGCAGTAAAAGGCCAAAAATGATGCACAATTCCCAAAATAAATTCAAAAGTGTGGACTTTCTGATGTGTGTGCAAAGTTTCATGAAAAGTCGCTCGTTTGATATTCAAAACCAGCATCTGTTCATTTGAAAACATTGCATGGCACAGAGATGGTGTGTGATCAAATAAAAAGCTTTTTGATGACTCTTAATGTGGTGTCGCTGTGCAACACATATGTATTCATGACATAGTGAAGTATTGTGACAGTTTTGTAGGGTCCAGCAAACAGTAAATGTGTGACAGTTATTCAAGAAAAAATGTAGCTTTGAAGCAGGCTAACCAATGACATCATCTAAAGGGGAAAAAAGCACATGAGCAAGCATAGGTATAAGTAGAGGAGAAAAAGAGATGAAAGAAGTGCGAGAGATGGAACAGGAGAGGAATGCAGCTGTTTATGTATAGCTGTTGTAACAGGACAGATTAAATAACACTTTAACCTGGGGTTAACAGCGCCCTAGGACAGATAAACTCTTTAGTGTAAAAGTTTTCTGGGACAGATGAATCCCTTGGGGTCAAAGAGTTCGGGTTAGCACATAGTCTGTCTTAGGATAATGTAACCTCCATGGATGAATTAGTCCTAGGACGCTTTGACCTGCGGGCTAAAACTTCAGGGGGGTTAACCTGTCCTGTTATATTGTGATCATCGTCTTCGTGCATGTCCTCAGTGGCTTCTTCTGTCTGTGTGGCAGCATTTGATACATCTGTAGAACAAAAAAGAATGAAGAATCATGTTAGATCTGTGAAGTTTGGTTGTCTTAGGTGTAGTTTACAGAACAGTCGTGTGCATATTTTTAGCATGGTAGTGTCTTAATACAAATGCATATTATGTAATGCACTGTATATGGATATTACAGACGTAATATTTGACGGTGATCTTATATTCATAGTTTTTGCCCGTTAATAAATAATATAGCTAGTAAGTAATAAGACACGCAAAAATGGTATAGTTGAATCCTCTGGGTCAAAAAGCAATGTTTTAGGATTGTGTGATGAAATGATGAATAAAAGTAAGGATACGACAGGTACATAAATGGTTATATATACACACGGACATATATATTTATACAGTATAACAGTGCCGCATGTATTGGTTTTAAGGAAAGAGTTGAAAAGCAGTGTTCAGAAAAAAGCATAAGACGCACAAAGTACCATTTCACTACATGTAATAAGTTGTCAAGTAGACATGTGAATTAAGTGGTTAAGATAGTGGCTACTGTGCAAGTAAGCTTCAATTGTCTCTAAAAGGTTAGCATATGTGTTCTACATGATATCAATGGCTAGACGTGCTCGTGGAGAAACATTACAAACAGAAAAACACACTAAAGGTGCCTTTAACAAACCTGTTAATAAATGAGAACTTAATACATATATGTATGGCATACTGTATATGATTGAGAAAGTTGTCCTGTTTAGTTTATGTATTGTATACTTACGGAAAAAAGTTGGCAATCTTTGCGTATGGAGATGATTAGAGGGTCTTTATCAAAAGAGAATTTGCTTGTTGATTTGTTCATGTTCTGTAGAAAAGCAAAGGAGTAGAAATAAATACAGTATCATACTTCATAAACATACAAGAAATTTGTAGCTGTATTAACCATTGTTGGTATTTGAAGTGATAATTTAGGAATAGAAGTGTAGTGATTGCAGAATTTATAGAGTGCTTACCTTGTATGACTTTGTAGATGGAAATGTCTTTTGTTGAAAGAGCTCTTTGTTGTCTACTATATATGCAAGGACAAGCATAAGTAGGTGTGGTTATGAAGTACTTGACCATTGAAATAAAGCAGTGGTATCAAATGTATGGACCGTGGTTTGGCTCAGGCCTGCAAAGGGGTTTAATGTGGCACAAGAGATAATCTTGTAAGGTACAAAAAATAATAATAATATAATAGGTATGCCTCTGAGTTTTCACAAATCTAGGTCAAGTCAAGTCATCTTTAGTTATTTTGCGCTTGAATCATCCAATCGGAAATGCTCCATAAAAAATGTATAGAGGGTGCGATTTATTGCAAATTGCACAAGAAATCTCTAAAAATTCATGTTAATGACAAGTCTGATGTGTGTGCAAAGTTTCACGAGTTTTCACACATGTATAGATAAAAAAAACAAAGCAGCACTTTACTTGGCAACCAATGCATCGCTATAGCAGCAGCGTGCGACAAAATAAAAAACTTTCGATAAATTTGCATCTTAAACATCTTAAGATGAAACACACCAAGTTTGAACACGGTCGGATGAATTTTGTAGGAGGAGTTAAAATATGACCCCTAAAAAAGGCCACAAAAAAAGTCTACAAATCCCATCATAAATCAAAATGGCGGACTTCCTGTTTGGTTTAGCACATGGTTCCAAGAGACTTTTTTGTACATCGTGGGCTCTTATGTATGCCTCTAAATTATCATAGCGCTAGGTGAAACGTACAACCGGGAATGCTTCGTTAAAGAGGAGTTTTTTAGCTCAAAATGTGATGCCCGGCCCCTACGGGACTTCCTGTTGGGTTTAGCACATGGCACCAAGAGACTTTTTTGTACATCGTGGGCTGTTACATTTGTCTCCAAATTTTCGTAGCTCTAGCTGCTTCGTACAACTGGGAATGCTTCATTAAGAAGTAATTTTTTCCTTTGCAAACTGTGCATGCCACGGCAACAGCGTGCGACAAAATAAAAAGCTTTCAATAACTTTTCATCTTCAACATCTTAAGATGAATCACACCAAGTTTGGAGATGATCGGATAAACTCTGTAGGAGGAGTTCGTTAAAATAAGACCCCTATGAAATGGCCCAAAAAATGGCAACACGTTCCAAAGTAAATCAAAATGGCGGACTTCCTGTTCGGTTTAGCATATGGTTCAAAAAGAGTTTTTTGTACCTTGAGGGCTGTTACATATGTCTTCAAATATTGGTAACTCTAGGTGAAATGTACAGCCGGGAATGCTTCATTAAGTTAGAATTTTGAAACACAAAATTTGATGCCTCGCCTCTGGCGGACTTCCTGTTAGGGTTAGCATATGGCACCAACAGGCTTTTTTGTAGATCATAGTCTGTTACATATGTGTACCAATTTTCGTAGCTCTAGATTAAACGTACCACCGGCAATGCTTCGTTAAGTAAGAATTTTGAAACTGTAAATTTGATGCCCCGCCACCGTCATATAGTATGTCAAAAACTTTAGATTTTTTACCATGATGTTGTCCCAGGTGTTGAGATGGTACAGCCCAAGTTTGAAGTCAATCGGGTTAACCGTGTAGGAGAAGCGGGCAAAAGTATGACCCCTGTAAATGTGCAAAAATGGGCCAAAATTGGACATTCAAATACTCATACCTCACTTCCTGTCTATTTTAGGGTACACATATCAAAGAGGTTTTTGTTCATCTGGATGTGCTACAGGTGCCACACAATTTTCGTAGCCATAGGACAATCGTAGCGGGACAGGGATCCGTTAAACCTATGTAGGTGGCGCTACAGAGCCATTTTTCTGTTATCATGTATGGCGACTTTAAAATATCAAATTTTTCGCCAGACCCGATCTGCGTGTAAAGTTTGGTGAGTTTTCGTTCATGTTTAGTGCCTCAAAAATGTGGTTGTTTGCGGAAAAGAATAATAACAAAGAAGAAGAAGAATAATAACTAGAGCTGCGAGCAGCTATAAAGGGCCCTCGCAACCCGTGCCACGTTGGGGTATTTGCACGTCGGGGTACTGGCACGTTAGGGTACTGTTTCATAAGAAACCGTCTAAATTGTAAATGTTTTGCCATGCTTTTTGTGTTTGTTCACATTGCTATGGAATGCTTTGTCGAGGTATTCGGCTGATAGGTATGCCTCCCAATATTCACACATCTAGCTGAATCATATAAAAAAAAAATTCTTTGCAAACAATGCATCGCTACAGCAAAGGCGTGCCACGTTGGGGTACTTGCACGTCGGGGTACTGGCACGTTGGGGTACTGTCAAATAGGACAAGGACCATCTAAAATGTTTTTGACAAGCCTTGTGTGTGCAAAGTTTAATCAAAACGCAAAATATGGTGCTCAATTCCCAAAATAAATTCAAAATGGCGGACTTCCTTTTAGGTTTAGCATACGGCTACAGAATACTTTTTGTAGGTCTTAAGCTAATAGGTATGCCTCCCAGTTTTCACAAATCTAGGTCAAGTCATCTTTAGTTGTGTATCGCTTGAATCATACAATTGGAAATGCTCCATAAAAATGCATAGAGGGCGCTATTGAGCACAACGTTGGGTTACTTGCACGTCAGGGTACTGGCACGTTGGGGTACTGTTACATGGAACAAGGACCATTTAAAATGTTAGTTTTTTCCATGCCTTGTCTGTGCAAAGTTTAATGAAGAAGGCCAAAAATTATGTATAATTCCCAAAATAAAATCAAAATAGCGGACTTCCTCTTTGGTTTGGCAAATGGCTACATAATACTTTTTTGTAGGTCTAGCATAATCATACAATCGGAAATGCTTCATAAAAATGTCTAGAGGGCGCTATTTATTGCAAATTGCACAATAAATCTCTGAAAATTCATGTTCATGACAAGTCTGATGTGTTTGCAAAGTTTCATGAGTTTTCATGTGTATATATAAAAAAAAAAAAAGCAGCACTTGACAACTGTTACATGGAACAAGGACCATTTAAAATGTTAGTTTTTTTCCATGCCTTGTCTGTGCAAAGTTGAATGAAAAAGGCCAAAAATGATGTATAATTCCCAAAATAAAATCAAAATAGCGGACTTCCTCTTTGGTTTGGCAAATGGCTACATAATACTTTTTTGTAGGTCTAGCATAATCATACAATCGGAAATGCTTCATAAAAAGGTCTAGAGGGCGCTATTTATTGCAAATTGCACAATAAATCTCTGAAAATTCATGTTCATGACAAGTCTGATGTGTTTGCAAAGTTCCATGAGTTTTCATGTGTATAAAAAAAAAAAAGCAGCACTTGACAAACAATGCATTGCTATGGCAACAGCGTGTTACAAAATAAAAAACTTTCGATTACTTAGCATCTTAAACATCTTAAGATGAAACACACCAAGTTTGAAGACAGTCGGATAAATTTTGTAGGAGGGGTTCGTTAAAATATGACCCCTGAAAGTTTTTCCTTGCCCGGTTGGAGGGTTAGATCAGGGGATGTCGCAACTTGTTTGTGGTTAAGTGCTACAGAAGTAAATGTGTCTTAACAACCTCATGATTGAATGTGTTTTCAATTCTCTAGGATGTGATTGGATTGTATCAATTAAATGTTCTTATAATTGATTCAGTGAGTAGTAAAAATAGTGTGTCAAGTATAATGACATGAAATATAAGGAATACAAAAAACAAAACAAGAACCCTCTAAATTACACATTTTGTTCCAGGCTTTATGTGCGTGCATAGTTTGAGTATACACCTAGGTTTAGGCCAGGAGTGTTCAAACCTTTTGCAAAGAGGGCCGGGTATGGTAAGGTGAAAATGTGTGGGGCCAAATCAACCATTTAGTTTAGCCTGACATAATTTTTTTACATGCATATGTAAATATATATATGTGGACAAATGTGTACATATGTCTACAAATTTTTGTAGCTCGAGCTGCTTCGTCCAACTGGGAACGCTGCATTAAGAAGGATTTTTTTTTCCTTTGCCAACAGTGCATGCCACGACAACAGCGTGCGACGAAATAAAAAGCTTTCAATAACTTTTCATCGTCAACATCTTAAGATGAATCACACCAAGTTTGAAGATGATCGGATAAACTCTGTAGGAGGAGTTCGTTAAAATAAGACCCCTATGAAATGGCCAAAAAAATGGCAACATGTTCCAAAGTAAATCAAAATGGCAGACTTCCTGTTAGGTTTAGCATATGGTTCAAAAAGAGTTTTTTGTACCTCGAGGGCTGTTACATATGTCTTCAAATTTTGGTCACTCTAGGTGAAACGTACAGCCGGAAATGCTTCATTAAGTAAAAATTTTGAAATGCAAAATTTGATGCCCTGCCTCTGGCGGACTTCCTGTTAGGTTTAGCATATGGCACCAACAGGCTTTTTTGTAGATCATAGTCTGTTACATATGTGTACCAATTTTCGTAGCTCTAGATTAAACGTATAACCGGCAATACTTCAGATGAAACATGCCAAAGAATGAAGACAATCTGATAAGTTTTGTAGAAAATATGAGGCCCATAAAAAGCCCCCAAAAAATGGCTACAAATAGCAAAGTAAATCAAAATGCCGGACTTCCTGTTTGGCTTAGCATATGGTTCTAAAAGACTTTTTTGTACATCGTGGGCTCTTATGTATGCCTCCAAATTATCATAGCGCTAGGTGAAAGGTACAACCGGGAATGCTTCGTTAAAGAGGAGTTTTTTAGCTCAAAAAGTGATGCCCGGCCCTTGCGGGACTTCCTGTTGGGTTTAGCACAAAGCAGCAAGAGACTTTTTTGTACATCGTGGGCTGTTACATATGTCTACAAATTTTCGTAGCTCTAGCTGCTTCGTACAACTGAGAATTCTTCATTAAGAAGAATTTTTTGCCTTTGCAAACAAGTGCATGCCACGACAACAGCGTGCAGCGAAATAAAAAGCTTTCAATAACTTTTCATCTTCAACATCTTAAGATGAATCACACCAAGTTTGAAGATGATCGGATAAACTCTGTAAGAGGAGTTCGTTAAAATAGGACCCCTATGAAATGGCCAAAAAAATGGGAACACGTTCCAAAGTAAATCAAAATGGTGGACTTTCTGTTAGGTTTAGCATATGGTTCAAAAAGAGTTTTTTGTACCTTGAGGGCTGTTACATATGTCTTTAAATTTTGGTAACTCTAGGTGAAACGTACAGCCGGGAATGCTTCATTAAGTAAGAATTTTGAAACTCAAAATTTGATGCCCCGCCTCTGGCGGACTTCCTGTTGGGTTTAGCATATGGCACCAACAGACTTTTTTGTAGGTCATAGTCTGTTACATATGTGTACCAATTTTCGTAGCTCTAGGTTAAACATACAACCGGCAATACTACGTTTAGTAAGAGTTTTGAAACTCTAAATTTGATGCCCCACCGCCGTCATATAGTATGTCGAAAACTTTAGATTTTGTACCATGGTGTTGTCCCAGGTCTTGAGATGGTACATCCCAAGTTTGAAGTCAATTGGATTAACCGTGTAGGAGAAGCAGGCAAAAGTATGACCCCTGTAAATGTGCAAAAATTGGCCAAAATTGGACATTTAAATACTCATATCTCACTTCCTGTCTATTTTAGGGTACACACATCAAAGAGGTTTTTGTTCATCTGGATGTGCTACAGGTGCCACACAATTTTCATAGCCGTCGGACAATCGTAGCGGGCCAGGGATCTGTTTAACCTATGTAGGTGGCGCTATGGAGCCATTTTTCTGTTATCACCTATGGCGACTTTAAAATATCAAATTTTTCGCCAGGCCTGACGTGTGTGTAAAGTTTGGTGAGTTTTCGTTCACGTTTAGTGTCTCAAAAATGTGATTGTTTGCGGAAAAGAATAATAACAAATAAAAAGAAGAAGAACTAGAGCTGCGAGCAGCTATAAAGGGCCCTCGCAGCCCGGGCCACGTTGGGGTACTTGCACATTGGGGTACTGGCACATTGGAAGCAGAATTTTTTTGAAAATGGCATGATAAACATGTGGATTTTTTTTTTTTTTGCCAGGTGTGATGAGTGTGTCAAGCTCAATGGGTTGTGGTGATTGTTAAGATCTGCAAAAATCAGCGTCTTTTTTTATTTTTAGGCAATGAGTTGCCCTGATTGGTATTTTTCGTAAAAGTATATATACACACACATCATTGCTCGTACTCATTGCACAATGTTGCTTTTATTGTCCATAGAGGCGATCAAAGAAAATGAAACTAAATTAAAAAAGTACATATGTTTGGATCGGTCTGATGCCAGTGAACACATTGAGTGGTGGAAAGTAAAAGAATATTCATAAATGACTTAGTTATCAAACTTACGAGTTTACAATTTTTGCAAAAATACCGTAAGTGAGGCATTTTTTTTTTTTTATGCCTTAAGGACTAGGTGGCGCTGTATTTATAACTGAATTTTGTCATAGAGATACCTTCAGGCCTTGACTATAAATATACATTTCAAGTATGGGATTTTTTGGAGCATGTACCTGGGAGTTATTAAGCATAGCCTTCATTCACGATATTGCTTTTAATGTCCATAGAGGCTATCAAAAATACATAAAACTAAATAACAAAAATATGTATGTTTGTTTAGGTCTGATGCCAGTGAACATTTTGAGTGGTGGAAAGTAAAAGAATATTCATAAATGACTTCATGATCACACTGAGAATGAGTTTACAATTTTTGTAAAAATACCGTAAGTGGGGTATTTTTTTTTCATGCCTCAAGGGCTAGGTGGCGCTGTATTTCTAACTGAATGTTGTCATCGAGATACCTTCAGGCCTTGATTATAAGCATACATGTCAAGTGTGGGATTTTTTTTTGGAGCATGTACCGTGGAGTTATTATGCATATCCTTCATTCACGATATTGCTTTTAATGTCCACAGAGGCTATCAAAAATAAATAAAAATATATATATGTTTGGATAAGTCTGATGCCAGTGAACATTTTGAGTGGTGGAAACTAAAAGAATATTCATAAATGACTTCGTTATCACACTTAGAATGAGTTTACATTTTTTGTACAAAATACCGTATGTGGGGTATTTTTTTTATGCCTCAAAGGCTAGGTGACGCTGCATATATAACTGAATGTTGTCATAGAGATAGCTTCAGGCCTTGACGATAAACATATATGTCAAGTTTGGGATTTTTTGGAGCATGTACCGGGGAGTTATTAAACATATCCTTTTTCAGTGCGAAACACAAATTTTGATGCCCCGCCTTCATCATATAGTATTTCGAAAGGTCAAGATTTTTCCCCCTGTCGTTGGCTCAGGTCTTGACATGGTCCAGGTCAAGTCTTAACTCAGTCAGATGAAACGTGTAGGAGAAGTGGGCAAAAGTCTGCCCCCTGTGAATGTGAAAAAATTGTCAAAAATGGGACATTCAAAAATTCGTAGCTCACTTCCTGTTCATTTTAGCATATGGGTCCATTAGACTTTTTTGTAGGTCTTGGGCTCCCTCATACACCTAAAAATATTCGTCGTTCTTGCTTAAACGTACAACCGGGGCTGCTTCGTTAAAAACTTCTAGGGGGCGCTATTGAGTCATTTTTGTAAAAATAGCACAATCAACAATAAAATATTGCTCATTTTACCAGGCCAGATGTGTGTGCCAAGTTTCATGAGTTTCTGTGCATGTTTAGACCCTCAAAACTGGCGTTATTTTCTTGGCGAACAGCGCTTAGCCACACCCACAGCAATTCGCGAAAACTCACAAACTTCGTGTTGTGACATCATGAAGGCCGAAACCCTCATCTGAGCAAATATGAGGTAGGTCCAGTTAACATGGTTGGAGAAAAACATTGAAGAAAAATCGTAAGAAAAAAAATTGCCACTAGGTGGCGCTATCAGTAAGATGAAATATAAGTTTGTAGATGTCTTTAGGGCTGGACTCTCATCAATTGTGTACAATTTTGAGAAGATAGCATCATCTCGGTCAAGTTAATGCAGCTTTTATTTTCACGAAAAATCTTCAGACTTTGCGTCACCGTAGCGGCCACGCCCTTTGGCGCAAAGTTACAATATTCGGTGTGGGGCATGATCAACATCTTAAGGCTTTTCTGACCAATTTTCAAATGGATCCCTTCTACAAGCTCAGCACAGTAGCTAAAAACGTAAAGTATGACATTTATTGTAACCACTAGGTGGCGCTATATGTATAACTGAATTTTATCATATAGATGTTTTCAGGCCGTGACTATTATGTTGCCTGAGAAGTTTGAGATTTTTTGGAGCTTGAACATGGGAGTTATTAAGCATTTGCTCTTTCTGGACAAATGAAATTTTAAAGGCAATATTTGATGCCCCGCCCCCGTCATATAGTATTTCAAAAAGGCAAGATGTTTTGCCCAGTTGTTCTCTCAGGTCTTGTGATGATAAATGCCAAGTTTGAAGTCAATTGGATGAAAAATGTTTGCAAAGGGGGAAAAAGCATGACCACAGTGAATGTGCCAAAATAGGCCAAAATTGGACATTAAAAAATTCATAGCTCACTTCCTGTACATTTTAACTACATGGTCCCAATAGACTTTTTTGTGCGTCTCGGGGTGCTACACGTGCCTGCCAATTTTTGTTGCTCTAGCTCAAACGTGCCGGGCTTGGTTTTTATTTTTCTACGCTAGGGGGCGCTATCGAGTCGCATTGTTATGACGACTTAATAATATCAAATTTTTCGCCGGGCCTGAGGAGTGTGCAAAGTTCGGTGAGTTTTCGTGAATGTTTAGGTACCCAAAATCGCGATCGTTTGCGGAGAATAAAGAAGAAGAAGAAGAAGAAGAAGAAGAATAACTAGAGCTGCGAGCAGCTATAAAGGGCCCTCGCAACCTGGGTCACGTTGGGGTACTTGCACGTCGGGGTACTGGCACGTTGGGGTACTATCAAATCGGACAAGGACCATCTAAAATGTTTTTGACAAGCTTTGTGAGTGCAAAAGGCCAAAGATGGTGTGCAATTCCCAAAATAAATTCAAAATGGCGGACTTCCTTTTAGGTTTAGCATACGGCTACAGAATACTTTTTGTAGGTCTTAAGCTAATAGGTATGCCTCCCAGTTTTCACAAATCTAGGTCAAGTCATCTTTAGTTGTGTATCGCTTGAATCATACAATTGGAAATGCTCCATAAAAATGCATAGAGGGCGCTATTGAGCACAACGTTGGGTTACTTGCACGTCAGGGTACTGGCACGTTGGGGTACTGTTACATGGAACAAGGACCATTTAAAATGTTAGTTTTTTCCATGCCTTGTCTGTGCAAAGTTTAATGAAAGAGGCCAAAAATGATGTATAATTCCCAAAATAAAATCAAAATAGCGGACTTCCTCTTTGGTTTGGCAAATGGCTACATAATACTTTTTTGTAGGTATTAGGCTGATAGGGGTCTGTCCTAATTTTCACAAATCTAGCAGAATCATACAATCGGAAATACTTCATAAAAATGTCTAGAGGGCGCTATTTATTGCAAATTGCACAATAAATCTCTAAAAATTCATGTTCATGACAAGTCTGATGTGTTTGCAAAGTTTCATGAGTTTTCACACATGTATAGATAAAAAAACAAAGCAGCACTTTACTTGGCAAACAATGCATCGCTATAGCAGCAGCGTGCGACAAAATAAAAAACTTTCGATAACTTTGCATCTTAAACATCTTAAGATGAAACACACCAAGTTTGAAGACGGTCGGATGAACTTTGTACGAGGAGTTCGTTAAAATATGACCCCTGAAAAAGGCCACAAAAAATGGCAACAAATCCCATCGTAAATCAAAATGGCAGACTTCCTGTTTGGTTTAGCACATGGTTCCAAGAGACTTTTTTGTACATCGTGGGCTCTTATGTATGCCTGCAAATTATCATCGCGCTAGGTGAAACGTACAACCGGGAATGCTTCGTTAAAGAGGAGTTTTCTAGCTCAAAATGTGATGCCCGGCCCCTGGGGGACTTCCTGTTGGGTTTAGCACATGGCACCAAGAGACTTTTTTGTACATTGTGGGCTGTTACATATGTCTACAAATTTTTGTAGCTCTAGCTACTTCGTACAACTGGGAATGCTTCATTAAGAAGGATTTTTTTCCTTTGCAAAAAGTGCATGCCACGACAACAGCGTGCGACGAAATAAAGAGCTTTCAATAACTTTTCATCCTCAACATCTTAAGATGAGTCACACCAAGTTTGAAGATGATCGGATAAATTCTGTAGGAGGAGTTCGTTAAAATAAGACCCCTACGAAATGGCCCAAAAAATGGCAACACATTCCAAAGTAAATCAAAATGGCGGACGTCCTGTTAGGTTTAGCATATGGTTCAAAAAGAGTTTTTTGTACCTCGAGGGCTGTTATATACCTCTACAAATTTTGGTAACTCTAGGTGAAACGTACAGCCGGGTATGCTTTGTTAAAGAGGAGTTTTTTAGCTCAAAATGTGATGCCCGGCCCCTGGGGGACTTCCTGTTGGGTTTAGCACAGGGCACCAAGAGACTTTTTTTGTACATCTTGGGCTGTTACATATGTCTACAAATTTTCGTAGCTCTCGCTGTTTCGTACAAATGGGAATGCTTCTTTAAGGATATTTTTTTTCCTTTGCAAACAGTGCATGCCATGACAACAGCGTGCGACGAAATACAAAGCTTTCAATAACTTTTCATCTTCAACATCTTAAGATGAATCACACCAAGTTTGAAGATGATCGGATAAACACTGTAGGAGGAGTTCGTTAAAATAAGACCCCAATGAAATGGCCAAAAAAATGGCAACACGTTCCAAAATAAATCAAAATGGCGGACTTCTTGTGAAGTTTAGCATATGGTTCAAAAAGAGTTTTTTGTAGGTCATAGCCTGTTACATATGTGTACCAATTTTCGTAGCTCTAGATTAAACGTACAACCGGCAATGCTTCGTGAAGTAAGAATTTTTAAACTCTAAATTTGATGCGTCGCCGCCGTCATATAGTATATCAAAAACTTTAGATTTTTTACAATGATGTTGTCCCAGGTGTTGAGATGGTCCATCCCAAGTTTGAAGTCAATCGGGTTAACCGTGTAGGAGAAGCGGGCAAAAGTATGACCCCTGTAAATGTGCAAAACTGGGCCAAAATTGGACATTCAGATGATCATACCTCACTTTCTGTCTATTTTAGGGTACACACATCAAAGAGGTTTTTGTTCATCTGGATGTGCTACGGGTGCCACACAATTTTCGTCGCCATAGGACAATCGTAGCGGGACAGGGATCCGTTTAACCTATGTAGGTGGCGCTATGGAGCCATTTTTCTGTTATCATGTATGGCGACTTTAAAATATCAAATTTTTCGCCAGGCCTGATGTGCGTGTAAAGTTTGGTGAGTTTTCGTTCACGTTTAGCGTCTCAAAAATGCGATTGTTTGCGGAAAAGAATAATAACAAAGAACTAGAGCTGCGAGCAGCTATAAAGGGCCCTCGCAACCCGTGCCACGTTGGGGTATTTGCACGTCGGGGTACTCGCACGTTAGGGTACTGTTTCATAAGAAACCGTCTAAATTGTAAATGTTTTGCCATGCTTTTTGTGTTTGTTCACATTGCTATGGAATGCTTTGTCGAGGTATTCGGCTGATAGGTATGCCTCCCAATATTCACACATCTAGCTGAATCATATAAAAAAAAAAATTCTTTGCAAACAATGCATCGCTACAGCAAAGGCGTGCCACGTTGGGGTACTTGCACGTCGGGGTACTGGCACGTTGGGGTACTGTCAAATAGGACAAGGACCATCTAAAATGTTTTTGACAAGCCTTGTGTGTGCAAAGTTTAATCAAAACGCAAAATATGGTGCGCAATTCCCAAAATAAATTTAAAATGCCGGACTTCCTTTTAGGTTTAGCATACGGCTACAGAATACTTTTTGTAGGTCTTAAGCTAATAGGTATGCCTCCCAGTTTTCACAAATCTAGGTCAAGTCATCTTTAGTTGTGTATCGCTTGAATCATACAATTGGAAATGCTCCATAAAAATGCATAGAGGGCGCTATTGAGCACAACGTTTGGTTACTTGCACGTCAGGGTACTGGCACGTTGGGGTACTGTTACATGGAAAGAGGACCATTTAAAATGTTAGTTTTTTCCATGCCTTGTCTGTGCAAAGTTTAATGAAGAAGGCCAAAAATTATGTATAATTCCCAAAATAAAATCAAAATAGCGGACTTCCTCTTTGGTTTGGCAAATGGCTACATAATACTTTTTTGTAGGTCTAGCATAATCATACAATCGGAAATGCTTCATAAAAATGTCTAGAGGGCGCTATTTATTGCAAATTGCACAATAAATCTCTGAAAATTCATGTTCATGACAAGTCTGATGTGTTTGCAAAGTTTCATGAGTTTTCATGTGTATATAAAAAAAAAAAAGCAGCACTTGACAACTGTTACATGGAACAAGGACCATTTAAAATGTTATTTTTTTCCATGCCTTGTCTGTGCAAAGTTGAATGAAAAAGGCCAAAAATGATGTATAATTCCCAAAATAAAATCAAAATAGCGGACTTCCTCTTTGGTTTGGCAAATGGCTACATAATACTTTTTTGTAGGTCTAGCATAATCATACAATCGGAAATGCTTCATAAAAAGGTCTAGAGGGCGCTATTTATTGCAAATTGCACAATAAATCTCTGAAAATTCATGTTCATGACAAGTCTGATGTGTTTGCAAAGTTCCATGAGTTTTCATGTGTATAAAAAAAAAAAAGCAGCACTTGACAAACAATGCATTGCTATGGCAACAGCGTGTTACAAAATAAAAAACTTTCGATTACTTTGCATCTTAAACATCTTAAGATGAAACACACCAAGTTTGAAGACAGTCGGATAAATTTTGTAGGAGGGGTTCGTTAAAATATGACCCCTGAAAGTTTTTCCTTGCCCGGTTGGAGGGTTAGATCAGGGGATGTCGCAACTTGTTTGTGGTTAAGTGCTACAGAAGTAAATGTGTCTTAACAACCTCATGATTGAATGTGTTTTCAATTCTCTAGGATGTGATTGGATTGTATCAATTAAATGTTCTTATAACTGATTCAGTGAGTAGTAAAAATAGTGTGTCAAGTATAATGACATGGAATACAAAAACAAAACAAGAACCCTCTAAATTACACATTTTGTTCCAGGCTTTATGTGCGTGCATAGTTTGAGTATACACCTAGGTTTAGGCCAGGAGTGTTCAAACCTTTTGCAAAGAGGGCCGGGTATGGTAAGGTGAAAATATGTGCGGCCTAATCAACCATTTAGTTTAGCCTGACATAATTTTTTTACATGCATATGTAAATATATATATGTGGACAAATGTGTACATATGTCTACAAATTTTTGTAGCTCGAGCTGCTTCGTCCAACTGGGAACGCTGCATTAAGAAGGATTTTTTTTTCCTTTGCCAACAGTGCATGCCACGACAACAGCGTGCGACGAAATAAAAAGCTTTCAATAACTTTTCATCGTCAACATCTTAAGATGAATCACACCAAGTTTGAAGATGATCGGATAAACTCTGTAGGAGGAGTTCGTTAAAATAAGACCCCTATGAAATGGCCAAAAAAATGGCAACATGTTCCAAAGTAAATCAAAATGGCAGACTTCCTGTTAGGTTTAGCATATGGTTCAAAAAGAGTTTTTTGTACCTCGAGGGCTGTTACATATGTCTTCAAATTTTGGTCACTCTAGGTGAAACGTACAGCCGGAAATGCTTCATTAAGTAAAAATTTTGAAATGCAAAATTTGATGCCCTGCCTCTGGCGGACTTCCTGTTAGGTTTAGCATATGGCACCAACAGGCATTTTTGTAGATCATAGTCTGTTACATATGTGTACCAATTTTCGTAGCTCTAGATTAAACGTATAACCGGCAATACTTCAGATGAAACATGCCAAAGAATGAAGACAATCTGATAAGTTTTGTAGAAAATATGAGGCCCATAAAAGGCCCCCAAAAAATGGCTACAAATAGCAAAGTAAATCAAAATGCCGGACTTCCTGTTTGGCTTAGCATATGGTTCTAAAAGACTTTTTTGTACATCGTGGGCTCTTATGTATGCCTCCAAATTATCATAGCGCGAGGTGAAAGGTACAACCGGGAATGCTTCGTTAAAGAGGAGTTTTTTAGCTCAAAAAGTGATGCCCGGCCCTTGCGGGACTTCCTGTTGGGTTTAGCACAAAGCAGCAAGAGACTTTTTTGTACATCGTGGGCTGTTACATATGTCTACAAATTTTCGTAGCTCTAGCTGCTTCGTACAACTGAGAATTCTTCATTAAGAAGAATTTTTTGCCTTTGCAAACAAGTGCATGCCACGACAACAGCGTGCAGCGAAATAAAAAGCTTTCAATAACTTTTCATCTTCAACATCTTAAGATGAATCACACCAAGTTTGAAGATGATCGGATAAACTCTGTAAGAGGAGTTCGTTAAAATAGGACCCCTATGAAATGGCCAAAAAAATGGGAACACGTTCCAAAGTAAATCAAAATGGTGGACTTTCTGTTAGGTTTAGCATATGGTTCAAAAAGAGTTTTTTGTACCTTGAGGGCTGTTACATATGTCTTTAAATTTTGGTAACTCTAGGTGAAACGTACAGCCGGGAATGCTTCATTAAGTAAGAATTTTGAAACTCAAAATTTGATGCCCCGCCTCTGGCGGACTTCCTGTTGGGTTTAGCATATGGCACCAACAGACTTTTTTGTAGGTCATAGTCTGTTACATATGTGTACCAATTTTCATAGCTCTAGGTTAAACATACAACCGGCAATACTACGTTTAGTAAGAGTTTTGAAACTCTAAATTTGATGCCCCACCGCCGTCATATAGTATGTCGAAAACTTTAGATTTTTTACCATGGTGTTGTCCCAGGTCTTGAGATGGTACATCCCAAGTTTGAAGTCATTTGGATTAACCGTGTAGGAGAAGCAGGCAAAAGTATGACCCCTGTAAATGTGCAAAAATTGGCCAAAATTGGACATTTAAATACTCATATCTCACTTCCTGTCTATTTTAGGGTACACACATCAAAGAGGTTTTTGTTCATCTGGATGTGCTACAGGTGCCACACAATTTTCATAGCCGTCGGACAATCGTAGCGGGCCAGGGATCTGTTTAACCTATGTAGGTGGCGCTATGGAGCCATTTTTCTGTTATCACCTATGGCGACTTTAAAATAACAAATTTTTCGCCAGGCCTGACGTGTGTGTAAAGTTTGGTGAGTTTTCGTTCACGTTTAGTGTCTCAAAAATGTGATTGTTTGCGGAAAAGAATAATAACAAAAAATAAAAAGAAGAATAATAAGAATTCCTTGAAAAACAATAGGGACCTCGCAGCGGTCGCTGCTCGGGCCCTAAAAAGAAGAAGAAGAATAATAATAAGAATTCCTTCAGGAACAATAGGGACCTCGCAGCGGTCGCTGCTCGGGCCCTAACTAGAGCTGCGAGCAGCTATAAAGGGCCCTCGCAACCCGTGCCACGTTGGGGTATTTGCACGTCGGGGTACTGGCACGTTAGGGTACTGTTTCATAAGAAACCGTCTAAATTGTAAATGTTTTGCCATGCTTTTTGTGTTTGTTCACATTGCTATGGAATGCTTTGTCGAGGTATTCGGCTGATAGGTATGCCTCCCAATATTCACACATCTAGTTGAATCATATAAAAAAAAAAATTCTTTGCAAACAATGCATCGCTACAGCAAAGGCGTGCCACGTTGGGGTACTTGCACGTCGGGGTACTGGCACGTTGGGGTACTGTCAAATAGGACAAGGACCATCTAAAATGTTTTTGACAAGCCTTGTGTGTGCAAAGTTTAATCAAAACGCAAAATATGGTGCGCAATTCCCAAAATAAATTCAAAATGGCGGACTTCCTTTTAGGTTTAGCATACGGCTACAGAATACTTTTTGTAGGTCTTAAGCTAATAGGTATGCCTCCCAGTTTTCACAAATCTAGGTCAAGTCATCTTTAGTTGTGTATCGCTTGAATCATACAATTGGAAATGCTCCATAAAAATGCATAGAGGGCGCTATTGAGCACAACGTTGGGTTACTTGCACGTCAGGGTACTGGCACGTTGGGGTACTGTTACATCGAACAAGGACCATTTAAAATGTTAGTTTTTTCCATGCCTTGTCTGTGCAAAGTTTAATGAAGAAGGCCAAAAATTATGTATAATTCCCAAAATAAAATCAAAATAGCGGACTTCCTCTTTGGTTTGGCAAATGGCTACATAATACTTTTTTGTAGGTCTAGCATAATCATACAATCGGAAATGCTTCATAAAAATGTCTAGAGGGCGCTATTTATTGCAAATTGCACAATAAATCTCTGAAAATTCATGTTCATGACAAGTCTGATGTGTTTGCAAAGTTTCATGAGTTTTCATGTGTATAAAAAAAAAAAAAAGCAGCACTTGACAACTGTTACATGGAACAAGGACCATTTAAAATGTTAGTTTTTTCCATGCCTTGTCTGTGCAAAGTTGAATGAAAAAGGCCAAAAATGATGTATAATTCCCAAAATAAAATCAAAATAGCGGACTTCCTCTTTGGTTTGGCAAATGGCTACATAATACTTTTTTGTAGGTCTAGCATAATCATACAATCGGAAATGCTTCATAAAAAGGTCTAGAGGGCGCTATTTATTGCAAATTGCACAATAAATCTCTGAAAATTCATGTTCATGACAAGTCTGATGTGTTTGCAAAGTTCCATGAGTTTTCATGTGTATAAAAAAAAAAAAGCAGCACTTGACAAACAATGCATTGCTATGGCAACAGCGTGTTACAAAATAAAAAACTTTCGATTACTTTGCATCTTAAACATCTTAAGATGAAACACACCAAGTTTGAAGACAGTCGGATAAATTTTGTAGGAGGGGTTCGTTAAAATATGACCCCTGAAAGTTTTTCCTTGCCCGGTTGGAGGGTTAGATCAGGGGATGTCGCAACTTGTTTGTGGTTAAGTGCCAAAGAAGTAAATGTGTCTTAACAACCTCATGATTGAATGTGTTTTCAATTCTCTAGGATGTGATTGGATTGTATCAATTAAATGTTCTTATAACTGATTCAGTGAGTAGTAAAAATAGTGTGTCAAGTATAATGACATGAAATATAAGGAATACAAAAAACAAAACAAGAACCCTCTAAATTACACATTTTGTTCCAGGCTTTATGTGCGTGCATAGTTTGAGTATACACCTAGGTTTAGGCCAGGAGTGTTCAAACCTTTTGCAAAGAGGGCCGGGTATGGTAAGGTGAAAATGTGTGGGGCCTAATCAACCATTTAGTTTAGCCTGACATAATTTTTTTACATGCATATGTAAATATATATATGTGGACAAATGTGTACATATGTCTACAAATTTTTGTAGCTCAAGCTGCTTCGTCCAACTGGGAACGCTGCATTAAGAAGGATTTTTTTTTCCTTTGCCAACAGTGCATGCCACGACAACAGCGTGCGACGAAATAAAAAGCTTTCAATAACTTTTCATCGTCAACATCTTAAGATGAATCACACCAAGTTTGAAGATGATCGGATAAACTCTGTAGGAGGAGTTCGTTAAAATAAGACCCCTATGAAATGGCCAAAAAAATGGCAACATGTTCCAAAGTAAATCAAAATGGCAGACTTCCTGTTAGGTTTAGCATATGGTTCAAAAAGAGTTTTTTGTACCTCGAGGGCTGTTACGTATGTCTTCAAATTTTGGTCACTCTAGGTGAAACGTACAGCCGGAAATGCTTCATTAAGTAAAAATTTTGAAATGCAAAATTTGATGCCCTGCCTCTGGCGGACTTCCTGTTAGGTTTAGCATATGGCACCAACAGGCTTTTTTGTAGATCATAGTCTGTTACATATGTGTACCAATTTTCGTAGCTCTAGATTAAACGTATAACCGGCAATACTTCAGATGAAACATGCCAAAGAATGAAGACAATCTGATAAGTTTTGTAGAAAATATGAGGCCTATAAAAGGCCCCCCAAAAATGGCTACAAATAGCAAAGTAAATCAAAATGCCGGACTTCCTGTTTGGCTTAGCATATGGTTCTAAAAGACTTTTTTGTACATCGTGGGCTCTTATGTATGCCTCCAAATTATCATAGCGCTAGGTGAAAGGTACAACCGGGAATGCTTCGTTAAAGAGGAGTTTTTTAGCTCAAAAAGTGATGCCCGGCCCTTGCGGGACTTCCTGTTGGGTTTAGCACAAAGCAGCAAGAGACTTTTTTGTACATCGTGGGCTGTTACATATGTCTACAAATTTTCGTAGCTCTAGCTGCTTCGTACAACTGAGAATTCTTCATTAAGAAGAATTTTTTGCCTTTGCAAACAAGTGCATGCCACGACAACAGCGTGCAGCGAAATAAAAAGCTTTCAATAACTTTTCATCTTCAACATTTTAAGATGAATCACACCAAGTTTGAAGATGATCGGATAAACTCTGTAAGAGGAGTTCGTTAAAATAGGACCCCTATGAAATGGCCAAAAAAATGGGAACACGTTCCAAAGTAAATCAAAATGGTGGACTTTCTGTTAGGTTTAGCATATGGTTCAAAAAGAGTTTTTTGTACCTTGAGGGCTGTTACATATGTCTTTAAATTTTGGTAACTCTAGGTGAAACGTACAGCCGGGAGTGCTTCATTAAGTAAGAATTTTGAAACTCAAAATTTGATGCCCCGCCTCTGGCGGACTTCCTGTTGGGTTTAGCATATGGCACCAACAGCCTTTTTTGTAGGTCATAGTCTGTTACATATGTGTACCAATTTTCGTAGCTCTAGGTTAAACATACAACCGGCAATACTACGTTTAGTAAGAGTTTTGAAACTCTAAATTTGATGCCCCACCGCCGTCATATAGTATGTCGAAAACTTTAGATTTTTTACCATGGTGTTGTCCCAGGTCTTGAGATGGTACATCCCAAGTTTGAAGTCAATTGGATTAACCGTGTAGGAGAAGCAGGCAAAAGTAAGACCCCTGTAAATGTGCAAAAATTGGCCAAAATTGGACATTTAAATACTCATATCTCACTTCCTGTCTATTTTAGGGTACACACATCAAAGAGGTTTTTGTTCATCTGGATGTGCTACAGGTGCCACACAATTTTCATAGCCGTCGGACAATCGTAGCGGGCCAGGGATCTGTTTAACCTATGTAGGTGGCGCTATGGAGCCATTTTTCTGTTATCACCTATGGCGACTTTAAAATATCAAATTTTTCGCCAGGCCTGACGTGTGTGTAAAGTTTGGTGAGTTTTCGTTCACGTTTAGTGTCTCAAAAATGTGATTGTTTGCGGAAAAGAATAATAACAAATAAAAAGAAGAACTAGAGCTGCGAGCAGCTATAAAGGGCCCTCGCAACCCGGGCCACGTTGGGGTATTTGCACGTCGGGGTACTGGCATGTTGGGGTACTGTCAAATAGGAAACCATCTAAATTTTAAACGTTTTTGCCATGCTTTGTGTTTGTAAAGTTTCATGGAAAGGCCAAAAATGATGCACAGTTAACAAAATAAAATCAAAATGGATTGGCACATGGCTATATAGAATACTTTTTGAATATATTAGGCATGCCTGCCAATATTCACACATCTAGCTGAATCATATAATCGGAAAGACTTCATAAAAATGTCTAGAGGGCGCTATTGAAGCATTTATTGCAAATTTAATAAGAAATCTCTAAAATATTCATGCTTATGACAAGCCTGATGTGTGTGTAAAGTTTCATGAGTTTTTGCACATGTTTAGACCCCCCCCCAAAAAAAGCAGCATTTTACTTGGCAAACAATGCATCGCCATGAAACGGCGTGGGACAAAATAAATAACTTTCGATAACTTTGTATCTTAAACATCTTAAGATGAAGCACACCAAGTTTGAAGACAGTCGGATAAATTTTGTAGGAGGAGTTCGTTAAAATATGACCCCTAAAAAAGGCCACAAAAAATGGCTACAAATCCCAACGTAAATCAAAATGGCGGACTTCCTGTTTGTTTTGGAAGATGGTTCCAAGAGACTATTTTGTACATCGTGGGCTCTTATGTATGCCTCTAAATTATCATAGCGCTAGGTGAAAAGTACAACCGGGAATGCTTCGTTAAAGAGGAGTTTTTTACCTCAAAATGTGATGACCGGCCCTTACGGGACTTCCTGTTGGGTTTAGCACATGGCACCAAGAGACTTTTTTGTACATTGTGGGCTGTTAAATTTGTCTCCAAATTTTCATAGCTCTCGCTGCTTCGTACAACTGTGAATGCTTCATTAAGAGGGAATTTTTTCCTTTGCAAACTGTGCATGCCACGGCAACAGCGTGCGACGAAATAAAAAGCTTTCAATAACTTTTCATCTTCAACATTTTAAGATGAATCACACCAAGTTTGGAGATGATCGGAAAAACTCTGTAGGAGGAGTTCGTTAAAATAAGACCCCTATGAAATGGCCCAAAAAATGGCAACACGTTCCAAAGTAAATCAAAATGGCGGACTTCCTGTTCGGTTTAGCATATGGTTCAAAAAGAGTTTTTTGTACCTTGAGGGCTGTTACATATGTCTTCAAATGTTGGTAACTCTAGGTGAAATGTACAGCCGGGAATGCTTCATTAAATAAGAATTTTGAAACACAAAATTTGATGCCTCGCCTCTGGCGGACTTCCTGTTAGGTTTAGCATATGGTTCAAAAAGAGTTTTTTGTAGATCATAGTCTGTTACATATGTGTACCAATTTTCGTGGCTCTCAATTAAACGTACCACGGCAATGCTTTGTTAAGTAAGAATTTTGAAACTGTAAATTTGATGCCCCGCCACCGTCATATAGTATGTCAAAAACTTTAGATTTTTTACCATGATGTTGTCCCAGGTCTTGAGATGGTACAGCCCAAGTTTGAAGTCAATCGGGTTAACCGTGTAGGAGAAGCGGGCAAAAGTATGACCCCTGTAAATGTGCAAAAATGGGCCAAAATTGGACATTCAAATACTCATACCTCACTTCCTGTCTATTTTAGGGTACACATATCAAAGAGGTTTTTGTTCATCTGTATGTGCTACAGGTGCCACACAATTTTCGTAGCCATAGGACAATCGTAGCGGGACAGGGATCCGTTAAACCTATGTAGGTGGCGCTACAGAGCCATTTTTCTGTTATCACGTATGGCGACTTTAAAATATCAAATTTTTCGCCAGGCCCGATCTCCGTGTAAAGTTTGGTGAGTTTTCGTTCATGTTTAGTGCCTCAAAAATGTGGTTGTTTGCGGAAAAGAATAATAACAAAGAAAAAGAAGAAGAAGAATAATAACTAGAGCTGCGAGCAGCTATAAAGGGCCCTCGCAACCCGGGCCACGTTGGGGTATTTGCACGTCGGGGTACTGGCATGTTGGGGTACTGTCAAATAGGAAACCATCTAAATTTTAAACGTTTTTGCCATGCTTTGTGTTTGTAAAGTTTCATGGAAAGGCCAAAAATGATGCACAATTAACAAAATAAAATCAAAATGGATTGGCACATTGGCTATATAGAATACTTTTTGAATATATTAGGCATGCCTGCCAATATTCACACATCTAGCTGAATCATATAATCGGAAAGACTTCATAAAAATGTCTAGAGGGCGCTATTGAAGCATTTATTGCAAATTTAATAAGAAATCTCTAAAATATTCATGCTTATGACAAGCCTGATGTGTGTGTAAAGTTTCATGAGTTTTTGCACATGTTTAGACCAAAAAAAAAAAAAGCAGCATTTTACTTGGCAAACAATGCATCGCCATGAAACGGCGTGGGACAAAATAAATAACTTTCGATAACTTTGTATCTTAAACATCTTAAGATGAAGCACACCAAGTTTGAAGACAGTCGGATAAATTTTGTAGGAGGAGTTCGTTAAAATATGACCCCTAAAAAAGGCCACAAAAAATGGCTACAAATCCCAACGTAAATCAAAATGGCGGACTTCCTGTTTGTTTTGGAAGATGGTTCCAAGAGACTATTTTGTACATCGTGGGCTCTTATGTATGCCTCTAAATTATCATAGCGCTAGGTGAAACGTACAACCGGGAATGCTTCGTTAAAGAGGAGTTTTTTTACCTCAAAATGTGATGACCGGCCCTTACGGGACTTCCTGTTGGGTTTAGCACATGGCACCAAGAGACTTTTTTGTACATTGTGGGCTGTTAAATTTGTCTCCAAATTTTCGTAGCTCTCGCTGCTTCGTACAACTGTGAATGCTTCATTAAGAGGGAATTTTTTCCTTTGCAAACTGTGCATGCCACGGCAACAGCGTGCGACGAAATAAAAAGCTTTCAATAACTTTTCATCTTCAACATTTTAAGATGAATCACACCAAGTTTGGAGATGATCGGATAAACTCTGTAGGAGGAGTTCGTTAAAATAAGACCCCTATGAAATGGCCCAAAAAATGGCAACACGTTCCAAAGTAAATCAAAATGGCGGACTTCCTGTTCGGTTTAGCATATGGTTCAAAAAGAGTTTTTTGTACCTTGAGGGCTGTTACCTATGTCTTCAAATGTTGGTAACTCTAGGTGAAATGTACAGCCGGGAATGCTTCATTAAATAAGAATTTTGAAACACAAAATTTGATGCCTCGCCTCTGGCGGACTTCCTGTTAGGTTTAGCATATGGTTCAAAAAGAGTTTTTTGTAGATCATAGTCTGTTACATATGTGTACCAATTTTCGTGGCTCTCAATTAAACGTACCACGGCAATGCTTTGTTAAGTAAGAATTTTGAAACTGTAAATTTGATGCCCCGCCACCGTCATATAGTATGTCAAAAACTTTAGATTTTTTACCATGATGTTGTCCCAGGTGTTTAGATGGTACAGCCCAAGTTTGAAGTCAATCGGGTTAACCGTGTAGGAGAAGCGGGCAAAAGTATGACCCCTGTAAATGTGCAAAAATGGGCCAAAATTGGACATTCAAATACTCATACCTCACTTCCTGTCTATTTTAGGGTACACATATCAAAGAGGTTTTTGTTCATCTGGATGTGCTACAGGTGCCACACAATTTTCGTAGCCATAGGACAATCGTAGCGGGACAGGGATCCGTTAAACCTATGTAGGTGGCGCTACAGAGCCATTTTTCTGTTATCACGTATGGCGACTTTAAAATATCAAATTTTTCGCCAGGCCCGATCTCCGTGTAAAGTTTGGTGAGTTTTCGTTCATGTTTAGTGCCTCAAAAATGTGGTTGTTTGCGGAAAAGAATAATAACAAAGAAAAAGAAGAAGAAGAATAATAATAAGAATTCCTTCAGGAACAATAGGGACCTCGCAGCGGTCGCTGCTCGGGCCCTAACTAGAGCTGCGAGCAGCTATAAAGGGCCCTCGCAACCCGGGCCACGTTGGGGTACTTGCACGTCGGGGTACTGGCACGTTGGGGTACTGTCAAATAGGACAAGACCATCTAAAATGTTTTTGACAAGCCTTGTGTGTGCAAAGTATAATCAAAACGCAAAATATGGTGTGCAATTCCCAAAATAAATTCAAAATGGTGGACTTCCTTTTAGGTTTAGCATACGGCTACAGAATACCTTTTGTAGGTCTTAAGCTAATAGGTATGCCTCCCAGTTTTCATAAATCTTGGTCAAGTCATCTTTAGTTGTGTATCGCTTGAATCATACAATTGGAAATGCTCCATAAAAATGCATAGAGGGCGCTATTGAGCACAACGTTGGGTTACTTGCACGTCAGGGTACTGGCACGTTGGGGTACTGTTACATGGAACAAGGACCATTTAAAATGTTATTTTTTTCCATGGCTTGTCTGTGCAAAGTTTAATGAGAAAGGCCAAAAATGATGTATAATTCCCAAAATAAAATCAAAATAGCGGACTTCCTCTTTGGTTTGGCAAATGGCTACATAATACTTTTTTGTAGGTCTAGCATAATCATACAATCGGAAATGCTTCATAAAAATGTCTAGAGGGCGCTATTTATTGCAAATTGCACAATAAATCTCTAAAAATTCATGTTCATGACAAGTCTGATGTGTTTGCAAAGTTTCATGAGTTTTCATGTGTATAAAAAAAAAAAAAAAAAGCAGCACTTGACAACTGTTACATGGAACAAGGACCATTTAAAATGTTAGTTTTTTCCATGCCTTGTCTGTGCAAAGTTTAATGAAAAAGGCCAAAAATGATGTATAATTCCCAAAATAAAATCAAAATAGCGGACTTCCTCTTTGGTTTGGCAAATGGCTACATAATACTTTTTTGTAGGTCTAGCATAATCATACAATCGGAAAGGCTTCATAAAAATGTCTAGAGGGCGCTATTTATTGCAAATTGCACAATAAATCTCTGAAAATTCATGTTCATGACGAGTCTGATGTGTTTGCAAAGTTTCATGAGTTTTCATGTGTATAAAAAAAAAAAGCAGCACTTGACAAACAATGCATTGCTATGGCAACAGCGTGTTACAAAATAAAAAACTTTCGATTACTTTGCATCTTAAACATCTTAAGATGAAACACACCAAGTTTGAAGACAGTCGGATAAATCTTGTAGGAGGGGTTCGTTAAAATATGACCCCTGAAAAAGGCCACAAAAAATGGCAACAAATCCCATCATAAATCAAAATGGCAGACTTCCTGTTTGGTTTAGCACATGGTTCCAAGAGACTTTTTTGTACATCATGGGCTCTTATGTATGCCTGCAAATTATCATAGCGCTAGGTGAAACGTACAACCGGGAATGCTTCGTTAAAGAGGAATTTTTTAGCTCAAAATGTGATGCCCGGCCCCTGGGGGACTTCCTGTTGCGTTTAGCACATGGCACCAAGAGACATTTTTGTACATCCTGGGCTGTTACATATGTCTACAATTTTTCGTCGCTCTAGCTGCTTCGTACAACTGGGAATGCTTCATTAAGAAGGATTTTTTTCCTTTGCAAAAAGTGCATGCCACGATAACAGCGTGTGACGAAATAAAAAACTTTCAATAACTTTTCATTTTCAACATCTTAAGATGAATCACACCAAGTTTGAAGATGATCGGATAAACTCTGTAGGAGCAGTTTGTTAAAATATGACTCCTATGAAATGGCCAAAAAAAAATGGCAACACATTCCAAAGTAAATCAAAATGGCGGACGTCCTGTTAGGTTTAGCATATGGTTCAAAAAGAGTTTTTTGTACCTCGAGGGCTGTTATATACCTCTACAAATTTTGGTAACTCTAGGTGAAACGTACAGCCGGGTATGCTTTGTTAAAGAGGAGTTTTTTTTAGCTCAAAATGTGATGCCCGGCCCCTGGGGGACTTCCTGTTGGGTTTAGCACAGGGCACCAAGAGACTTTTTTGTACATCTTGGGCTGTTACATATGTCTACAAATTTTCGTAGCTCTAGCTGCTTCGTACAACTGGCAATGCTTCTTTAAGGATACTTTTTTTCCTTTGCAAACAGTGCATGCCATGACAACAGCGTGCGACGAAATACAAAGCTTTCAATAACTTTTCATCTTCAACATCTTAAGATGAATCACACCAAGTTTGAAGATGATCGGATAAACACTGTAGGAGGAGTTCGTTAAAATAAGACCCCAATGAAATGGCCAAAAAAATGGCAACACGTTCCAAAATAAATCAAAATGGTGGACTTCCTGTTAGGTTTAGCATATGGTTCGAAAAGAGTTTTTTGTAGGTCATAGTCTGTTACATATGTGTACCAATTTTCGTAGCTCTAGATTAAACGTACAACCGGCAATGCCTCGTGAAGTAAGAATTTTTAAACTCTAAATTTGATGCGCCGCCGCTGTCATATAGTATATCAAAAACTTTTCATTTTTCACAATGATGTTGTCCCAGGTGTTGAGATGGTACATCCCAAGTTTGAAGTCAATCGGGTTAACCGTGTAGGAGAAGCGGGCAAAAGTATGACCCCTGTAAATATGCAAAACTGGGCCAAAATTGGACATTTAAATACTCATACCTCACTTTCTGTCTATTTTAGGGTACACACTTCAAAGAGGTTTTTGTTCATTGGGATGTGCTACAGGTGCCACACAATTTTCATAGCCGTCGGACAATCGTAGCAGGACAGGGATCCGTTTAACCTATGTAGGGGGCGCTAAGGAGCCATTTTTCTGTTATCATGTATGGCGACTTTAAAATATCAAATTTTTCGCCAGGCCTGATGTGCGTGTAAAGTTTGGTGAGTTTTCGGTCACGTTTAGTGTCTCAAAAATGCGATTGTTTGCGGAGAAGAATAATAATAAGAATAATAATAAGAAGAATTCCTACAAAAACAATAGGGCCTCGCAGCGGCACCGCCGCCGCCGCTGCTCGGGCCCTAATAAGAATTCCTTCAGGAACAATAGGGACCTCGCAGCGGTCGCTGCTCGGGCCCTAATAATAAGAATTCCTTGAAAAACAATAGGGACCTCGCAGCGGTCGCTGCTCGGGCCCTAATAATAAGAATTCCTTCAGGAACAATAGGGACCTCGCAGCGGTCGCTGCTCGGGCCCTAATAATAAGAAGAATTCCTACAAAAACAATAGGGCCTCGCAGCGGCACCGCCGCCGCCGCTGCTCGGGCCCTAATAATAAGAATTCCTTCAGGAACAATAGGAACAATAGGGACCTCGCAGCGGTCGCTGCTCGGGCCCTAATAAGAATTCCTTCAGGAACAATAGGGACCTCGCAGCGGTCGCTGCTCGGGCCCTAAAAAAACAACAACATGAGTTTTAACATGCATTAAGCAATTAAGAAGCTAACATTTTAAAAACATCTTTCACAGAGGTCTTTAACCAGACTACTATTAGGCAATAATTTCGGTCAAAAACAGTCATGTCCAAAAATTGAAAATGCAACAAACGATGTCAATATGCTTGGCTCTATATTTGTCCTCTTGCCACTAGATTTGCCTTTCTACTCTTCACCCGATTTTTATAAGGTCCATTGCAAGAGCTGTCTAAAAATTGACAATGGTGGACATTGATTAATTTTTTCATCACCCGTTCAATATGCCATGTCAAACAACTGAGAACTGTTTTTATGCACATCTTTGAATTGAAGTGCATTGCTGCTTGCACAAATTATAAATCTTTTTTTTTTCCCAAGTAGGGCTGGGCGATGGCCAATAAAATGAAAACCATTAGTTTCCCAGTTCTCCACATGCAAGTGTACCTCTACATTTTAATGCATCTTGTAGTAAGTTTCAGAACAACGATTCTCAAGTAATATTTGTACAGAAGTGGAAAGTCTGTGAATGCTGTTATGATAAATGTTCATGATTGTGTTCTAATACCATTTGCTCATGTATCAAAATGTGTATTCACATTTTTCAGGTTGATGAGATCTTGGTTTTACTCCCCGAGACCTTGTCTAGAAATGAGTGGTCACAAGGCGACTATCAAAAAGAAGAGCAGTCGACACAGGCAGTGGACAAAAAAGAGACACATTCAGAGGTGGGTCAAATGTCAAGTAGTTATTATTCTCACCAATAAAGAATATTGTAAGTACTTCAGTGCTCAGGCCACCTTTTGATCAACATTAACTGGCCAATTAATTACAGTATTTAATTACTGCCCTGTTATTATGAATGTGAAATTTTCAGTCCATTCTTAGAATCGATGATTTTAACAGTACACTTTTCTTTTAGAAGCAGAGCGTGTCATTTTGTACAATCTTAGCTATTACAGGTGGCAAAATCTCTGAAAGTTAAAAATTGAAATTACATGTGTGAGCTTAGTGTCCTAGTAACCAACTGCCTGTATCATTGCCATGGAGACAAGTCCTGGTCTACAGGTGCTGACACAACCAAAAGACATTGCAGCAGGCGCCCACCTCATGTGCTGCCACTTTATGAAGTGCAATTTGGCTGATGAACATACTTCTACTTTGAGATAGCCTGATCTTGGCTGGCAGGTTCCTATTGAGGATCACTGCTATACAGTCCATGGCTTGTGATAGTGGCCTCCGGTGGAGGGTGTACAGTATCCCACATCTCACCCTAAGTCATGTGGAATAGGCTTCAGTTACCAATGACCTCAATCAAGACGTGGCAGAATATGGATGGGCGGAATGAATGGTGGTTGATGATGGTTTGACCCAACAGGTCAAACATTTCAAAAGTTTTGCTTGACCTTTTATCTTCCAGGCTCCTGAGCTAGACCAGCCCACCGTAGATACGACATTAGGAGTCAGCAGTGGCATTTCCCAGCCACAGCCGGAACACAAGCAAGGATTAGAAATGGGAAACGTTGATGCATCCACTGCTCAAGACCAAGAAGCAGTTGTCCTCATTATGTCTTCTGATACAGTCCATGAATCCACTGTTGAGGAAAATGGCAGCCCCGTAATTCCTACTTTTCAAGATACCGTTACAGTCAGGCAAGTCTTTTTACTAAACACATTTTTACAAGTTCACGTTTTAGTGGGTACTGTCTTTTCCTGTTAGATTGATAGACTGTAAAACTATAACTTGCTCATGTCATCTTAGTGTTTCAGACGATGCAAATGATGAAGCTCATTCTGAGGTCATTGATGCTGACTTGCCTCCTGCTGAATGTGTGGAAGAGGCAAACCCCTATGATCAAAACAGGTAGTCATCTCAATTCAATAGGTTATTTGCAGATGAAACTATCAAAGCTGTTTTGGGTGTTGAGCTCTGAACTCTATTAAAATTGTGTTTTTGTGTTCCTGCAGGCATCCTCCAGTAGTTTTGGAAAACGTGTCAAATGTTCACACAACTGGTACCAAAACTCACAGTGACCCTCCAAGTGCCCAGTCTGGTCAGCATCTGGATGGGAACTTGTCACACTCTCTCAATGAGCAAGTAAGTATCATCGGTACCAAATGTCCAACCGCCAGTGGAAGCATCCCAGCTTTCATTTTCTCCCCCAAAGGATGTGAGTGCTTCTGTCACCATGGACACTGATCCCAGTGTGAACAGCAAAGACCCTGAAGACATTCCAACATTTGATGAGTGGAAACGGAAAATGATGGAAGTGGAGAACGAAAAAAGTAACATTTTATCTTGATTTTCCTTGTATAGAACAGTCTTGGTTCAAACAAGTAGTACAAAGGATTTTTTTTTTCATTAGCTCTGTCCACACACACTTCTACTAATGTGGGTTCCACTGTTGTGAAGAAGGTCCAAAAAAACTTCAACAACTATGCTTCCGTGGAGTGTGGAGCAAAGATCCTTGGTGCTAACGCAGAAGCTAAGGTATGCTATGTGACACTGCAGCAGCCATTCAAGAGGGTCTTATTTTTATCTTTTGTCACTCTCAGAGCACCTCGGCCATATTGAAGGAGAATATGGACTTGTACATGCTTAACCCCTGCAGTAATAAAATCTGGTATGTGCTTTGCATGAAGCACCAGTTAGCCTGGTTAACTGGTGATAAATGTCAGCATTTGTGTTACCCTCCCACAGGTTCATCATTGAGCTCTGTGAGCCCATTCAGGTGAAGCAGTTGGATATTGCCAATTTTGAACTCTTTTCTTCCACACCCAAAGACTTTCTCGTCTCCATCAGTGACAGGTAAACTGCAACATACTATGTGATCCAAACAGACATTACAAAACTAAACACTCAGTTCATTAATCTGCCCATTTTTCTGATGAGGTACCACTCTCTTGCTGTGTTTGTAAATACACTTGTGTAGATACCCAACCAACAAATGGCTCAAGTTAGGAACCTTTCATGCTCGGGACGAACGTACAGTCCAGAGCTTTCCATTGGATGAGCAGCTTTATGCTAAATATGTGAAGGTAAACACAGTTGGTTTGGGTTTTTTTGCCGAGTCTGCTGCATGTTTTTCTTTGTTCTTTTTAAGTGTTCAGAATTGATATTATAATGGAGACACAATAAAAGTATTGAACTTAATTATAGTATGTAATTTCAAAGGCAGTAGCATGTGGTTTTGTTATCACTGCACCTATACAGCTTATAATGTTTTCCTCTGACCCCGACCCTCTTCTTTCTCTTGCTTCAGATGTTCACCAAGTACATAAAGGTTAGCCTGTGTGTTGTGTAGATGTCTGCGAATTGAGTGAATTCAATAGGACTCATGGAAGGGAGCTTTTTTTTCTTCTTTTTTTCTTCTTCCTTTTGGCTGATCAACTTCAACTCTATTATGCTGCTAACATCACTACAGTCATTTTCCTACATTGCGAAATTCACACGTCAATCAAAAATCCTTACGTTAAATGACTTACCCGCTACTAAAATCTTTTTCAAATCATTGCTAACAGTCTTTGTTCATAAATAACACTGATAGGATACATCTCATTGATCACATCATATCACATGTACTTAAAACTGTTATAATAGCTGATTATTGGTCCACTATTTTTGTAGGTTGAACTGCTGTCTCACTTTGGCTCTGAGCATTTCTGCCCCCTCAGTCTCATTAGGTATGTGTAATAATATATTCAGGCTTCACAACATCCACAATGGGTCAATAGGCTTTCAACTCTGATTTTATGGAGAGGGGAGTGGTCAACTGTGTTAGCTTTATGTGATTTTGGAAATCAATTGTTTTGCTGTGCATGTTCAAAAGAGACAACAGTTTGCATAGTTGTTATTGCAATTCTCCCATGAGCTTTCTTTCATATTATCTGACCACCATGTGAGTTTGACTTTGGAACAACTCCAATTTGATTTTTTATTTTATTTATTTATTTATTTATTTATTTATTTATTTATTTATTTATTTCACTTGATTAGTAAATTAAGGCTGCACTTGACCCATTAATAGACATTTAAACAAAACAACTTGTTTTTATAAGCATTCAAAGAAATAATAACTTTGTCTTTGCAGAGTGTTTGGGACAAGCATGGTGGAAGAGTATGAAGAAATAGTTGAGCCTTCTGAAAGACCAGAAGATCAGGATGACGACTTGGGTATACATTTATATGTTTTAGATAGATTGTATTCATTTTGTGTATTCAAACTATACATTCAATTTAGTTATATGTTTTTAGTTAGGTGTAAATATTTCTTTCTTTCTCTTTATTTGTTGTCGAGGGACATTGTACTGTAATGAACATTTAAAAAACGAAGTGTACCAGTAAATGCACCCAATTTTAGCCAAAAGGCTCATTTCCATTCGTAATCTTCCTACGATAAGGAACATGGCTAATATGCAGCAACAAAAACACAATTTAACAGGAAAGCAAAATAAAGTTAACAATACAGGCACAGTGCAGACAAAAGAATACACATGACTAATAATCCAGCAGGTGTATTGTGTCAATTGGTCATTATTGTGTCAATAAGAATGCTTTCCTCCTTCAGATTATGCATCTGGCTATGGACCTGGGGAAGTCATGTATTCCAAGAATCTGATTGGCTCAGCTAAGGGTAAGAAAACAATTGTTTTGTTTTTTAACAAATGAAGAAGCCTGAAAAAGAGTGACTACAGTACATTCTGGCCCTTCTTTAAATACATGTGCTATACTGTGTTTCTCATCAGATGTCATTTTAAACATGGTCAATAATATTGCTGTAAATGTTCTTGGTGGCAACTCAGAAATGCAAGGTATGTACCGGTAATCAACATTTTTACAATCTAATGTCAGCAATAATACTGTATTCTACCCTTGGCCTCTGTTGTTGAGGAGATGCAATCGTCTTATACATGAAAAGATGCAGTATTTCAATTTTTCGTTAGGTGCACCTGCACACTAATGAGATTGGATCCTGGAGTTTTATGAAATAAAAATGCACAATATTAGAGAATTGGTCATGTTTTAGTTTGAAGTGGTATTCAGAGTTTAACTGAATCATACTAAAAGTGCCAGGTTTTACTATACACTACTGGAAAAAATAACAAAACACAAGTTTCAAGTCAAATCTGAGCTGCATTATCTTTCTATGGGATATCATTAGAATGTGTTGTATGCCTATGTTGTGACCTGCTAACATGGCCCTGAAAGGATGTAATGTACAAATGGATTATTTTAGCTAATTATCAAATTTAGTATTTCCCATTTGTGTTTTGTAGGAAACCTTTCATCCAAGGATGTGAATATGACTGGGACTGGTGTTAATGAAACAATTACTCAAACTCCCATCACAGACCCAACCACCGTGTGAGTCCCTGTCAGAAGCCTCATTGTATCAGTCATAACTGTGCAATGGCGTAGCCATCATTTCACAAGTGTGGGATCAAATTGTCCAAGAGTCAACCATTTATTATAGAAGTAAATTGCCATCTTCTCACCTGTCACTTGTCTGAAAATAAAATACTAACTTTTGGATCTCTTTGGTTTCTGTTTTAAAATGTGTAATACATACATCTACCGATTTAGTCTGTTTTCATTGTTTTTGCTCCTTCTAGTTCCGAGTTGGAAGAGGCAACATTGTCTCCAGACACAGATTTAGCTGAAACTCTTGCCCCATCCTCAACAACAGCTGTCCCAGAACTGCTTCCAACTGAGACCAGTGAACAGCAGCCTCCTCCACAGGAGGAACAAATTGTTATTCCTTTGGAGTCGGAGGAAGAAGAATCTATCAGCTCGACAATCACACTTTTGGATAAAGAGGATGAGATAGATGGGGAGAATGAGAAAATGGATCGCAATGTACAACATGTTGACTTCTGTGCATTTCTTCCATGGTTTTCCACTTGTTCGTGTGCAACCTCCCTTCAGGAATATCTGCAGCAGCAATGTTTGGTGCTGCTGTTCAAAAAAAGGAAATGCCAATCGGTGGTCAGAAAGCAAATTGCTTCTTCCATCCACACTCCCACTTGGCCCCCTCGCTCACCCTCCTCTGTCTGTGCTGATCCCAAGCAGCATCACAATGAGGCACGTCAGCCCCATGAAAAAGAACAAGCTCCTGGGGAGGAGCCAGAAAGCGGAGCCAGTCTGTCACAAACTCCCCAGCCTCTAGACAACCCTGTAGTAGAATCTTATTATGACTCTATGTCCGAACCGCCTCTCCTGGAGCCCAGTCAGACATCAAGCCTCCCCAAACCCACCACCGCTGATTCATCCGCTGCCAATCCTACTGTCGTTGAGACTGCACAGCTTTCTTCTGAGGCTCCAGCGAAGCCACTAAGCTCCGAGGAGAGCCAAGACATGCTAGCTGTGGCGAACCATACAGAGGCATCACTACCTCCCAGTGGCTCAGTCATCAGAACCGCAGTGGAAGATGGCAAAGTGGCACCAATGGAAGAAAAATCCACCATAGCCATACATGTCTCTATTCAAAATCCTGAGATGACAGGTGAGTCCCAGACTGCTTCTCCTCATGTACATCAGTTTCCGGACCCAGCAGCTGTCACTCTTCCCACTGAGCCATCCCTGCCTGCTGCACACACCCCCATTGAACTTGAGCTCTCTAGTAGCGCCCCAGTCGTAACTGATACCAAAACAGAGGACTTTACAGAAGATTTGTCCACCCACGGTCTCCCTCCTTTGCCCTCAACATCCCCCTCACCGACCCTCTCAGACATCTATGCAGATCCCCCGAATGGGACCGAACAGAACGGCAACCCGGTGCACGGCTCCAGCCAGAAGGAGTCCGTGTTCATGCGACTCAACAACCGCATTAAGGCCCTGGAGATGAATATGTCGCTGAGCGGGCGCTATCTGGAGCAGCTCAGCCAGAGGTGAGGTCAAGAAATAACACACTTGGTTGCTATGATGTCGTTTTTAGTTTTGTTTGACCCTTTATTCCTTTTTATTACAAGATATCGGAAGCAGATGGAGGAGATGCAGAAGGCTTTCAACAAAACCATTATTAAACTCCAGAACACCTCAAGAATTGCAGAGGAGCAAGTGAGTGACATTTCTTAGACTTAGACTTAGACTTGACTTTATCAATCAATAAATAAGGTTATTACACCAGAGATTGAATTAATAATAATAATAATAAGAAGAAGAAGGAAAATAAAAATTCAATCAATCAATAAATAAGGTTATTACACGGAGATTGAATTAAATAAATTAAAGGACAGTAAAGTGCCATATTTGTGAAGTGAAGTGCGCAGAAATTTAGATAATCCGTCAGACAGTGTGTCATCTCCTCTATGTCCTCACCATGTGTGTTCATCAGCACCTCCCAGACTGTGGTGTTAAAACAGTCTCTCAAGGCACTTTCCTTCTCAGGGGACCACCTCCTGACAGATCGAGTTGTCACTGGTTGCTTTTGAACCAGGGGAATATACATTGGCTGTAGGTGGACCAAGTTGTGATCAGACTTCCCAAGTGAGGGGAGGGGAGTCGCTCTGTATGCATCCCGTATGTTAACATACAGCAGATCAGACCTGTTGTTCCTGGTCTGGCAGTCCACAACTTGATTAAAAGCAGCCAAAGTAGAGTCCAATGTTACATGGTTGAAGTCCCCAGAGATAATGAGTGCATCAGGGTGCTGCGTCTGTAGCCTCGCTGTGACAAAGTATTTTTTCACATGCAGTGGCTGAGTCCGCGTTCGGGGGGATGTAAACACAGACGGTGATCACGTGGCTGAACTCCCTCCGCAGATAATATGGCCGCAGGCTAACAGCTAACAACTCGAGATCCCGGCAACAGGAGACTGTCTTTACGGAGATATGTCCTGGATTACACCAGTGATTGTTCACATACATGATGAGCCCCCCACCTTTGCTTTTCCCGCTTGCCTTAGTGTCTCTGTCGGCTCTCACAGCAGTGAATCCCAGCAGGTCCACGTTGGCATCCAGTACAAGGTGGTTCAGCCATGTCTCCGTAAAGATGAACAAGCTGCTCTCCCGGTAGATCCGCTGGTTGTTCAGTGCGGACTGTTCGTCGATTTTATTCGGCAGCGAGTTCACATTCCCCATGACGACGGAGGGAATTGATGGCTTGTAGCGTCTCCGATTCTCCCTTCGTTCGGTCTTTAGCTTAGCCCTAGCCTTACAGCCCCGTGCTCTCCTTCTCAGCTCCGCCGGGATGTGGTGTCGTAGCCCGGCCCGTCCTTTGATATTCAGAGCCAAAAGTTCCTCCCGTGAATAAGTGAGGAAACTGGCTTTTGTATGCGTTGAAAAGGTAGAAATATCCATAGGATATATAGTCTTTCTCATTTTCGTTTTCTTTTCTGTTGAGTATTAATGATGAGTGGGAAAAGTTTGGGCTCTTGTATTATTATATCATGATGGGGTAGGCGACTATAAGCTTTTGCTTCAGCCTACTCCTTTTGGGCATTAACAGTATACTGTTTGTTTGATCTGTCTTGTTTTTTTTGTTTTTTGTGCTCAAATAAACTAAACTGAACTGAACTGGATAAGTAAAGCACACAATCGCTTCACAAAATGAGAAAATAAAGGAAAGGAGGTTTAATTAGTTAAAAGAGTTAAAAAAAAAAAAAACGGAAGAGCTACTGGAGAGGCAGCCGTCTCCACAGCGCCTTTGAAGAAAAAAAAAAAGATTGTTCTCACGGTATTTTGGAAATACTGTATCAGATATATTCTAGTTTTGGAACACAGCTACATAACATGATCATATGTTTAATTCACCTGGGCTAAAATTCTCATGTAGGACCAGCGTCAGACGGAGTCAATTCAGTTGCTGCAAGGCCAGTTGGAGAATGTGACTCAGATGGTTCTCAACCTGTCAGATCAGGTCAGCCAGCTGAAGAATGAGGTAGATAAAACCACATGATCCATTACCACTTTCCAACCACAGCTTTAGCTCCACTTAGACAAGCTAGAGACCTTTTTGCACTGCACTTATAAGTGCGGAGCGTGGCGTTGACCAAACAATTTATTGTGATACGTCTCGTGCATGCTGTAGAAAGGTGGGCATGTGTCATGATGTGCCGCAACATGCCCTGGAATTAAAACATGTTCAATTCAATATTCGTCATGTTTTCCAACCCACCTTTATAGAGGGGAAAGGTACGGAGCCCCTAAGGTGACATGGTAGAAAAAAAAACAAAAAAACTTTGCGTTCCCTCGCAAAACATTTTGCGTTCCCTCGCAAAGATTGCGAGGGAACGCAATCTTTGCGAGGGAACACAAAGATTGTGTGCCCTCGCAAAAAACTTTGCGACTTTGCGAGAGAACGCAAAGTTGTTTTGCGAGGGAACGCAAAGTTGTTTTTCCGCCTACCATGTCACCTTCGCTGCACCGTAAACACTTCCGGGTCATCTTCCATGTGAACAAAAGCGACGTGTAAACAAAGCAGTGGAAAAATACATGCTCCATCCTAGTTGCTTTGGGAAAGCTTTCCCACTGTTTTGTTTCATGATTACAAACGTTCCATCCTTGTCGCTTTTGTTCACATGGAAGATGACCCGGAAGTGTTTACGGCGCAGCGAAGGTGACATGGTAGGCAAAAACAACAACTTTGCGTTCCCTCGCAAAACAACTTTGCGTTATCTCGCAAACTTTGCGAGGGAACGCAAAGTTGTTTTGCGAGGGAACGCAATCTTTGCGAGGGAACGCAAACCTCGCAATCTTTGCGAGAGAACGCAGTTTTTTGCGAGGGCACGCAATCTTTGCGTTCCAAAGATGTTTTGCGAGGGAACGCAAAGTTTTTTAGATTGCGTGCCCTCGCAGTCTTTGCGAGGGAACGCAAAGATGTTTGCGAGGGAACGCAATCGTAAGTTTTTTTGTTTGTTTTTTTTTTCCTACCATGTCACCTTAGGGGCTCCGTAGAAAGGACATCATTTTACATAAAAAAAAAAATCTTACTGCACACACTCGAAATTTAAATATCACAAAATGTGTATAATAAATGATCGTGTCCCAGTGTTCTTATAGAAAACAAGAGAAGAAAATTCAAAGGGGGAGCATGATATTTCCAGCAATGTAACCGGTTATGGGTGGGTATGTCTCCCAGGTGTCAGACAGACACAACTACCTGCTGCTGTGCCTGCTGCTGAGTCTGTGTTTCGGCCTGGTGCTGTTTGCCAACCGCTGCCGCATCTCCATCACACCTCCAAATGCAGAGCCAGAGCCACCCACAGTAAACAGCTACAGCTTCCGCTGTCCTGAGAGGTACTAGTACAACTCAAGCTTATCATTGGTAACAGACAAAAATGTTCTCAATTCTAAATCCATTGTAACAAGTTGCTCATCAAAAGTATGCTAACTAGAATCCACAGTGGATCATGTTGGAGTAAATGCCAAGGACACTTTTGCAACTGTGACCGTTTCTTTTTTAGGAATTTCACCTCCGGTGATGACTGTAGTTTGAAGAGGAGTGCATCCTATCCACTAATGCACTCATTCCAGTTAGTGCCTAGTAAAGGTACACATGCATTTTGAATTTATTTCTCATTTTTGATTGTCTAACTATGAAATGCACATCTGAACCCTTTTTTGGAGTAGAAATAAGCATTACCATTTTCTGGCTTACAGGTCCTGAAAATCTTCATCCTGAGGAGACTGAAGCTAACAGAAAGGTACAGAGAGAATATGGTTACTTACTTATTTGACTTCCAAATTTAATGTGCTAATGACAAGCTAAAAAGTCAGTTTACTCTGAAATCACTTCTGAAATGTCAGTCTTTTCCAACCCACAAGAAAAACATTTTTTTTTTGTTGTTTTAATAAACCTTTTGTTCATAATTGCATAAAAACATAATAAAAGACAACATAAAGATGCAAAGTGGCTGTCTAAGGTATACTACTGTAGTATTCATGTGGGCCTTGAAAGGGGTGTGGCTTAGTAAGTGAAATCAGTGAGCTTCTGGTTATTTCTGTGTGTGTGTGTGTGTGTGTGTGTGTGGGGGTGTGTGGGGGTGTGTTTACTCATTCAGGGTTTCTGCGGGTCATTAAAAAGCATTAAATTGAATTAGTTAAAATTAAAACAAAGTTTTAAAAGTTAAAACAAAGATAAAACAAAAATTCTACAAAAAACAAAACATCTTAAGGGTACAAATATATACATAAATGAGGATTTTACAGATATTGTTCGAAAAAAACGGAAATAACTTATACCAGAAATGAAAGCAGCACGGGAAAGAGGAGAGATTGCCTACCTAAAATACGATAAGCTTATAATTCATTCCCGTACAAGCACACCCAGACACCTGCACCAACACAACTCGTCAATAAAATGAAGGAAGACGTAGTACACTTGATGACGAAAAGTTGACAAATACTAGAATGGTAAATCTATACCCAAATACAAATAATTTAAAAATATTTGATTATACGAAATATAAGACATCTGATCCAGAAAATGGCATTGACCCAGATAAATTTTTATGTAGTAACAACTATGACCTTGTCTGCGAGTACCACACTAATGAGCAATTTAATGTAAATATAAGTAAGGATTTTCGTGCATTCTCAATCATACATTTTAATAGCAGAAGTCTACATAAAAATTTTACAGAAATTAAAAAATGCTTGAGTAAAATAAATAAATTCCAAATTTTAGCCATATCAGAGACATGGCTTGATAATGAGAAAATAAGCGATATAGAAATGGAAGGATATGAATTGTTTACAATGAATAGGGAAAACAGAAGGGGAGGAGGAGTTGGAATATATGTTAAGGTTTTCAAATGTAGTAAAATTGAACATCTAACTACTACTGTGGATAATGTAATGGAATGTGTAACTATTGAAGTTCACATAAAATATATATCAAACGTAATTATAAGTTGTGTATATATAGGACACCAGGATCATGTCTTGATACATTTAACGATAAGTTAACAGATATCCTTAGTTATACAAATGATAAAAAATTGCGAATATTGTGTGGTGATTTTAACATTGATTTATTAAATCCTAATAAACATCAGAAAACAACTGATTTTATAAATATGATGTATAGTAATAGTTTATTTCCTGTTATTATAAAACCTAGTAGAATAACAATCGATACAGCTACACTAATTGATAATATATTTACAAATAAAATTGACCTTAAAGTAGAAAGTGGACTCCTTATTAATGATATAAGTGATCACCTCCCGATCTTTGCAATTTTTTTATGATTATTTTGATAAAAAAATGAAGCCGACTACTTACACATTTGAAACTAGAGTAAGAACTCCGTGCTCCATGGCTGCCTTTAAGCTGGATTTAGAGAAACACAACTGGTCTGAGGTTTATTCAAATAACGATCCTGATACTGCATATAGTGAATTTCAGTCAACTATTATCTCTTTATATAATAAACATTGTCCATTAATTAAAATTACAAGCAAGTATAAAGGTCCAAATAAAACATGGATGACGAAGGGGATACAGAATGCATGTAAAAAGAAAAATAATTTATACAAAAGATTTATTAAATTGAGAACTGTGGAAGCTGAGACAAAGTATAAGATCTATAAAACTAAATTAGTAAATATTATTCGAATAAGTAAGAAAGATTATTACCATGCATTATTAGAACAGAATAAAAGCAATACACAAGAAATATGGAAAACACTAAATCATGTAATTAAAAAAAGTTCTAAGAAAACAAATTATCCACAATATTTTATAAAAGATAACAATATGGTAATTGATGAAATTTCTGACATAGCTAATAATTTTAATGAATATTTAGTTAACGTGGGCAGCAACTTGGCAAACAAAATCCCAGAGCCAAGAAACAAACATGAAATAAATAAGAACATTGTAAGTAATTTATCCACAATGTTTCTTAATGATGTTAATGATATAGAAGTATTAAATGTTGTGAAAACATTAAAAAATAAAAAGTCTACTGACTGTCTTAACATTGATATGACATTAGTAAAACGTATTATAGAATATATTGTACAACCCTTTACATATATTTGTAATTTATCATTTAAAACTGGTATATTTCCATCAAAAATGAAGATAGCCAAAGTCATTCCTGTTTATAAAAGTGGAGAAAAACACAGTTTAATAATTACAGACCAATATCATTGTTGCCACAGTTCTCAAAAATTCTAGAAAAATTATTTTCATACAGACTGGATAATTTTATTGAGAAACATAAGCTCTTAAGTGAAACTCAATATGGGTTTAGAGAAAAACGGACCACCTCAATGGCAGTCATGGAGCTTGTAGAAGCAATATCTACCAATATAGATAATAAAGAATTTACTGTTGGGATTTTTATGGATTTAAAAAAAACTTTTGATACTATAGATCATTCTATATTAATGAATAAATTAGAGAAATATGGAATAAGAGGTTTAGCTTATCAGTGGATGAAAAGTTATTTGGATAATAGATATCAGTATGTGCAGTTTAATAATGTACAGTCGGAACACATGAAGATCACTCATGGAGTTCCCCAAGGGTCTGTGCTCAGCCCTAAATTATTTATACTGTATATAAATGATATTTGCTGTGCCTCAAAAATATTGAAAAGTGTCTTATTTGCTGATTATACAACTTTCTACTGTGCAGGAGAAAACCTGAAGCAGCTTCTGACACTTGTGGAGTATGAATTGAATATATTAAAAAACTGGTTTGATGTGAATAAATTATCATTGAATTTAAATAAAACCAAGTTCATAGTTTTTGGCACTAGACAAATCACTCATCAAATTAAAATTATGGTGAATTCAATTGAAATAGAAAGGGTGAATGAAAATAAATTCCTTGGAGTTGTTATTGATGATAAATTATGTTGGAAGCCACACATTGAAACTGTTAAAAGGAAAATGTCAAAAATTATAGGGATACTCTATAAAAGTAAGGATGTTTTAAACATGAAATCATTATATATATTATATAGTTCACTATTATTACCATATTTGACCTACTGTGTGGAATTCTGGGGAATGGCATATAAAACAAATACCAACACCGTTTTCAAATTGCAAAAGAAAGCTATAAGAATTATTAATCGATCAAAATATACAGAACCAACACATCCACTATTTATTAAATTAAATGCAATGAAATTTTATGACTTGGTGGATTTTAAAATAGCACAAATAATGTATAAAGTTTATAACAATTTACTCTACCACAGTACTCAGAAGTTATTTGAAATTAGACACAGTCCTTAATGATATAAGGGGTACAAGTGTGTACAAAAAACCCAAAACAAGAACAAATATTAAGCAAAGGTGTGTATCTGTAAAAGATGTTAATTTGTGGAATCATTTGGGAATTGAACTGAAAAATTGTGACTCACTGCTGGAGTTTAAATTTTTTTTTTAAAGTAAAGTTACAAAAAATTACCTATGTCAGACCAGAATATGAAAATTGTACATGTGAGTATGTGTAAATGATTTAGATAGGTATTATGGTATATGTTTAGGAAATTTATGTATATATGTTTTTGGCAAATGTGAATATGTTTAAGTGCACTTTTGTATATATATAACTTAGTTTATATATTTCATTTTAATAATAGTAAATTAGAATTGTATTAATAATGAAATAAGTTTAAATATATTTAGTAAAAGGGGTAGGACTAGATAAGTTTCTAACTTCTTCCTACTCCCTTTTGAACATGTAAGTTATGATTGATTGAATGATTATTTTATTGGGATTTTCTTCTCTTTTGATTGTTGTTGTTGTTTTTTTTCTTATCTCTGTTGTTCATCTGTTTATATGTTCAATAAATAAAAAATAAATAAAAATAAAAAAAAAAGCGCCCCATTGCAGCGCTGCGGCTGCATGGAGCGAGCACGCATCCGTGCAACCCGTCAGGCAACAGCGACGTGAATAGAGGACCAAAATATATTGTGACTGTTGTTCTAATAATTTCAGAAATTTGGGCATATGAGATGGGCACATATTTAGTGAGGATCGATCACATTTTCATATAGTCGGGCCAGGCCTCGCCGCCTTAACTGTCACCCGCTCTCACTTGAAAGTTTCCCCCCTCGGAGTGAGTGGCCTATTGTCCAATGCACCGTACTAAAACAAGTCAAATATGAATAAATGAAGCAGTAAAAAAATACTCAAACAATATAATATTTCAGTGTTTGATAAAATAATAAAACAAGATGTCATCCCGCAAATTAATTAACAAAATCAGCTATAATTATCCCGGCGCATTATAGGCCTAAATAAATTAAAATACAGTGTTGGCTACTAAATCACATTTTAAACACTAATGAGGAGCAGGGAACGCAAGCAATGCGCTCACACCACACTTGTCCCATGCGTGCTCCATTCACGCAAACACTCCCTGTCCTTGCCTCTTTTTTTTTTTTTTTGGTCCCACCTCCCCGACAAACAGTGGCCGACGCGTCTCTCTTGGAAAGACAACACGCGATGATCGGCTGGTGTCTTGACGCATTCAGACGTGTAGTGTGACTACACGCCCCGTCCAGGACACGGAGCGAATTTGTCGTGTAATGTGACAGCGCAACTGTCGTGTAAGACAAAAAAATCGCGTAGTCTGACATTGGCATAAGTCTACGTCTCAAGACGCCACAATAGCAAATTGACGGGCTTTCCTGTTCTTTCTCGCTCTGTCATTGTTTTTCATGTTTCTTGGACGGGTTGTGCCTGTTAATCAATTTTGTTACTTATGTACTTGTGCGATGACATATAAAGCCTTCCATTCCAATGTCCAACATGAACACTAATGCCACCTAGTGGCAGAATATTACCTCAACACAAATCTATGATTCAAGTGTTTCACACTCGTTTTAATCATAACTGCCAGCTTTACTTCATAAATTACAAAAAACTACTGTATCAGTGAACTAAGAAATAAAACCACATTTATATTTGGTAACCATATTTGACCACTTTTATGTTAATTAACCAGAGAAGGAAAAGTTAGGATATTGAGTACATTGGAAAAAAATAATGTGCGATTAATTTATGAATAATTTCAAGTTAACTATGGAAAATGTACGATTATTTCATTAAAAATGGTAGTCCGTAGACAGCCCTATTATATAAACAGTATAAGTTGTACAACATGGGCATTAAATTAATTTAAGTTGCATTAAAAAGCATTCAATTAGATTGCTGCAGCTGAAACCTGCAGAAAACCTGTCCTTGCAAGCTTACTTGTAACATACCAAGCAATGATGCGTAACTCAAAAGATAATAAATTGGGCCACTGCTTATTAATTCTTCAAAAGGTCCATTGCCAACAATGACATAAATTTCAAATGCTTCACAGAATACACTGTCATACTGGACGTGACTTAACCTCCGCCTGTTATTGTCTCAATCCCCCTAGCCCCCCATTCAGAAAAGACGACGCAAGATGAAACCCATTGAGAAAGTGCAGACTCTAACGTCCTTCCATACAGCTCCACGGGCATGCAACGGAGCTGCCGTATGGAGCGTGCCTGTCAAAACAAACCCGGTGACCCTGACCAAGAGGCTGCTTCTGCCCACCTTCAGAGACTCGCCATCCGAGGGCAGCTCAGAGGCATCGTCCCATTCAGACGATCCCTCCTTCTGTGGAGTCACAACCGCCTGCTCTCGGATATGCCAAGGTCTGTCCCTGTCGAAGACCCGGGCAGAGAAAAGGCCATTAAGACGCAGGCGTCCCAAGCCCACTTGTGCCATAGTGGATTTCCTCCGGGTCCCACACCGAGACAAAAGCAATACAGTGTCCATCTCGGCTGCACAGGACATCATGAACATGAAATCAAAGCAAACCTCTGGGACTTTTGGACGAAATATCCCCCTCTCAGGTCCTGTTTAAGAATCAATATAAGACTGCAAGTTTGCACTTATGGATTAACTCTTTGTAAAAGAGCATGACTGATGTTAGTTCCTGTTAGGAAAGTGACAGTTCCATCACTTGTACTGTTGTTTTGTTTTTTGTCATTGTTAGGACGTTTTTATTTGTTGTGTGTCATTCTAGCTTCCAAGTTAAACGTTTCCCAATTTGTCTTGGATAAAAAGAGATAAACTTGAGGAATATCCAATATGTGGGATTGAGTGTTAACTTTTGATTAACGCAAACCAACTGAAGAAAATAAGTGATGATTTTTACTTCCATCTATGAAAATAAGTAATGGTACTTATGAGCTGTTGTTGTAATCTATTACACATATGACATTTCCATTTATTAAATGCCATTGCTTTATTGATTAAGAAAAAAAAAAAGATGGAATAGATTTGGAATGTATTGCAAATTTCATTTACACTTCAAGACATGTGCAATCCACAATAAACAGTAATAATTTTACAGGAAGAAAATAGAAACCAATTGAATAAATCATAAAAAATAAATGATACACTCAACTAATAAAAATAAGTATGCACTATTAAGTGTGATCGCTTCTTGCATTTTGCCTTTTTCCCTCAGGTGAATGAAGCTTTTTTTTTTTCTTCTTCTTCTTTGAATTTGTGTGTGGAAAAGCAAATCAGATTAGGTATTGTTTGCTAGTGAATGTATTCATAGCATGCCTGTTTTGATAAGCACTGAGAAAATAGCAAAAACAATTTAACTGCAGGGCGGCACGGTGGATGGCTCCGGCCTTCCTGGGTGGAGTTTGCATGTTCTCCCCGTGCTTGAGTGGGTCTTCTCCCACATTCCAAAGACATGCATGGCAGGTTAATTGTACGCTCTGAATTGTTCCTAGGTGTGCTTGAGTGTGGATGGTTGTTCGTCTCTGTGTGCCCTGCTATTGGCTGAAACAGGGTCCAGGGTGTACCCCGGCTACTGCCCAAAGTCAGCTGAGATAGGCTCCAGCACCCCCAGTGACCATTGTGAGGAATAAGCGGTTCAGAAAATGGGTGGATGGATTTAACTGCAAGTGACGCTATCAAACAGAATAATGTACAAAGTGAGATTTAAATTTTCCAGCCAGGGGGCAGTGTTGGGTAAAATAAAACATTCACCCATGACTCAATCCCACAAAAATCATTTTCAGTGTGATGAGTCATTACAAGTACAGAAAGGAGGACGCCTGTTATCAACTCACTTCGAGACAATCTCGTAATGATTGCATACATTGTTGAAGGTGTCATGGACTTGTTCAACAGATATTTAAATGAATACAAAGACAATATATTTAAGTAAAGACATCTTTATTTATGTAGTGGCTCCAACAACCCCCCCCCCACACACACACACACACGCAAACTGAGACAGGTGGCAAAAAAGACTCAGAAGGTTGAGGAATGCTCATCAAAACACCGTTTGGAACATCACACAGGTGAACAGACTAATTGGGAACAGTTGGGTGCCATGACTGGGTATAAAAGGAGCATCCTTGAATTGCTCAGTCATTCACACGCAAAGATGGGGCGAGGTTCACCTCTTGAATAAGTGTGGGAGAAAATAGTCAAATAGTTTAAGGATAATGTTCCTCAATGTACAATTGCAAGGAATTTAGGGATTTCATCATCTACGGTCGGTCCATGATATCATCCACAGGTTCAGAATCTGGAGAAACTGCTGCATTTAAGCGACAAGGCTAAAAAAACGCCATTGAAAAACGACCTCAAAATATGTAAAAGATGGCGTGATACAAAGTGGACAATTGTTCTGTGGTCTAACGAGCCCACATTTTATTTGGAGGTTATGGACGCAAAGTTCAAAAGCTAGCATCTGTTGATGGTAGAGTGCCGCATGGGTAACTTACATATTATATTGTTACATACATATGTGAAGACACCATTAATGCTAAAAGGTACATACAGGTTTTGGAGTAACGTGCTGCCATCCAAAAAACGTCCGTTTCACGGACACCCCTGCTTATTTCAGGAAGACAATGTCAAAGCACATTCTGCACGTATTACAACAGCGGGGCTTTGTAGTAAAAAAGTGTGGGTACTAGATTGGCAGTCCAGACTTGTCTCCCATTGAAAATGTGTGGTGCATTATCCACCCATACCACAACAGAGACCCCGGACTGTTTAACAACTGAAGTTCTACATCAAGCAAGAATGGGAATGAATTACATCCACAAAGCATCAACAAATAGTGTCCTCAGTTCCCAAACATTAATTGAATGTTGTTAAAAGAAAAGGTGGTGTGGCACCGCGCCACAAGGTGGCGCTTCTTTCTTTTATGTGGAAGTAGTTTCCTGGCGAAGAATGTTTTTGTTTAATATGTCATGAAGGGTACTTGAAACACGCAGTGGCGTCGAGCCATTTCTTTTCTTTCTTCAGAATAAATGTTTACTAGTGGTTTTCAATTTCTTTCCTTTTTTTTTTTTCTTTTTTTTTCTGTCCCACTGTGCCAAAAATGGCAACTCAGCCTCCGCATATTACAACAGTGCTAAACATGATCCTGTCCCAGCCGTTTTTGGAACTGTGTTGCAGCCATAACGTTCTAAGTTGATGACCATTTGCTAAAAACAATGAAGTTGATCAGTTTGAACATCAAATATATTGTCTTTGTAGTGTATTTAATTAAATTAGTTTGAACATGATTTGCATTTTGCAAATCATCAGATTCTGTTTTTATTTATGTTTAATACACCGTCCCAACTTCATTGGAATTGTGCTTGTATACTGAAGGCATATGTATATACAGTATATGTATGTATGTATATTGCTGTCATGAAAAGTCTGGGCCAGTGGTGGAAGTGCAAAATTAGGTTAAAACCTCTTTATTCATCTGACGTGGTTGGATTGCAGGAGTCTGCCCGAGATAAGCTTGCCTCATGCTTGCCTCTTTTCTCTCTTCATTTTGTTAACAGAATTCCTAGGTTTCTCTTGGCCAGCCTCGTCCAAAGATTATCTGTAAATGCAGACCAAAATCCTCTTTCCCTTAGCACCCCGGATTTATCCGAGGTTATGAACTCAATATTTTTCTGTGCGCTTTTGTGTGAGTATGATTTTATTTATTTATTTAGCAGGACAGGTGTATGCTATTGTTGGCCAGTTCTTTCTCGTTCTAGTTCTGTCTAAAAAAGGGCATCATTACCTTGACATTTTCTGACCCTATATGTCACTATGTATTAGGCCTCATATACATAAAACATATGTGGAATATGAATTCAGCAGCTGTGTGTCATATGGTGGTTCATATTTTCTGAAATCAGCGCACTAACTCTGAAATGCCATTAAGATCATATTGTTAGGAATGTTACTGGCATTTCGAGGGATTGCTTTGCTTGTGCTCTTATTTTTGCTCTTTTTTTTTTTTTTTTTTTTTTTTTTTTTTTTTTAAGGTTATAAGGTTTTAGGTGAATTAATGAGTATAAATTTATACGTATTTGCACGCGCACGCACGCAAGCAAACGCACACACACACACACACACCAAAAAAAAAAAAAAGCAATGATGATAAGACGTTGAATCGGTAAGACTACGGAATGAACAATTATGAGCTCTTAAAAAAAAAAACAATTTAACAAAAAATTTAAAAAAAAGAAAACGAAAAGGCAACTGCAGTTGGGAGCTTGATTGACTGATTGATGAATTAGGATTTTGGGGGCAGAAGAGGCGACAAAATAGGGAAAGCAGTATCATGGCGGGAACATGAACAATTAATGATGACATAGCAGATTTGAAAGTGTTTCCCATCCATGACCTTATTTAAGGTAATTGTTCAATCTTGTCAGCTCCAAGTGTTTTGCTATCCTAAAAAAACAAAAAACAAAAAAAACATGAGCTTCTGATGTTAAAAAAAAAAAAAAAAAAAAAAAAAAAACTCTGCCAAAAATATAGCTAATTTTGCATTTTGTTGTTTTGTTCATGCCTTACAGTGCTTGTTAGTTCAGTCCTGTTTTCCTGTCAAAACTTAGCTTGCAGCAAAAGTGTGTCCAGGGATGTTTTTCCCTCCTTCTCAGCAGGATCATTATGCAAGTTCATAAAAGAGGGGAACTACTTTGTGTGCAAACTTTAACACAAGTAATGGAGTCAGTACTTACTATTATCAAATATTTTTATTCAGGTATTTGTGCTTCTACTTAATTATAGTGTGAGTATTTTTGCCATCTATTTTTTAACAGTGATTAACTTTTTTTTAACATAATCAAGAAAGCTTATCCAGGTGTGATACAGGAGGTTCATCTTCAACACAAATAAGACTTTAATATTTAAAGGGGCAATCAGTAAAAAATGTTCCTGTCTTTATCCATCTCAGGGGCGGCCATTTTATCACTTGCCGTCGACTGAAAATGACATCACAGTGCTTAAGGACTCAGTAACAAACATCACAGCTCACCAGTTTTCTGGGTTTAGTCTTGTGACGTTCGCAAGTTGTGCCCTGAGCAACTGTGATGTAATTTTCAGTCGACGGCAAGTGACAAAATGGCCGCCCCCTCCTGAGATGGATGTAAATCGGTGGATTTTGCTGCTTCATTCATACTTCACAGAATACCATGTGGGGGTGCTTAGAACATATTATTGTCATATTTTTTTCTTTTCTTTTCCGTTTTCGCATAATAATATTAACTAGTGCTTACCTGTTTTTTTTTGTTTTGTTTTGGGGTTTTTTACTTGTATGACTTGGATTCATTTATAGACAAGTTCAGCAGTTTCTTCAATATTGATCAAATCTTTGATTAAATTTTGCTTGTCAACTTGTCCTTCCTTATGCCGCTGTCCTCAGGCATGAGCGCCCACACACCCACACGCACGCACAGCAGTCTCTCACCGATGGGAGAGTGTGACCACATGCGACTGGAGGAGAATAATCCTTTGAGTGCCTTGCTTTCTTCGATTTTGGTGCCTCGAGCAGTTGGGAGGGGGGTCTTTGATGTTTCCGCGGATACCGTTCGAGACTGGAGCATGAAAGACAACTTCATCCCTTGCCTTGCCTAATGAGAGTCTTTGCTCATTTCCTTCTTTTTGGTTAAACTGTAGCACTTGTATTGAATCCACAACCTGCTGTTCCATGGTCAGACGACATAATAGAAACAGATAGACTTTCTCAAATCTAGCGTGAGCTGTCTTTGACAGGGGCTTTTTAGTGGGGAGGCAGATAAGACAGTTGGCAGCCACTTGAAATCAAATCGGCTACGCTTTGCTCTGACTGGGGTCCTATTGTCATGCGTCTGTGATTAGGCCTGCGGCGCACAACTCAAGTAGCCATTTGAAAAATCCGGAGCAGACGTGCCACATTTGATCATCTTTTGGTGCAGGGAGATGTGTGTATATGAATAAGAGCCTCCTCCAGGGAAACTACGGCTTCACGTTTCTTAATTCCTCGGTGCCCGCGTGTCATTTGCTGCCGTCTAATGTGACACAGAGAACTGAAATTAAGTTCTGGATTTGGATCCCAAAAACGCAGACACAAATAAGATTTTAGCTCTTTATTTGCATAACATCGAGAGGTGTAGAACAAACTGACTGCACGAGAAACAACGAGAATGTATCAAGAATCACGAGCGCTAAACTAACTTGGGCGGTGGAGTTGCACAGAGGAACAGAGGTAATAATCCGACAAAAACACACACTTCTCAGACAGGCTTATATAGACAGCGAATCACTCTGATTGGTTGTGGCTAGACATGTGGGTAACAGGACTGACATGGAATTATCTGATTGGCTGTTGACCAGATAAAGAGATAAAGATTCTCGATATCACATAGCTCCTGACATCACACAGCCATCACATAACCAGTTGAAACTAGATGCTGGTTACATCAGTTCAAAACAAACGCTTGAACCACCTGGTCATGACCCAAACATAACCCTTGCATGACCCAAACATAACCCTGCATGACCCAAACATAACCCTGAATGACCCAAACATAACCCTGGCATTCCCTTGCATGACCCAAACATATCCCCGTCATGCCCTTGCATGACACAAACATAACCGTGGCATGACCCAGTCATGACAGAAATGAGGTGTTCCTTGTGATCAGGGCTTGTCTGGCACAAAAACCTGAGGTGTCTGTGAGATACACTTGTACATTCACTTGTACTGCAACACTCATGCACACATGGACATGCAATATTGAGATTATGTTTACTAGGTCAAAGTAATGTCACGCAAGGCCCACATGAGTGAGACGCAGCTGAAAGACGCGCGCGGATGAGATGTGACATGTTGACTAAATACGCAATAGGATGCGCACCATTCGCCTCCGAGTGGCGAATGATCATGCATGATATGCGCTGTCGCAGAAGCATGGAGTCGAACCTTTTCCCTGCCAATGCATGACTCATAGACCAGATGCCAAAGGTAGCCTGCCACAGTTTGCGCCTGACCCCAGTCAAGCCTTTCTCAAAACGTTTTGAATTGTAATGAAAACTATTTTGTGGCAGTTGCCACCACCCCCACTTGCCCACTTTTCCATCTCAGGCATGGACTTACAGTACAGTTTGGAGTAAATGTCGCTTACTTGCCATCGGGAATAGTGAAGCCACTGGCGTCCATCTTACGTTGCCACTCGCTAAGCCCAGCTAACTTTAATACGTTGATTTCTCCTCAGCGTGTCAGAACCATCAACAATGAAATGACAGAAAGGCCCACCGGGACAAACTTTTCTGCTAAATATAAACCCAAGATTTGTCAGGCACAATTCACAATAATGAGATTACCGGTATATACTCTGAATGGCTGATGCAAACAGTGAAGTCGGCGGTTTGCAAGGCTCTCATTACTCCATTTGGAGATTCTATCGTAAAACAGGCACTGTCAGTAAAAGTGGTAACGTAAGATGGCTTCCCTCTGGCTTCAGCTGTGAGAGGCCTATAGGCTGCATTCGAGGATGGTCAGAAGTCGGATTTATCCAAGTTGTTTTTTTCCATTTCCGACCTGAAAGCATTTGAGGCGAAAGTAAACAACCAAAATGGCGGATAGTGACAAACTGTTTGTTATTTTGGTCCTCTAAACTCATTTTGACCTCCAGTAAACTTACCTTCTTGCAATTTTGCTTGATTTATTGCTTTTATCTTATTTTATAAGCTTTTCATACAGTTCAATATTTCACCGCATAATTTCATGCAGGGAGATAGCGGCATACTGTCGAGTATGTTGTGTTACGTGGAGTTATGTTGGATATTTATGAATGAAGAAAGCTATCTAGTTTTATACTTGAATAAATTGTGTTTTCCCATTCACGGTCTGTGTTATACCATGCTTGTTTAGATTAGTTGGGGCACATTAAACATTGTTAAGAAAATTTTCAACTTGAAAGTCAGCTATTTAGAACGTTATTAGGATTATGTACTTCCTGCCATAGAGGCTCAATGTATTTTTAATGTGTTCAACAAGTGTCATATTTGAAATAATTTCAAAGTTGTTGAAGGCCACTGCACTGACCCCCAACACTCCACAAGCCTTTAGGGGCAAGTTCCCTCCCCACAATTGTCTCTATGGTTACACAAAATGGAAGTCCTGCAGATAAAGATGTGCTGATTATGATGATGGTGTTGTTGTTCGTCCTAGTTTTCCCTGTGGCCCTTTGCTTCCGCGTCAGGTCCACCATGCACCATGCACCTCTGCCACCTTGCCCGGGGATTCGCATAGCAGGTGAGGATTGCACGCAACAGGACTTGGGAGGAACACACCGGCACTGCGTTCGTTCCCCTGAGCAAGGTTGTTTTTACTCATTATATGCATTCAGGGCAGTTATTTTCTCAACTAAGAAAACATTTTCTGGGAATGAGGTGATCCAGCATGAAATGGGGAGTTGGTATAATGAGATTTTATTTTTATTGTTTGCCTCAACTCAAAATACTACCACACTACTCTACCATGCTACTACTGTATTCCATACAGAAGTCCCATTGTATCAACAGTAAGCAAACTATTATACAGTGGAATGTTTGAAGCAGGAGTGTCAAACTCATTTTTGTCATGGGCCACATCGTAATTACGGTTTCTTTTGGAGGGGTGCGATGAATGTGAGTTGTGAACCAAGGTTACTATAGAAAAACGAAACGAAATAATTGTGAAAGGTCCCTAACCTAGACAGTAAACATCCGGGTGTTTCTTTTACATTAGTTTTGTTTTCATATAAAGCTTTTCTGTAATATAATTGCTTGCTAGTTCTTATAATATCAGTTAATTTATTTCTATAAGTCTTATATCTTTGTTCTGCTTCATATGTTTTTAGCTTAATAAACTGTAGAGATTATTTTTCTTTTTACAAGCATTAATTATTCCTTTTGTGAGCCAAGGTTTTCTTTTATATTCATTCTTAGTACAATTTTTTGTACTGGGCAGTGTTCATTATACAGGGAAATGAAAATATGTAAAAATTTGCTATAAGGACTGTTCTTTGGAATTACTTTATTGTGTAACTATTAGTGTCCTTTCCTTCATCTTTCACAAATACTATATATATATATATATATATATATATATATATCATGTTCTCCCCGTGCCCGCGTGGGTCTTCTCCGGGTACTCCGGTCTCCTCCCACATTCCAAAGACATGCATGGCAGGTTAATTGGGCGCTCCGAATTGTCCCTAGGTGTGCGTGTGAGTGTGGATGGTTGTTCGTCTCTGTGTGCCCTGCGATTGGTTGGCAACCAGTCCAGGGTGTCCCCCGCCTACTGCCCAGAGCCAGCTGAGATAGGCACCAGCAGCCCCCGCGACCCTTGTGAGGAATAAGCGGTCAAGAAAATGGATGGATGGATGGATATATATATATATATATATATATATATATATATATATATATATATATATATATATATATATATAATGAAATTAAAGTAAAACAAAGCATATTCGAAAGGGGGGGGAAAATCCTTAAAAAAAACATCCTGCTCTAAAAATAATTAAAACTAAATAAAAACTAACTGTAGTGAAAAATCCCAAAATATTTATTTTAAAAATGGGGACAAGTTTTTATATTTAAGCAGAAATATGATGTTGATGTATGATTTGCCTGTGTGGGCCACATAAACTGATGTGGTGGGCTGGATCTGGCCCCCGGGCCTTGAGTTGGTCACCTGTGCTCGAGAGCCAAAAGAGTGATTGTTCGCCTCTCTTCAGCTTCACCTGTGCCATTGTTTACAATCTCGCAGTCGCTTTGAGCCAAACCACATTTAAAGGTTGCTGACTGGTCCATTTTTTTTATTTATTTATTTATTTATTTTTTTTTAAGATAGGACCAACCGTAAAGTTAAAAATTGCTAACATCTATTCATCCACCAAATTCCAAGTACTTTCCAGGCCCAGAGCATTCAGATGGCCATGGTCAAAAGTCAAGGAACTCGGCAAAAAACAAACAAGCATTGAGGAGAGCATGCAAACTCCACAAACTGAGCTCCAAGCACAGAACGTCACCGTGCTGCTCACCACGTCCCCCACCTTCAGTTTTTACTAACATTGATTTGTAATTTGCAAGTTCGTTGTTGTTCTTTGTTTTGTTTTCCCGCTTTCCCATATTAACATTAACTAGGAAATTGAAATTTTGATTGACCTCATTTTTTTTCTGCCTTCCACTTGATGCAGCTGCCAGGTTCCCTCCTCAGCAAATGCTGATTGGAGAAGCACATATCAACATGATGCAGGCGCCCTGGGTAATGAGTCAGGTTGTAGATTACTTTTAATGTTGCAATTTTTTTCACTACAATCAAGCTGAACACAGTTCTGGTAATTTGCTTTGCTTTGCATAATTACCAGCCTAAACTGAGTTTGCCTGATTTCTCCTCATGTTCGTGCGTCATCATGACGAAATATGATTGATTTACAGGTAATTCCACAGGGTATGTGTCTGTGTTTTTTGAATGTCAATTGACATATTTGTGATGCTATTCTGTGAACACACGACTGCAGACTGGATCATTTCCCGATCCATTTTTTACGGTTATGCTGTGTGACCACTGTACGTCATGTGAGTCATCAGTACACTTCACTAGACTGCATCTTAGCCAATATCTAATGATGAATTCTGCATACAAACTGTATACAAACAAATCAGCGCTAGTAGACCGACTATGAACAACTGTTTTTTTGTTTTGTTTTGTTTTTTGTTTTTTTTCCTGGAGTTATTTCCATGCAAACCACTTGAGGGACTTGACATGATTAATCCATTGAAGTTTGAATTCCAGAGGACTTTCAGCCATCCCGCTTTGCTTTCCTCGATTAGCTCTTCAGTGCGTTTCTGTGTCAGTTCATTGGGTTGAAATTAATTCCTCGGTTAATTTAGTAATTGCATGCAAAGCTTTTTGCCTGTGTGGGGCCAGGCTACATCATTCAGCCTCAACATGGTATGCAGGTTAGATGATGATCAATTCACACACACACACACACACACACACACACACACACACACGCGCGCACACACCCACACACACACACACACACACACACACACACACACACACACAAGGTTATTGCTGTAGTTTTGTCATCACTACTTCTGTAGCAGCCGACTGACCTGAGGGGGAAATTATTTTCTATTCAGTGTGTGAAAAACAAATGACACATGAACAGACTGCATGAAGACGTGGCTTGTGAAAGGCGGTCATTTGCAGAAGCTTTTAAGCACTTTTCTCTGACTAGCTGCTCTGCATAACACACGGTGACTGCTGTGAATAAGTGCTTGATTCACTGCCATAGCCTGCTTTGCCTATTATGGATAAACCCCTCTGACACTCTCAGACCCGTCACCAGAAAGAAATTGTGTGTGGGGGGGGGCATTACCTTTTTTGGGGGGGGCACACTTCATCAACCTAAATCTAATGTTCATCAGGTTGAACAGCGGCATTGTGACAACTGCAAAAGTGCTCAGAAATATTTTCTGTCACTTTAAAGCGGAAATCTGAAATCTAAAAGACAAACTGAAAAAAATGTGTAGTTCATTTTGCATTTATTCAACTCAAAAGTTCATTTGAAACAAATCCACTCTTCACTTCTGTAAACAACTATATCCGAATGAATGACTCTGTGACCTAGCCCCTTCTATCTGGAATTGGCTAGCAGTTGCCTTCATTTGCATGTTGGAATAGGGCTGTATGATATGGATATCACATCTCTATTGATCTTTGACTCAGCATGAGACTTCACATCATTTTACTTTTTTTATGGTGCCTTCTGTATTTTGTGTTATTTTATTTCTATACTTATACAGATTTCTTTTTTTAGTATTAATTTTATTTGCGTGTATACTTATTTACTTATATTTACTCTAATTAATTTTATTTTGTGTTATTTTATTTCACTTGTGTCTACTAAAAGACTAATTTCTATTCCATGCACAGCACTTTGTATGCAGCAATTGATGTTTTAAAGTGATTTAGAAATAAGGTTGAGTTATGTCAATGATATACAGAAACAACATATGGGTTCAGTAAAAAACTAAGCAGAATATCAATCCAAAAGGATGTGTAAAGTGCTGTTTTTTTTTTATTAGAATTAGTGACAGTCATCAACATGAACAAACTTGGCAATAAAAAAAGAGAATTCAACTCACATTGTACTGTAACTGCTTGAGTGATAAATAATTTTATGCTCCTTAGTTGTTGTTGTGTATGTGTGACTGCTTGGGTCTGTTAACAGCATACTGTGTATTGCTACAATTCTTCCGTGCTGTGTGGCTTGACAAATTAAAATAAAAGTTTGCCACTCACTTGTAAACGTAACCAGTGGACTCAGGATTCCCAATGATGTCAACTGTGTCATCCTGGATCGAGGTTTGGCATTTGGTGGCTTCCATTAAAGCCGCACGACGTGCTCACTGCTCAGTCTTTATGCCAGCGCCAGCCGGCAAATGCGCACTATCTACCCGGAAGTAGATTTGGCTAAGGCACGTCTGCAGAGCGCGCGTCATCCCCCCCACCCCACCCCAGACCTCGTGATCCGGATTGTAATTGGCTAGCCTTAGTTGTCAATCAAAGCCAAACTTGAAAGGAGGTATGTGGTTGGCTGGCACGCCATGCTTTACTTGAACCAGAAGGCACAAGTTTACGTGATTGATAGGACGAACAGTTGGTGAGCCATCTTGCTAGGGCGGGCACGGCTGACTGACAGGGCGGGCACGGACCCCCAAGGCCCGCCCATGGCGACGGGACCGGACACTCTGATGGAGGTTACTTCTTTGCTCGTGGGTGGTTTTGGTTGGAATGAGAGAGGGATGACATTGGCGTGGTGTGTTAATGAGTGACTCTCTCCCTTGATCCCTTTCCTATCATTGTGACTCAGTGTTTCTCCCTTGGCACTGTTTTGCTCGCCAATGAGAAAACACACACAATGAGTTTTCCTCTGCCACTTCCTGGCTGGACACTCTCCTAACTGATCAATGGCTGCGGTTTCCTTTTGTAATTTTACTGTTAGAGTTGACTCATAAGATATAAGCAGAAGAATAAAAACATAAAACACAAATGACTACTTAACAATCAAGTCAGCACATCAAAGTTGCTCGCAACGAGAGAGAGAGAGAGAGAGAGAGTTTTTTTTTTTGTAGGCGACAGCATACGTCGGCTGCGAACGTATCAGTGGGAGCAATACGATGTATTCTCGTACTATTTATGAACAAATACTGTGAGAATTTAGCTTGCTGGCAAGTTTCGCAATCAACGCTTAACACTGGAAACCTACAGGTCCTAGATCAGCTAAAACGGCAATGTCACGATGCACGGCACCTGTCAGCCAATCACAGGCATCAGGCATCGTCACGTACATTTGTTGTAGCGGCTTATACTGCGTAAGTGGCTAGAAAATAATAATAATAATAATAATAATAATAATAATAATAATAATAATAATAATAATAATACTACTTGTGCGTCTGGATGGTTGTTCGTCTCTGTGTGCCCTGCGATTGGCTGGTAACCAGTCCGGGTTGTCCCCCGCCTACTGCCCAGAGGGATGAGAATGTTGGCAACACTAATGCTAACCAAAGTGAGGTCCTCGGTTTACAAATGTCTCGAGTCCTCATACAAGCTAATTTTGAGGTTTCGAAGCCAGTTCATGCTGTATTTACTGTCCACACTATACGTTAGGGTGCGTAAAAATAGCACCTTAACTTCACATCTGGACTGTTTTGTTACTGATTTGGATGACCCTAAATTAGTAGCTCGAAAAGAGTTGTAGCAACAGTCGGCCCGCCAGTCATCGTTCCCATGACGCTCCTCTCCATCTGAGCCTCATCTACAGCTTTATCCTCGGCGCACGTGAACCCACCGCGCTCCCTGTTATCACGGCGCTCTGCTCTCATTTGGGCACGCTTGCCTGAGGTGTGAGAGTCGTGATAATGGCGTGTCCCGCAAATCCAGTCAGCACGTGCCGCTTCTGACAGTCAGTGCTTGTTGCCTGCCTGCCTACACATACCTGCAGTCACAAAAATCAAATAATAATATGAGCAAGAGAAGGGAAGCTGACAACTGTTTTGTTTCCACACAATACATGAAGCACATGCTATTCAGGGATTTGGGATCTGCCTTAATCACAGCCATGTTGTTGACATTTCTTTCTCTGTTATTATTCTATACCTCTTCCTTTGATAGATTTGTATTTCGGCGTGGATAAAAGTCATCATGTAATTGCCAAACAGCAGTCCAAGCCTTTGTTTGTGATGCGAGTGCTGGTGCTGTGCAGTTGCTTACAACGGTTTGCTCTTCTGCCATCATCCCTCGTCATCTCTAATCCTGACTGCAGCTGTACACACAATGCATAATCCCATCATGGCATGATTGTGTTGGGAAATAAAGACACACATTGGCTACAAAGAGGAGAATCTTTTTTTTATTTTTTTGTACTCACAGGGGGGGAGGGTGAGTGGTATTTCATGTTGACCTGTCAATACAATACATTTAAAACGGCTGTTACTCCTAAATGACAATAACAGACATGTTTGGTTTCCATGAAAAGAACATCATTTAGTAGATGTAGGACTGGTATGAAATATCACCAGCGAGTAGAGACAACTACCTACGCATCTTACAAATCTCATTTGAAATTCACCAACCCTTCTCCCGAATAAAGAATTTAATAATTGTAATAATTAAATATAATAGCTATTATAACACATTATGAATGATATATAATCATAATGTTATAATAATTGAAAAATAATTTTCTTGCAGTGTACTTTGTGTATGGGCACAAGGGAAGGTGAATAAGGTATGTCCGCTATGTCTCATTTTCTATCCAATCAGGAATGCTGTTGTCTAAGTGTGTCAACGTGGCTTGGCCTTTATTTCCAGTGCTGCTTCACTGGATTGTGCAGTGGCTCACATAATCAACAGTCCAACCCAAGGGAGACAATTAGCCTCTTAATGTGTCTGATCTGATAGGCATTTGCTCCGGTGAGTGGAAATTTTGTTAGATCTGAGCCCTTCCGTCTGTCACTACTACAGTAGAGCAAACAGCAGATTTTCTGTTTGAAAAATGTTGCCTTTGCAGAAACCTCAATTCACAATAGATCAATATTGGTGTTGTAAAATACAGGTGTCAAATTAAAGGCCCGGGGGACAGAGCTGATCCTCCATGTTATTTTAGGTTTTTCAGACAAAAAAATGGATAAAATTTTTCTCCTGTCCATAAACATGCTAATTACCAAAATACAACAGCAATTACTGTATGTAATATGATGGGGTGATTCGTATTGTGGTTCCAACACAGGACAAGTAAAGCTGCCTCACCCTTTTGTCCATAAAAAAAAACACTGTGCAGCTCAGCTTCTTCTAGTCAAGTTGACCTTAATCACAAACCATAGGTTAAAATAATCCCAATAATAAATAATAATTAACACTGTTAATGTTGAATTCATCTGCATTGTTTATTTTTTAAAAAGACACTTTATCATGCATCTTCCTAAAAAGAAAAACATTCAACATTTTTGACATTTTAAATGTCCTAAATCTACTTACTATTTTACTGTTCAATTCAAGCCAGCCATGGGCAACTGAATGGGCAAATTAAAACACTTTGGGGCATATTCACTAAGTGCGCTGCGTCCGGTAATAGCGCGGAATATTGCACCACATCTGCGCCCAGTTACCCACCTATTCACTAAGGATATTGCTCTAATCATATACCGGCGCAAACACGCCCACAAAACTGACAGCTTGGAGCAAATTTGCACCTGATTTACCACACATGGCAATGGATTTGCGCCAAGAACATGGTTGATATAGTAACAGTTGCGAGAAAGATGACATGATCAGAATGCGAGGTTGGACCGAGAGTAAGCGTTTATAGCACCATTAAGCTGTACAGAGCAGAGAGGACGACAACGGCGTCATTCATTCATAAAGTACAAGTTGGCGTGGGCGTACAGTATGCATCTGGCACGGAAAAAATGATCGTAACATGCCTCCCCGCCATTGCCGATCAGGGTTAGTTTATGTGTCCTAAACGAACATAGAAAACTCCCCCTCCCTCTTTCTCTCTCTTTCTCTCTCTCTCTCTCTCTCTCTCTCTCTCTCTCTCTCTCTCTCTCTCTCTCTCTCTCTCTCTCTCTCTCTCTGCGTGATCATGTTGTGCCACAAATGGCATGGACTGCTGTCATCTTCCCGGGATCGAGGTTGCGTCAGGTTAATACATGCTTTCCAAAAGCGTTATTTGCGTCACGCAAACTTGGTGTGGCTATTTGCGCTGCCGTTAGTGAATTAGACGCTGTATATCAATGAGTCTCATTTACATTGGGGTGGGCATATTTTGCGTCAAATGTATGCAAATTACCTCATTTACATGCGCACAAATAACACCGCCGCACCGTTACGCAATCTGTTTGGCTGTGCACTTAGTGACGGATTTCCCCATCTGCGCGTGTTTAGTGAATTAGTGAGTTCCCGGATTGCTCCATTTTTACAGGTTAGCGCGGTGCAAAGGTGATGCAAACCTTTAGTGAATAGGCCCCTTTCTGTTTGTTTGTTTTGAACAAACCCCCAAAATTATTCTGATAATCATTCAATATACGTTCCCAAAAGCTAGGGCTAAAATAAAATCTGTGAATATGCAAATTGCCGAATGGTGAAATTGTCTGTAATTTTAAGTTCACCACAAGATAGCAGACATGACTTAGTTGTTCTTACACTGGGTCATAAGGCTACGTTCATACTGCTGGCAAATGCAACACAGATTGGATTTCTTTTTACCCAAATGTTACCTGTGTCTGACCTTTTTTTTTTTTTTTTTTTTTCCTGAACAGCTCAAATCAGACTTTTTCATATCCGACCTGGGTCACTCATATGTGGTACAGATACATATCCGATTTTTTGCAATGCAACCTCAGTCTAAATGGCCAGGTCGCATATATCCAACCTCTACATCATCAAAAGTCCAAAATGCTTTCCTGCAAGGCGGTGGATGTTTGGCGTACCGCAGCACCGTCACGTCAATAGCTATATGCCATGTCCTCGGAAGAAAACTAATATGACATCCCTGCTTTAACATGTTTGGTCTTGTTTAAAACAAGCGAGTGTGGCTTGAAGTATGAACACCATATATCTTTTCATCTAGTATTTGTGGAGTTTGCAACGTGCCTCTCAAACAAAATGCTTGTCCAGTCGCCCTCTTTTGAAAATGGAAAGCTTGTTCTCATTCCTGCCTTCGACGAGAATGAAATTATTTCTCCTGCCTGTTCCGCTGAATCGCCGAGGGCACTTCAACCCTCATTACATGAGTCATACATACAAGAGAAAATCGTCTTTATTTGTCCATGTCCCGGTTTTCTATTTTCTCCTCAAGTCCGCTGGACAATGACTACCTTAGCTGAGCTGACAGGGTCATGCTCCATCCTGCCAGGATCTTAAATAGCTTGTGTGCAGGTTTGGAGGTCATGTGCGATTACCCACTGAGGTTGAATAATTACCACACAGTTGGCAGTGTAGAGCAACCTATAACGGGATGAAAGCCCTACAGCAAGAAGTGGCGCAAGACTTGATGGGTTAACATCAGCTGAGCTTCTTTCCGAGATATGAAGTCAGACCTGCTGTTTGAACTGAGAAGCCTTTCCGAAAACGTGAAACAGTTTTCCATTCATCCTGATACGTTTATTAAGGAATCTTTAGCAAATTCATTGGTACTATTAGTGTCTGACAAGTGAGATCTTGACAAACATTGACCCCAAAAAAAGATCATTTTCATGCTCAATTTCCCAGTGTTTATAAGATTAAGTAGATTGCGAGTAGGGTTTTACTTAAGTGTTCATCACACTTCTCCCAATGCTTCATAAAACTATATAGTGTGCCGTGTGCCCTCATTAAATTGATTTAGTGTCAGAATACTCAATAATGAAAACGTTTATGATTTGCAAAATAAAGGAGCAGAAGTCATCAGTGTGTTTTAGTTTTGCTCTGAAGAAGACAGTACATCCAATGAATCCAGCTTGTGTCACTTTGCACTTTTTCTGTTGCCTACAGCATATGGTTCTCTTTTTCTAGAGTTTGTGGGGCCTTTAATTAGCTCAGTGGTCCAAATGAGGTTACTGAAGCAAAGGAAGGAAAATCAAATGTGTGCGAGCAGGGGAGAGAGGATATGTGTGTTGTTGTGGGGCACACACGAGTAGTTAGCACCTTGAGAGAGCAACGCGTTACGTAATACAACCGTTGGTTACATAAGGGATCGATAATGCGGCTGTCCCCCAACCCCCATTCACGTGTGCACATCATTTCTGAAGTTCACAGCTAATTGTTTGCGTATCTTGCATCCTTTCAGTATGTTGTGTTGTGTGCAGTGTCAGACATACATGAATTTATAGATGCAAATATGGAATGATAACCTCTTTTGTGATGTCCATTTTTAGATGCATGTACAGTAAATGTGCATTGTGTGACTTCCGTCTTGTTTTCTAATTTCAATATATTTTTTCCAGTCTTAATAACATTAAAATGAAACGAATGTCAGATATTATTACGAGGTAGTAGCCTTACTTGAAAAGAATATTGTTTAGCTTAACTTCATTATCCTTATTTTCCCTTGACAGCGAAACTGCAGCATACCATCCAAACTCTGAATCCTGCCGTGAAGCACAACTGTGAAGAATCTTCTCTTCCACTAATGGCTACATATACACGGTCAGAAAGCTGACATCCCGCATTGTGCAACTCTACATGACACCTGTCAGGAAGGGGAGATGGCTGTTCTCTGTTTCTAACTCCTCTGCTCCATCACTGCTGCTTTGGGTTTTTTTTCTGACAAAAGATCATAGTGTCTCCCTTTCATCTTTTCTTTGTTATTTGAGCACTGTTGCGCCCCTTTCCTCTCTTTTACCATGCTCCCTTCAAATTATTCTCATGCTTTTTAGTCTCTTGCCTTTTCTATCTCTGTCCCTTCATCTCTGGGGGATTATCGCCATTCAGACATCAAATTGTCCACTCCTCACTGTTGCCCAATGTGCTCCCCTCATCTCGACCATGTAATACAGAAGGGACAACCCTCCTGTTTTCAATGAGTACTTGTCCCAGTGGAGGAGAAGAGACCAAAAGCATGAGAGGGGAAAGCGATGTCACCCACAGCAGAGGCAGCGAGGTGAATGCACTTTGACTAAACCTCCCCCTTAGCCACTTATTATTATTCATAAAGTTCAAACTCTGCTCTGCTGCAGCATTTCAAATGGACTACAAATCTGTGGGTTGCATGAGGAGACAGTCAACAAACATTGAGTGTTTTTTGTTTTGTAAAGGCTGGGCCCTTGTTCAAGTATATATGAACACTTGGCAACATTTTATACTCCAATACAAAATAAATTCATCCATATCTCTTGTTGGATCGCATGTGATTTAAGTGTACTTTATGAAATGACTTCTGAATATTTTATCTTCCATCTGTGGACTACAATCCAACTATATCTATCCATCCATCCATCCATCCATCTTCTACCTGGTCCTCATTAAGTTGTTTGAGCCAGTTGTTGTTACTGATCTAACTTCCTATTATGTAGGAGGGCCGTAGGATGAAATAAAATAAGACCAGCAACAATGTACAGTCGCATGTTTAATTTCCAAACTGTCGCTTCAGATGGGAGGCAATATAAGCAATCACAAAAACTCTGAGGCGTGTCACGTACACAATAATAATGTTGGTCGTGTTAGTCAGTCTTCTTTAGCTTAAAGCAGACGTAGGAGCTAGCCAAACGCACTACTTCCCATTGCATACATGACCGGCCAGTGGTGGCTAACGCTGATGGAAACAAGCTTCATGTCACTTAATGCCATAAACTGCAATCAATCTTAAAATAACAAATAGTACATTTTGAGCAGAAGGCACATTATCATTTTTACATGAGAGCCCTCAGGAATAAGGTGGGATAGAAAATTAGCCATTCACATTCACACCTGAGGACATTTTAACAACAATATTTGTGGAATGTGGGAGTAAGCCGCAGTACCGATAGAAAACCAACGTAAACATGGGGAGAACTCCACCAAGAAAGGCTCGAGCTGAGATTCAAACCCCCAACCTCTGAACTGTATGGCATTTTGATTAGTCATCAAAATTGTGTTTCTTTCTTTTTGGTGACATAAAATGATTTTGAATGACTTGTAGTACTTTGAACTGTTTTCAGAAAAAAAAAATGTCTTCGCAGCATATGTCCACTTAATGCAGGACAGATGATTTGAATTCACATGAGACCATTAATGGGGACAACACGACGGGAATGGGAGCCCATCTCACCCCATGAGGCTGGCACAGCTTCACTGCAACTGATCAACACTCAGGTTTGACACGTTTGATCAGGTGACTGCGAGTGTACACGCTTTGAAACTGAAACGCAGAAACGCATCCTGGAGATCACAGTAGCTTTCTGTGTTTTGTAATACAAAAAAAATAAAAAAATAAAAAAATATGAAAAATATTACTCTTCTGCATTATTCATGCAACATGCCATTAGTGGAGATAGGTAGAGGAAGGGCCAAGGGGTTTAATGAATTTTTCAGATGACGACGATGATCGGAGGATTTGCATGTGCGAGAGGTGACATTGTGTTTGTTCTACAAAATTGGGTGAGATGAAGGCTCATGGTCAAGGTGGATACTTTTTAGTAAACAACTGTAATAACAAAAAACAAAAGTTCAGCTACAGCAGTGCTTCTTGAATACGTAAAAATGAATCTTTTCATCTATGTTGAACTTGGGCAAAGGAATTGTACACTTAAATGGCATTATTATTATTATTATTATTAGTAGTAGTAGTAGTAGTAGTAGTAGTAGTAGTAGTTATAATGATGGTGATAACAATAATTATATTATTATTATTATTATTATTATTATTAATTATTTTTTTTACAAGTGACATTTTTTGTATCACATCGGAAGTTGCTGCAACATTTTAAGAATTCAAATGAAACAAATGCTGTACGGTAAAATATATCTAACAAATTGTCCATTGTTGCCCATTAAAAATTAGCCTCCCTCCCGCTGATTTTTAAGTGCAAAACTGTGCTTCCCAACTGCAACTGACAAAGCGGGGTCAAGTAGGACTCAGACGCAGGCGTAAGGTAGGCCACCAAGGCAGCAGGTTTATTTCCGGCCAACAGAGGTCTCCTCTCAAACTGAGAGGAGAACAGGGAGGGGAAAAAGTGGAGAACAAAAAACGCTCCACTAGGGAGGAAAAAACAGGCAAAAGGTACTGGGGACAACAGAAAGCGCTCCGCTAGGGAGGAAAAAGGGCACAAGGCAAAAGGGGTAACTAAAGGCGCTCCAAAAGGGAGGAAAAGGCACAAAAACAAGGCAACAACGCTAGGCAACATGAACAAGGACATAAGGACTGTGGGACGCTTCCATGCACTGACGGTGACACTTCGGCAACGGAGGGGAGAATGCAGGTGGCTTTTATTGTGTGGGTTGATTGGTGGCAGGTGGTGATAATCATGGGCGGGGACCGGTAATGAGTGAGCGGCAGGAAGGGCAAGTGACCTGGGGTGAGAGGAGAGTTAGGATTTCAGAGTAAAACGGGAAACAGAGACACAAAAATAAAAGCATGAGCCGCCACGCCTGGTGGCGGCGTGACAGTACCCCCCCCTCAACGGCCGGCTCTTGACGGCCCAGGAATGTCAGGGTGATCTTCATAAAATTCATCAATTAACGAGGGATCCACGATGAACCGGGAGGGGACCCATTGCCTTTCCTCCGGGCCGTATCCCTCCCAGTCCACCAGGTATTGTCTTCCGCGGCCCCGATTACGAACATCCAAAAGTTTTCTAACCTTGTAAACGGGGCCGCCTTCAATCATCTCCGGGGGGGGTGGGTCGGGTTCGGAGGGCACCAGTGTGCTTTCATGAACAGGCTTGACTTGGCTGACGTGGAATGTAGGATGAACTCTGAGGCATCGTGGCAGACGGAGTCGAACGGCGGCAGGTCCTATGGACTTGGTTACTGGGAAAGGCCCCACAAATCGCGGGGCCAGCTTTGGACACGGTACCTTGAGTCGGAGGTGTTTGGCCGATAGCCACACCCGCTGGCCTGGGCGGTATTCGGGTGCCGGTCTCCTCTTTCGGTTGGCGGCCCTCTTCACCCGGTCTCCCTGGCGTTGAAGCGCCGTCCGGGCCGCCGACCAGACTTTGTGGCACCGACGGATCATGGCCTGGACCGAGGGGACCGTTGCCGCCTCCTCCTCCAGTTCAGCGAAAAATGGTGGATCGTAGCCGTGGACGCATTTAAACGGGGTGAGACCTGTGGCAGATGTGGGCAATGAGTTGTGCGCAAGTTCGACCCATACCAGATACTTGCTCCAGGTGGTCGGGTTCTGGGAGACAAGGCATCGGAGACCGGTTTCAAGCTGTTGGTTCAGTCGTTCTGCCTGTCCATTGGCCTCAGGGTGGTATCCAGAAGTAAGATTGGCTTTGGCTCCTAGGGCTTTGCAGAACTGTGTCCAGAATCGGGAGACGAACTGTGGTCCACGGTCGGAGACGATGTGCAAGGGAAAACCATAAAATCTGAATATGTGGTGGATCATGATGTCGGCTGTAGTTTTGGCGGATGGGAGCTTGGATAGTGGAATGAAGTGAACCATCTTGGAGAATCTGTCGACAACTGTGAGAATTGTGGTTTTACCATGGGATGAGGGTAGTCCGGTTACGAAGTCCAATGAGATTTCTGCCCATGGTCTGGATGGGATCGGCAGTGGTTGAAGAAGGCCCATCCGGGACTGAGTTGAGGACTTGTTGCGGGCACAAGTTGGACAGGCAGCGACGTACTCTTTTACGGTGGTTTCCATTGCCGGCCACCAGAATCTCCTGGCAACAGCATACACGGTCCTGCGGACTCCAGGATGACAAAACAGCTGTGAAGTGTGAGCCCAGTGTATCACCTGAGATCGTAGTTCCTCAGGCACGAAGAGTCGACGTGGTGGACAAGACGTGGGGGGAGTGACGTTGCGCAATGCCTCCTTGACATCGTCCTCAATTTGCCATCTCATGGCTCCAACAATGCAATCCCGGGGCAGGATGGTCTCAGGCTCGGCCTCCAATAGCTCGGATTCGTGGATTCTTGACAATGCGTCCGCCTTGACGTTTTTGCTGCCTGGTCTGTAAGTTAACGAGAATACAAAGCGGTTAAAAAACAAGGACCACCTGGCCTGTCGGGGATTGAGTCTTTTGGCCTGGCGTAGGTACTCCAAATTTCGGTGATCGGTCCAGATCACAAAAGGCATTTCAGCGCCTTCCAGCCAGTGTCTCCATTCTTCTAGGGCCACTTTTACAGCGAGAAGCTCCCGATCTCCGACTGAGTAATTGCACTCAGCCTTGGATAATTTTCGTGAAAGAAATGCGCAGGGATGTGTCTTGCCGTCCTCTTGACAACGCTGGGACAGCACCGCCCCAATTCCAACACTGGAGGCGTCTACTTCCACCACGAACTGGCGTTTGGGGTCTGGGACTCTGAGAATTGGGGCATTGGTGAAGCGTGCTTTTAAGTCTTTGAATGCCTTTTCGGCTTCCGGGTTCCATGAAAAACGGACTTGTGGGGAGGTCAAGGCGTGTAGGGGGGCGGCAATGGTGCTGAAGCTTCTTATGAATCTGCGGTAGAAGTTGGCGAATCCGAGGAACTGTTGCACTTTCTTCCGGGAGTCTGGCGTGGGCCACTCTCGTACGGCGCTGACCTTGTCCACGTCCATTTTCACCTTCCCTGGTGACACGATGAATCCCAGGAAGGAGATGGTGTTAACATGAAATAGGCTCTTCTCAGCTTTCACGTACAGATGGTGATCCAAAAGACGTTGGAGTACTCGGTTTACGTGGTCTCGATGGCTCATTAGGTCAGGTGAGTAGATCAGAATGTCATCCAAGTAAACGTACACGAAGTGATCTATGAAGTCCTTGAGTACCTCATTTATCATTGCCTGGAAGACGGCGGGAGCATTCGTGAGGCCAAATGGCATGACCAGGTATTCATAATGTCCCCGAGGAGTGTTGAAGCCTGTCTTCCATTCGTCTCCCTCACGGATCCGAATGAGGTGATAGGCGTTCCGCAGATCGAGCTTCGTGAAGATCTTGGCTTGTTGCAGCTGATCGAACACAGAGGACATCAAGGGCAATGGGTACCGGTTCTTGACAGTGATGTCGTTCAAAGGACTGTAATCAATGCAGGGGCGTAGGGATCCATCCTTTTTACTCACAAAGAAAAAGCCTGCTCCTGCAGGCGAGGAAGACGGCCGGATGAGGCCGGCTTTCAAGGAGTCATCAATGTAGTTGTTCATGGCCTGGCGTTCGGGTCCTGAGACTGAGTACAGTCTCCCCTTGGGAATGGTTGAACCGGGAATCAGATCGATCGGGCAGTCATATGGGCGGTGTGGAGGGAGAGTCATGGCTTTGGTCTTGCTGAAGACCTCCCGCAGATGGTGGTAGCAGGAGGGAACAGTGTGCAAGTTCGGGTACTCTTCTTGAGCCGGTGGGACGAGAGTCACCTGGTGAACCTGGGCTGTGGAGTTTCGGAGTGCGGGTTGTTCCGACCCGTGAGGGCTGCAGTCCTTTCCCCACTCCAGAACAACTCCAGTGTTCCAGTCGATTCTGGGGCTATGTATACACAGCCAAGGGTGTCCCAGCACCAAAGTGGGGGAAGCAGCGTGGAAAACGTGGAAACGGAGAGTCTCGAAGTGAGGTCCGATTCGGACTTCCAGAGGTTCAGTAATATGGGTGATTTTGAAGAGCTCCTTGCCATTCAGCGCTTTAGCCAGGATGGTCGCGGAAAGGGGTTCGGTGGAGCATCGTATTTGCCTTACGAGCTCCCAGTCCATGAGACTTTCGTCGGATCCGGAGTGGATAAGGGCTGACAGAACTGTGGTGACATTGTGGTGAGTTATCTGAATTTGCGTGAGTCTGTGGTTCTTGGCTGGTCGGGGTGACGGAGAACTCACCGGAGGGTTGCCCTTCGTGGTGCAGGCTTCCACCAAGTGTCCAAGACCACCACAATAATAGCAACGGCCCTCTCGGCGTCGGCGCTGTCTCTCCTCCGGCGAAAGCCGAGCCCTTCCCAGTTGCATGGGTTCGTCGCTGGCGAGGTCCACCTCTCCTGGTTCCGGTCGGGAAGGAAAGATGGGTCGCAGCCTTCTGGCCTCCGGTGGCCGCGTCCAGGGGGTGGGTTCCTCCCTCCTTCGCGGTCCGCCGATCTTGGCCAGCTCCTGACGACGATGATCGGTCCGGATGGCGAGGGAAATCAAGGCGTCCAAGTCCGCGGGGAGATCTACGGGAACCAGAAGCTCTTGAATGGCAGGTGAGAGTCCTTTCAAAAAATGGTCGTGAAGTGCGATGTCGTTCCAGCCACTGTTTGTTGCCAACGTTCGAAAGCGAACTGCATAGTCGCTGACAGATTCTTTGCCTTGCTGAAGTCGGCTCAGTGCTCGTGCCTTCTCTCGGTCATTGTTTTCTGGATCAAAAACTTGGCGCAAAGCGATTTGAAAGTCCTGTACGCTTTGGCAGACCGAGGAACCCCTGGCCCATTCCGCGGTCGCCCAGGTTTTGGCCCGACCCGTCAGGTGAGACACCATGAAGGCCACTCGGGATCGGGCTGTGGGAAATGCCTGTGGTAACTGTTCATAATGAATGTCGCATTCCGTGAGGAAAGTCTGACAGCGTCCGGGTTCACCGGAGTATCGTTCTGGGGAGGCCAGTCTCAATCCTACCCCGGTGAATGGCGTGGTCGATACAGAGAACTCAGGGTGAGGAATCTGTCCAGTGGGAGCTGGCGCTCGACGCCGTGAAAGGCTTACCAGCTCGTGGACCTGGCTGGTCAATTCCTCCATCCGGGACAGCATGGTCTGTTGGATCCGGTCCTGGTTGTTGAGCCGGGCCTCCTGGCTCTGCAGTGCGGCCTCGACCGTGCCTGCTGGGTCCATGCTGGCCGAAGTGTACTGACAAGGCGGGGTCAAGTAGGACTCAGACGCAGGCGTAAGGTAGGCCACCAAGGCAGCAGGTTTATTTCCGGCCAACAGAGGTCTCCTCTCAAACTGAGAGGAGAACAGGGAGGGGAAAAAGTGGAGAACAAAAAACGCTCCACTAGGGAGGAAAAAACAGGCAAAAGGTACTGGGGACAACAGAAAGCGCTCCGCTAGGGAGGAAAAAGGGCACAAGGCAAAAGGGGTAACTAAAGGCGCTCCAAAAGGGAGGAAAAGGCACAAAAACAAGGCAACAACGCTAGGCAACATGAACAAGGACATAAGGACTGTGGGACGCTTCCATGCACTGACGGTGACACTTCGGCAACGGAGGGGAGAATGCAGGTGGCTTTTATTGTGTGGGTTGATTGGTGGCAGGTGGTGATAATCATGGGCGGGGACCGGTAATGAGTGAGCGGCAGGAAGGGCAAGTGACCTGGGGTGAGAGGAGAGTTAGGATTTCAGAGTAAAACGGGAAACAGAGACACAAAAATAAAAGCATGAGCCGCCACGCCTGGTGGCGGCGTGACAGCAACAAATCAACATTTAAGTGCAACTCTCATAAATCATGAGGAAATCATATTCATCATATTTAATGACCAGTTAAATAAAGTCATCAAATTTCCACTCATTTCTTTGAATAGCTGGTGAGAGATTGCAATCTGTGTTGTATTTCATGTTGAAGTAAATAGAAGCAAGATGTATCAGTTGAAGCTCTAAAGCACGTCTAGTCTAATACTCTTGGTTTTAAGCCGCTGCTTTATGAATTCAAATTCAAATGTATTATATTTGCATCTAGTTAAAGTTTATTGGCTAGGGGCACATACACTGAGCTTAAACAAGCATAACACAGCTATTTAATGCAACTCTGTTTATTGTACGAGATCATTTGCAACACCCGCCATGCACCAGAGATGGTAGAACTCATTTTCCGGCCTGGAGTTTCATACGGCTCAGATCGGCCTACTTTAGTTTTAATAAAGACGTATCATTTTAGCGTTATTAGGTTTCAAGCTAAAATAGCTTAGCATTCTCTCCAACATCGATATTCACATTGTATTTGATCAAAAAATCCAAAATACTGTACAACTAAACATGCTTAAATCATCGTGATCAAAAAATGTTTTAATTAGGGAAAGTTTTATTCAATTTATTCCAGTTTGATGTTCTTGTATGTGCTCCTTAATCACATGGAAAACAACACCTACGATCATGATGAGATCTGCACTTTTCCCATGATGACCTTGCTGCAAGCGCTGTACAACATAATAATTTGTTTATGAGTCAGCTACGCTCTTTTCATATAACACCTGCATCCTCGGGGCTGGGTATTACCAGCATCCTCTGTAATTAATGTTGCTAACCGGTCTTGCATTCCTCCCTGTCCCTCCTCGGAAGGTTGGGCATCGCAATCTGATTGGTATTCAGGTGGCCTCCTCTCCTCTGTGTGCAAGTGTCCAGAGCAGGTGTCCGTGCTTGTGACTCTGAGACTGATATTCCCCGCTGATAAGCTGCAGATTGATAGATACAAGCTCACTGTTTTCCTCTGTGATGTTGCTTTCGTTGTAGAGATGCTAACTTGAAAATTGTGAAGTGTTGTTGCTCACTAAACAGGGTGTCGTTTGTACAAAAGGCATGTTACAAAAGTGGGTTACACTGTTAAAGGTTTCACCCCGCTTAAAGGGGCTGTCTGCCGGATTAACTCAGGAAAATGCACTTTTTAAATACAGGATGTACACACTTTAACTTAACCTCCATCTACACATCTGTGTTTTTGTTTGTCTTTTGTGGTAATTTCGTCCTAAACCCCCAACTCCCCAGCCTGTATTTTGCCATTTTGTGTTTGTTTTGTAAACAGCGGGACGTTTCAGTGGAAAGACAGTGTTTACAACCATCCAGCCAATCACAGAGTGGGGGGTGGCGTGTCGCAAACGGAGCCGGGCGAACGTGTCAGCTGCGTGACGTCACTCTCGCGGCAATTTGAAAGCACGCACGGATTTTTTTTTTCTTCACTCACTCATTCACACACGTAAGCTTCTGTGAGTGAGTGAGTGAGTGAGTGAGTGAGTGAGTGAGTGAGTGAGTGAGTGGGGGAAAAAAAAAAAGATATTTAAATATTTGACTTCACAGAAACTACATACAAGTGACTTCGTTTGACCTGATTATTTCATGTTGATGTAAACAATAATTCTTCACTTGAACCAACCTTAATTTTTTGCCTTGATCCTGTCATGGTTCGGTTCTCAGCCTGTTGTGCTTTTGCTTTCAGTGCCTGCAACGAGGGGGGCGTTCCCCAGCTCCGCACCTGCAGCGCATTGACAATCAAGACTTTAAAAGGACTCCGAGCAGCACAGCAAGCCGTCGGATTATTATTTGCTCACCAGTGTGTCCAAGTGTTCTCCGCGTTTTCAAGTTTTGGTAAAGTCATAGAATCTGTTTTCGTCCTCGATTTACTCTGTATTCACGTGTGTATATCCACGTCGCTTTCTGTTGTTTATTCCGCCTTTTTGATTGTTTCCGCATTCCATTTCGAGTAGTCCTTGCCGGGTGCAAGTGTTTTGTGTTTGTTATTCTGTCCTTGCCTTTTGCAAGTGTTTTTTGTTACATTCGTGTTCCTTGCCGTTGCAAGTGTTTTATGTTACATTCGCGTTCCTTGCCGGTTGCAAGTGTTGTGTATTACATTCGTGCTCCTTGCCTTTTGCAAGTGTTTTTTGTTAAATTCGTGTTCCTTGCCTTTTGCAAGTGTTTTCTGTTTCCTTCGGGTTCCTTGCTGTGTGCAAGTGATTATTGTGATCCGCGTTATCTTGCCTGCGAGCAAGATTTGCTTCTTCGGTTGATCAAAGGAATAAACCGTGATTGTTTTCCTTCTCTGAGCCTGCCTTTCTGGGATCCGTTTTTCTTCGACTCAGCCGAGTCGTGTCAGAATAATCCGACCATGGATCCCGCAGACTCAGAAAGGGTGAGACGGGCGTTGGCCAGTCAGGGACAACGGGTTGGGCAAACCGAGACCACCTTGGCCAATCTTCAAGAGGTGGTGGGCAGGCTTGCTCATCGTTGTGAGGAGATGTTCGGGAGGCTCGAGCACCTCAGTTCCGGCGGAGTGCAGAACCCGGAACTTCCGCGTTCGGACACTGCCATTTCGGCGCTCCCGGTTACGCATAGAGAACCCGTTTTGCCCCACCCGTCACGCTACGATGGACATCCTGGAGGTTGCGGTCAGTTTTTACATCAGTGTTCACTCATTTTTGACCAGCAACCATTTACTTACGCTCGAGATCAGTCCAAAGTAGCGTTCGTTATGAGCCTCCTGACTGGTCAAGCCGCTACCTGGGCGATGGTGGTGAGCAACGCGCGACCAGACCTTCGGTCCTCTTTTCCCAATTTTGTTAGTGAATTTGAACGCGTGTTCGATCATCCGGTTAGGGGGAGAGAGGCCGGGGGTCGGTTGCTAGATTTAGTACAGGGGAAGAGATCGGTCGCTGATTATTCAATCGAATTTCGTATTCTGGCCGCTGAGAGTGGGTTTGGAGACTGTGCGTTGCGGAGCTCTTTAGAGGGACTCATTGAACTAACGATCCGTTTGGACAATCGGGGACGGGAACGTGGCCGAGAGCGTGCTGTTGAGCGGCGTGGAGCAGCCGAAAACAACGACACGTCCAGACTCTCTCTCGACGTCACTGAAGCACGCACCCTTCCCGGACCTCCGGACAACGGAGGGGAGCCCATGCAACTGGGTGGTGGACGCCTGCACCCTGAGGAGCGTCGTCGCCGATGGCTCGCTGGTGCCTGCCTGTACTGCGGTCAACCGGGACATCGAGTGGCGTCGTGCCCAACGCGACCTCCACGCAAGACGCGGCCGGCCGCTCGACTGGGGGGCCGTGCCGATGTGCCCCTGAAGTCAGAGAAGGAGGCAAATCCGGGTAAGCATGAACCGGGGGGAACCGAACCATGCCCGCCGTCGGGGTCTTCTCTCAGTGAAAAACGGCTAGAGTTGTCGGGGGAGCTGTCTGGATACGGGTTGAGTGTTAGGGTGAGTGCGTTGATCGATTCCGGGGCAGATGATTGCTTTATAGACCCGTGTGTGGTAGAAGCGTTAGGAAGCCCGGTAGAGACCTTAGAAAAGGTCAAAAAGGTTTTCGACCTCAACGGGCACCTACTGGCGGAGGTACGACTGTCTACCGGTCCTCTGAACTTGAAACTCTCGGGAAATCATGAGGAGAGAAGGAGGTTTTTTATTATGCCGTCCCGTTCTGCGCCCCTAGTGTTGGGCCTTCCATGGCTAAGAACGCATAATCCGGATATAGATTGGGAGAAGACGGCTTTAGAGAACTGGAGTCCCTTCTGCCATGCCCACTGTCTGAAGTCGGCAGGAGGGACAACATCGGTGCCAGCTAGTTTAACTCCAGAACCGGTATGTCTAGATAACGTGTCAGATCCAAAATATTTTCTTAACATTTTAGGTACTGAACCAAATTAATTAATTTAGTTTTAACTGTCGGGAAGTCGAATCTCGGATTCAAGAGGAGCAGTGTGGTTTTTGTCCTGGCCGTGGCACAGTGGACCAGCTCTACACCCTCAGCAGGATCCTCGAGGGCGCATGGGAGTTCGCTCAACCAGTCCACATGTGTTTTGTGGATTTGGAGAAGGCGTTCGACCGTGTCCCTCGGGGAGTCCTGTGGGGGGTGCTTCGGAAGTACGGGGTACCGGGCCCCCTGATACGGGCTGTTCGGTCCCTGTACGACCATTGCCAGAGTCTGGTCCGCATTGCCGGCAGTAAGTCGGATTCATTTCCAGTGAGGGTTGGACTCCGCCAAGGTTGCCCTTTGTCAACGATTCTGTTCATAGTTTTTATGGACAGAATTTCTAGGTGCAGCCGAGGCGTTGAGGGGTTCCGGTTTGGTGGCCTCAGCATTGCATCTCTGCTTTTTGCAGATGATGTGGTGCTGTTGGCTTCATCAAGCCGGGATCTCCAACTCTCACTGGATCAGTTCGCAGCCGAGCGTGAAGCGCTTGGGATGAAGATCAGCACCTCCAAATCCGAGACCATGGTCCTCAGTCGGAAAAGGGTGGCGTGTCCTCTCCGGGGATGAGATCCTGCCCCAAGTGGAGGAGTTCAAGTATCTTGGGGTCTTGTTCACGAGTGAGGGCAGGATGGAGCGGGAGTTCGACAGGCGGATCGGTGCAGCATCTGCATTGATGCGGACTCTGTATCAATCCGTCGTGGTGAAGAAAGAGCTGAGCCAAAAGGCGAAGCTCTCGATTTACCGGTCGATCTACGTTCCAACCCTCACCTTTGGTCACGAGCTGTGGTCGAACAAGATCCCGGATACAAGTGGCCGAAATGAGTTTGCTTCGCAGGGTGTCCAGGCTCTCCCTTAGAGATAGGGTGAGAAGCTCAGTCATCCGAGAGGGACTCAGAGTCGAGCCGCTTCTCCTCCGCGTTGAGGGGAGCTAGCTGAGGTGGCTCGGGCCTCTGGTTCGGATGCCTCCTGGACGCTTCCCTGGGGAGGTGTTCCGGGCAGGTCCCACCGGCGGGAGGCCCCGGGGTCGACCCAGGACATGCTGGAGAGACTATGTCTCTCGGCTGGCCTGGGAACGCCTTGGGATCCCGCCGCAGGAGCTGGTTGAAGTGGCTGGGGAGAGGGAGGTCTGGGTTTCCCTCCTAAAGCTGCTGTCCCCGCGACCCGACCTCGGATAAGCGGTAGTAAATGGATGGATGGATGAGTTTTAACTGAATTAACATTCAATTTGACATCCCGCATTTTTATAAAGAACCACTGATTGTCAGTGAGCAACAGCAGGTACTCAGGGAATATTTGGTGATCTAACCCTCCAATTCCAACCCATAACACTGAGTGTCAAGCAGGAAGGCAAATGGGTTCCGTTTTCAAAGTCTTTCGGTATGACCCAGGCAGGGATTGAACCCACAATCTCCCAGCCACAGGTGGACACTCTACCACTAGTCCACTGAGCTGGTTTTGTTCACTCGACGACAAAAAAAAAAAAAAAATTTTAAAAAAAAAAAATATATATATATATATATATATATATATATATATATATATATCCCACAGGCCACAAAGGCCCGATAGGACTCCTTCTTCAGCTTGACGGCATCCCTTACCGCCAGCGGGTTCGAGGATTGCCGCCGCGACAGGCACCGACCACCTTACGGCCACAGCTCCGGTCAGCCGCCTCAACAATGGAGGCGCGGAACATGGCCCATTCGGGCTCAATGTCCCCCGCCTCCCCCGAGACAAGGGAGAAGCTCTGCCGGAGGTGGGCATTGAAACTCTTTCTGACAGGGGATTCCGCCAGACGTTCCCAGCAAACCCTCACAATACGTTTGGGTCTGCCAGGTCGGACCGGCATCTTCCCCCACCATCAGAGCCAACACACCACCAGGTGGTGATCAGTTGACAGCTCCGCCCCTCTCTTCACCCGAGTGTCCAAAACATGCGGCCGCAAATCCAATGACACGACTACAAAGTCGATCATCGAACTGCGGCCTAGGGTGTCCTGGTGCCAAGTGCACATATGGACACCCTTATGTTTGAACATGGTGTTCGTTATGGACAATCCGTGACGAGCACAGAAGTCCAATAACAGAGCACCGCTTGGGTTCCGATCGGGGGGGCCGTTCCTCCCAATCACGCCACTCCAGGTCTCACTGTCATTGCCCACGTGAGCGTTGAAGTCCCCCAGCATGACGAGGGAGTCCCCAGGGGGAGCGCTCTCCAGCACACCCTCCAAGGACTCCAAAAAGGGTGGGTACTCTGAACTGCTGTTTGGTGCATATGCACAAACAAGAGTCAGGACCCGTCCCCCCACCTGAAGGCAAGGCAAGGCAAGGCAAGTTTATTTGTATAGCACATTTCATACACAAGGCAACTGAATGTGCTTTACACAAGGAAAGACAACACATAAGCATCAAGAAACAGTAGTTAACATTCAGAGGAAGAAAAATAAATGAGAATAGGTTCCAAAATTTACTAAAAAGAACAATAACAATCTTAAAAAATTATTCAACAAACTTTAAAACATTTAACATAAGGAAGTTTAAAATAAAAAAAATAAAAAAACACTTAATTAAAGCTGTTTAAAAGTCCCTAATCAAAGGTATAAGAGAAAAGCAAAGTTTTTAACCTGGAAGCATTTACACTCGGGGCTGACTTCACTTCTGTTGGTAGCCTATTCCATCTGTGTGCAGCATAATAGCTAAATGCAGCTTCACCATGTTTGCTTCGAACTCTGGGTTCCACTAGTTGGCCCAAGTCAGTCGATCTCAGAGCCCTGCTGGGTTTGTACTCAATCAGCATTTCTTGGATATATTCAGGACCCAAACCATTTAGTGATTTATAGACGAGTAGCAGAACTTTAAAATCGATTCTACAGCTGACCGGGAGCCAGTGTAAATCCTTAAGTACTGGAGTAATATGTTCTGATCTTTTTGTTTTGGTCAGAACTCGAGCTGCAGCGTTCTGAATGAGCTGCAATTGTCTCATGTTCTTTTGAGAGAGTCCAGTCAGAAGACCGTTACAGTAATCTATTCTACAGTAATCTATTCTGCTGGAGCATGGATAAAGCTTTTCTTGGTCTGCTTGAAGGATGCAGTCCTTCAGTCTGGATATGTTTTTCAGCTGGTAAAAGGCTGAGGGAGGCTACCCTCTCGTCTACCGGGGTGAACCCCAACGTACAGGCGCCGAGCCGGGGGGCTATAAGTATGCCCACACCTGCTCTGCGCCTCTCACCATGGGCAACTCCAGAGTGGAAGAGAGTCCAACCCCTCTCGAGAGGGCTGGTACCAGAGCCCAAGCTGTGTCTGGAGGCGAGTCCGACTATATCTAGTCGGAACTTCTCGGCCTCACACACCAGCTCGGGCTCCTTCCCTGCCAGAGAGGTGACATTCCATGTCCCGAGAGCCAGCTTCTGTAGCCGGGGATCGGTCCGTCAAGGTCTCCCCCCTGGCTGCCGCCCAGCCTGCTCAACACCCGACCCCTTTGGCCCCTCCCACCGGTGGTGAGCCCGTGGGAAGGGGGACCCACGTTGCCTTTTTGGGCTGTGCCCGGCCGGGCCCCATGGGTGCAGGCCCGGCCACCAGGCACTCGCGAACGAGCCCCGCCTCCAGGCCTGGCTCCAGAGGGGGGCCCCGGTGACCCGCGTCCGGGCAAGGGGAAACGTGTTTCCAATAATTTTATACATCATAAGGGGTTTTTGAGCCGTGCTTAGTCTGGCCCCTCACCTAGGACCTGTTTGCCATGGGTGACCCTGCCAGGGGCATAAAGCCCCAGACAACATAGCTCCGAGGATCATTGGGACACGCAAACCCCTCCACCACGGTAAGGTGCCGGCTCACGGAGGGGACTGTCATAAATTGAATAATTTAAATGATAATACAATAATAATAATAATAATAATAATAGTAATAATAATAGTAATAATAATAGTAATAATAAATAAATAAATAAATAAATAAATAAATAAATAAAGTAATTAATTAATTAGCTGTGAATAATATACACTTTATTAACTCCATGATATATTAGATTTTTTTTTTTAAGTCACTGCATACCGAACTGAACCGAAAACCGTCAGCACAAAACCGAAAACCGAACCGAACCTAGGATTTAGTGAACCGTTCCAGGCCTGATATATATGTATATACATATATACATATATATATATATATATATATATATATATATATATATATATATATATATATATATATATATATATATATATACAGTGATACCTCGGCTGACGAACGCTTAAGCTCACGTACTTTTCGCCTCACGAACATTCAATTCGCGAGCATATAGTCTCTGCTGACGAACTAGTTTTCGGCGGACGAACCAAACCACGCGGTCGAACAGCACCACGGTGGCGGCAACGAGAAGCTGACGCACGCTCACGGCGTCCCAGTTCGTCACCCCCTTTCTTTTAGTGCGGACGCGGTTTGTGTTTGATAGACATTTTGGACCATATTGAGTGTACTTTTGCAATTATGGGACCGAAAAAGACCCCACCACAGGCTAGTGTTAAGCCTAATGCTACGTTCTCACCAAAAGCGAGGGACGGCGGCGCGTTTGCATTGTAGTCAATGGAGTTCGCGCCACTAAAAAAAGCGAAAGTGCTATCACGTACCTCAAAAAAGGAGAAAATAGTGCCACGGCAGTTTAGTCCCAGGAAAGAGGTGAAAGTAGTTGGCGGTGCTCACTTTTTGTTGACTCGCTAAAGTACTCCACTTCCTTGTTCACCAAGGGACACACCTCCTCCGCTCTGGTGAGCACGAAAGCGCGAATGAGTGGCAACCGTTCCATAAACACTCTACGCGGTGAAACGCTCGCGAATGAAGTAAGTCTACCATTGCTACCATCCTTAAGAACTACCATCACAAAGGTAAATAAAACGACTTTATTATACAGTACAGTTTATTTCTTTAATTACAATACAATAGCACATTTATTATACATAAAATAAGGTATATTTTTGTGTAGGCTTATTTAGTAGAAAATTATGTTTTATAGGGACCTGGGAACGGATTATTCTCATTTTACTATGTATATATATATATATATATATATATATATATATATATATATATATATATATATATATATATATATATATATACAGTGATACCTCAGCTCACGAACATAATTGGTTCCCAGAAAGTGTGTGTAAGGCGAAAAGTTTGTCTTCCGAACATTTATTTCCCATAAGAAACCATTAAAATGAGAATAATCCGTGGCGCTGTTCGACCGCGTGGTTTGGTTCATCCGCCGAAAACTAGTTTGTCAGCAGAGACTATATGCTCGCGAATTTAATGTTCTTGAGGCGAAAAGTTCGTGAGCTTAAGCGTTCGTCAGCGGAGGTTTTACTGTATATATATATATATATATATATATATATATATATATATATATATATATATATATATTAAGGGTGTAAATCTCTCCAATCAAGACGGTTCGATACGCATCTCGATACATGGGGTGCGAGCCGATACAAGGATGGTTTGATTTTAAAATGAAACGATTCGGTTCGGTTCGATTCAGTAGGATTACTATTCGATTCGGTTCGATTCGGTGTAGCGGTGCACCGATTAATTACTCAACGATTACTTAATTGTCAAATTAATTTACAATTATTTCGTTACTCCATTAACGGTTTGAATATCTTGTTTAATTTAAAGTGATCAAGGCACGAAGAAGTCCTGTCTCTCTCCGTGGGGTTAAACACCGCGGTTCCTGTACATCTGCCGTACTCGCAGTTGACAGTCTTTGAACATGGCGACACTTTTACCAGCATTCCATTGTTCGTATAAAATTAACATCTCTTCCATACTTTGGACATGAAACTTGCCGGAGCACGTTGTGTCCGCGTCTTCAACACTTTCCTCCCAAAACCGAAAGCAAAAGTGCTACCTTACTGTAGTTGTCCACTACGGCGACAAGTCTTGCGTGACTTTTTTTTTCCACCCACTTTTTTTTTTTTCAAGAGCTCAGAATTGTTCATTCGGTAGTCTTACCGATTCAACGTCTTATCATCATTGCTCTTTTTAGGGCCCGAGCAGCGACCGCTGCGAGGTCCCTATTGTTCCTGAAGGAATTCTTATTATTATTAGGGCCCGAGCAGCGGCGGCGGCGGTGCCGCTGCGAGGCCCTATTGTTTTTGTAGGAATTCTTCTTATTATTATTATTCTTATTATTATTCTTCTCCGCAAACAATCGCATTTTTGAGACACTAAACGTGACCGAAAACTCACCAAACTTTACACGCACATCAGGCCTGGCGAAAAATTTGATATTTTAAAGTCGCCATACATGATAACAGAAAAATGGCTCCTTAGCGCCCCCTACATAGGTTAAACGGATCCCTGTCCCGCTACGATTGTCCGACGGCTATGAAAATTGTGTGGCACCTGTAGCACATCCCAACGAACAAAAACCTCTTTGAAGTGTGTACCCTAAAATAGACAGAAAGTGAGGTATGAGTATTTAAATGTCCAATTTTTGCCAATTTTTGCACATTTACAGGGGTCATACTTTTGCCCGCTTCTCCTACACGGTTAACCCGATTGACTTCAAACTTGGGATGTACCATCTCAACACCTGGGACAACATCATTGTGAAAAATGAAAAGTTTTTGATATACTATATGACGGCGGCGGCGCATCAAATTTAGAGTTTAAAAATTCTTACTTCACGAGGCATTGCCGGTTGTACGTTTAATCTAGAGCTACGAAAATTGGTACACATATGTAACAGGCTATGACCTACAAAAAACTCTTTTTGAACCATATGCTAAACCTAACAGGAAGTCCACCATTTTGATTTATTTTGGAACGTGTTGCCATTTTTTTGGCCATTTCATTGGAGTCTTATTTTAACGAACTCCTCCTACAGTGTTTATCCGATCATCTTCAAACTTGGTGTGATTCATCTTAAGATGTTGAAGATGAAAAGTTATTGAAAGCTTTGTATTTCGTCGCACGCTGTTGTCATGGCATGCACTGTTTGCAAAGGAAAAAAAATATCCTTAAAGAAGCATTGCCAGTTGTACGAAGCAGCTAGAGCTACGAAAATTTGTAGACATATGTAACAGCCCAAGATGTACAAAAAAGTCTCCTGGTGCCCTGTGCTAAACCCAACAGGAAGTCCCCCAGGGGCCGGGCATCACATTTTGAGCTAAAAAAAACTCCTCTTTAACAAAGCATACCCGGCTGTACGTTTCACCTAGAGTTACCAAAATTTGTAGAGGTATATAACAGCCCTCGATTTACAAAAAACTCTTTTTGAACCATATGCTAAACCTAACAGGACGTCCGCCATTTTGATTTACTTTGGAATGTGTTGCCATTTTTTTTGGCCATTTCATAGGGGTCATATTTTAACAAACTCCTCCTACAGAGTTTATCCGATCATCTTCAAACTTGGTGTGATTCATCTTAAGATGTTGAAAATGAAAAGTTATTAAAAAAAATTTATTTCGTCACATGCTGTTATCGTGGCATGCACTTTTTGCAAAGGAAAAAAATCCTTCTTAATGAAGCATTCCCAGTTGTACGAAGCAGCTAGAGTGACGAAAAATTGTAGACATATGTAACAGCCCAGGATCTACAAAAATGTCTCTTGGTGCCATGTGCTAAACGCAACAGGAAGTCCCCCAGGGGCCGGGCATCACATTTTGAGCTAAAAAACTCCTCTTTAACTAAGCATTCCCGGTTGTACGTTTCACCTAGCGCTATGATAATTTGCAGGCATACATAAGAGCCCACGATGTACAAAAAAGTCTCTTGGAACCATGGGCTAAACCAAACAGGAAGTCCGCCATTTTGATTTATGATGGGATTTGTTGCCATTTTTTGTGGCCTTTTTCAGGGGTCATATTTTAACGAACCCCTCCTACAAAATTTATCCGACTGTCTTCAAACTTGGTATGTTTCATCTTAAGATGTTTAAGATGCAAAGTAATCGAAAGTTTTTTATTTTGTCACACGCTGTTGCCATAGCAATGCATGGGAATTGCACACCATATTTTGCGTTTTGATTAAATACCTAAAGCTATGATAATTTGCAGGCAAACATAAGAGCTCAGGATGTACAAAAAAAGTCTCTTGGAGCAATATGCTAAACCAATCAGGAAGTCCACCATTTTGATTTACGTTGGGATTTGTAGCCATTTTTTGTGGCCTTTTTTAGGGGTCATATTTTAACGAACTCCTCCTACAAAATTTATCCGACTGTCTTTAAACTTGGTGTGCTTCATCTTAAGATGTTTAAGATGCAAAGTTATCGAAAGTTATTTATTTTGTCGCACGCCGTTGTCATGGCGATGCATTGTTTGCCAAGTAAAATGTTACTTTTTTTTTTTGGTCTAAACATGTGCAAAAACTCATGAAACTTTACACACACATCAGGCTTGTCATCAGCATGAATATTTTAGAGATTTCTTATTCAATTTGCAATAAATGGTTCAATAGCGCCCTCTAGACATTTTTATGAAGCTTTTGCAAATGTTTTGTGTTTTATGATTCAGCTAGATTTGTAAAAATTGGGATACCTATCAGCCTAAGACTTACAAAAAGGTTTCTAAAGCCATATGCTGAATCAAAAAGGAAGTCTGCCATTTTGATTTACTTTGGTATTTGTAGCCATTTTTTGGGGCCTTTTATAGGGGTCATATTTTCAACAGAACTTATCAGATCGTCTTCATTCTTTGGCGTGTTTCATCTTAAGATATTTAAGATGAAAAGTTATTGAATTTTTTTATTTTGTCACACGCCTTTGCTGTAGCCATGCATTGTTTGTGAAGAAAAATGCTTTTTTGAGAGTCTAAATATGGGTGAAAACTCACAAAACTTTGCACACGCACCAGACCTGTCTAGAACATGAATATTTTATTTAGAGATTTGTTGTGCTATTTGTAATAAATGGCTCAATAGCGCCCTCTAGACATTTTTATGAAGTCTTTCCGATTATATGATTCAGCTAGATGTGTGAATATTGGCAGGCATGCCGAATATATTCAAAAAGTATTCTATATAGCCATGTGCCAATCCATTTAGATTTTATTTTGTTAATTGTGCATCGTTTTTGGCCTTTCCATGAAACTTTAAAAACACAAAGCATGGCAAAAACGTTTACAATTTAGATGGTTTCCTATTTGACAGTACCCCAACATGCCAGTACCCCGACGTGCAAATACCCCAACGTGGCCCGGGTTGCGAGGGCCCTTTATAGCTGCTCGCAGCTCTAGTTCTTCTTCTTCTTCTTTGTTATTATTCTTTTCCGCAAACAACCACATTTTTGAGGCACTAAACATGAACGAAAACTCACCAAACTTTACACGCAGATCGGGTCTGGCGAAAAATTTGATATTTTAAAGTCGCCATACATGATAACAGAAAAATGGCTCTGTAGCGCCACCTACATAGGTTTAACGGATCCCTGTCCCGCTACGATTGTCCTATGGCTACGAAAATTGTGTGGCACCTGTAGCACATCCAGATGAACAAAAACCTCTTTGATATGTGTACCCTAAAATAGACAGGAAGTGAGGTATGAGTATTTGAATGTCCAATTTTGGCCCATTTTTGCACATTTACAGGGGTCATACTTTTGCCCGCTTCTCCTACACGGTTAACCCGATTGACTTCAAACTTGGGCTGTACCATCTCAACACCTGGGACAACATCATGGTAAAAAATCTAAAGTTTTTGACATACTATATGACGGTGGCGGGGCATCAAATTTACAGTTTCAAAATTCTTACTTAACGAAGCATTGCTGGTGGTACGTTTAATCTAGAGCTACGAAAATTGGTACACATATGTAACAGACTATGATCTACAAAAAAGCCTGTTGGTGCCATATGCTAAACCTAACAGGAAGTCCGCCAGAGGCGAGGCATCAAATTTTGTGTTTCAAAATTCTAACTTAATGAAGCATTCCCGGCTGTACATTTCACCTAGAGTTACCAATATTTGAAGACATATGTAACAGCCCTCAAGGTACAAAAAACTCTTTTTGAACCATATGCTAAACCGAACAGGAAGTCCGCCATTTTGATTTACTTTGGAACGTGTTGCCATTTTTTGGGCCATTTCATAGGGGTCTTATTTTAACGAACTCCTCCTACAGAGTTTATCCGATCATCTCCAAACTTGGTGTGATTCATCTTAAGATGTTGAAGATGAAAAGTTATTGAAAGCTTTTTATTTTGTCGCACGCTGTTGCCGTGGCATGCACAGTTTGCAAAGGAAAAAATTACTTCTTAATGAAGCATTCCCAGTTGTACGAAGCAGCTAGAGCTACGAAAATTTGGAGACAAATGTAACAGCCCACGATGTACAAAAAAGTCTCTTGGTGCCATGTGCTAAACCCAACAGGAAGTCCCGTAGGGGCCGGGCATCACATTTTGAGCTAAAAAACTCCTCTTTAACGAAGCATTCCCGGTTGTACGTTTCACCTAGCGCTATGATAATTTAGAGGCATACATAAGAGCCCACGATGTACAAAAAAGTCTCTTGGAACCATGTGCTAAACCAAACAGGAAGTCCGCCATTTTGATTTATGATGGGATTTGTAGACTTTTTTTGTGGCCTTTTTTAGGGGTCATATTTTAACTCCTCCTACAAAATTCATCCGACCGTGTTCAAACTTGGTGTGTTTCATCTTAAGATGTTTAAGATGCAAATTTATCGAAAGTTTTTTATTTTGTCGCACGCTGCTGCTATAGCGATGCATTGGTTGCCAAGTAAAGTGCTGCTTTGTTTTTTTTTATCTATACATGTGTGAAAACTCGTGAAACTTTGCACACACATCAGACTTGTCATTAACATGAATTTTTAGAGATTTCTTGTGCAATTTGCAATAAATCGCACCCTCTATACATTTTTTATGGAGCATTTCCGATTGGATGATTCAAGCGCAAAATAACTAAAGATGACTTGACTTGACCTAGATTTGTGAAAACTCAGAGGCATACCTATTATATTATTATTATTTTTTGTACCTTACAAGATTATCTCTTGTGCCACATTAAACCCCTTTGCAGGCCTGAGCCAAACCACGGTCCATACATTTGATACCACTGCTTTATTTCAATGGTCAAGTACTTCATAACCACACCTACTTATGCTTGTCCTTGCATATATAGTAGACAACAAAGAGCTCTTTCAACAAAAGACATTTCCATCTACAAAGTCATACAAGGTAAGCACTCTATAAATTCTGCAATCACTACACTTCTATTCCTAAATTATCACTTCAAATACCAACAATGGTTAATACAGCTACAAATTTCTTGTATGTTTATGAAGTATGATACTGTATTTATTTCTACTCCTTTGCTTTTCTACAGAACATGAACAAATCAACAAGCAAATTCTCTTTTGATAAAGACCCTCTAATCATCTCCATACGCAAAGATTGCCAACTTTTTCCCGTAAGTATACAATACATAAACTAAACAGGACAACTTTCTCAATCATATACAGTATGCCATACATATATGTATTAAGTTCTCATTTATTAACAGGTTTGTTAAAGGCACCTTTAGTGTGTTTTTCTGTTTGTAATGTTTCTCCACGAGCACGTCTAGCCATTGATATCATGTAGAACACATATGCTAACCTTTTAGAGACAATTGAAGCTTACTTGCACAGTAGCCACTATCTTAACCACTTAATTCACATGTCTACTTGACAACTTATTACATGTAGTGAAATGGTACTTTGTGCGTCTTATGCTTTTTTCTGAACACTGCTTTTCAACTCTTTCCTTAAAACCAATACATGCGGCACTGTTATACTGTATAAATATATATGTCCGTGTGTATATATAACCATTTATGTACCTGTCGTATCCTTACTTTTATTCATCATTTCATCACACAATCCTAAAACATTGCTTTTTGACCCAGAGGATTCAACTATACCATTTTTGCGTGTCTTATTACTAGCTATATTATTTATTAACGGGCAAAAACTATGAATATAAGATCACCGTCAAATATTACGTCTGTAATATCCATATACAGTGCATTACATAATATGCATTTGTATTAAGACACTACCATGCTAAAAATATGCACACGACTGTTCTGTAAACTACACCTAAGACAACCAAACTTCACAGATCTAACATGATTCTTCATTCTTTTTTGTTCTACAGATGTATCAAATGCTGCCACACAGACAGAAGAAGCCACTGAGGACATGCACGAAGACGATGATCACAATATAACAGGACAGGTTAACCCCCCTGAAGTTTTAGCCCGCAGATCAAAGCGTCCTAGGACTAATTCATCCATGGAGGTTACATTATCCTAAGACAGACTATGTGCTAACCCAAACTCTTTGACCCCAAGGGATTCATCTGTCCCAGAAAACTTTTACACTAAAGAGTTTATCTGTCCTAGGGCGCTGTTAACCCCAGGTTAAAGTGTTATTTAATCTGTCCTGTTACAACAGCTATACATAAACAGCTGCATTCCTCTCCTGTTCCATCTCTCGCACTTCTTTCATCTCTTTTTCTCCTCGACTTATACCTATGCTTGCTCATGTGCTTTTTTCCCCTTTAGATGATGTCATTGGTTAGCCTGCTTCAAAGCTACATTTTTTCTTGAATAACTGTCACACATTTACTGTTTGCTGGACCCTACAAAACTGTCACAATACTTCACTATGTCATGAATACATATGTGTTGCACAGCGACACCACATTAAGAGTCATCAAAAAGCTTTTTATTTGATCACACACCATCTCTGTGCCATGCAATGTTTTCAAATAAACAGATGCTGGTTTTGAATATCAAACGAGCGACTTTTCATGAAACTTTGCACACACATCAGAAAGTCCACACTTTTGAATTTATTTTGGGAATTGTGCATCATTTTTGGCCTTTTACTGCACCTTTTTACACACAAGGCACGGCAAATGCATTTCTATTTTCCATGGTCCTTGTCTATTTAACAGTACCCCAACGTGCAAGTCCCCCGACTTGCATATACCCCAACGTGGCCCGGGTTGCGAGGGCCCTTTATAGCTGCTCGTTTTTTTCTTTTTTTTTCTGTGTATGTTTGCGTGCGCGTGCTTTCGTGCGTTTGTGTGCGTGTGTTTGCGTGCGTGCGTTTGCGTGCGTGCGTGTGCGTACAAATATGTATAAATTTATACTCATTAATTCACCTAAAACTTTATAAAAATCCCATTACCCTTCACCCCAATCAGGTACTTCAGAGTCTCGCCAGAGTTGTGAGGTTCAAATGGTCAGGAGACCAGAGAAAAGGTCAGAAAAGATAAAAAGAAAACACTTCCTGCCTTCCCCATGGTTACAAAAACAAGGTCTCACGCCAACCCCAGAAGCCTCTAAATTCCAACAAATTAACGAGATCTCAATAGACCAGAGGAAAAACTAAAGAGAGGAAGGAGGGAAGGATCGATGAGGCAGAGTGAGATCCATAGAAACCAGTACATCCAGTCCATCAAAGTGAAATCCAGCACCAACCAAACACCTCCTGCGTGGTTACAAAACCAGAGTCTTATGCCAACCCCAGAAACCTCAAACTTCCAATAAATTGAGGAGATCTCAAGTGACCAGAGGAAAAACTAAAGAGAGGAAGGAGGGAAGGATAGATAAAGCAAAGTGAGATCCACAGACACCAGCACCCACTGATTCAATGAGCTGCGGGAGGGAGAGGCGAATTCTGTTTGAGTTCCAATAGATGCTGGTGCGATGGATCTGGCATGTATGAGGACCACCACCAAAGAAAGAAGCCGTCAACCGCGGCCCAGCAAAGAGAGCACCGTCCCCCAGGCCGCGGCAGCACCAAGGCCACCCCAACGCCACCCGAGCGGACACCGGTCGGCAAGCCGACCCAGACGCCCGGAACACCCCCGAGCCCAAGGCCGCAGAACGAGGCCCGGCGGGCCCCCACAGCGCCCCACCGCTCCCCCTGGGGACTCCCTCGTCCTGCTGGGGGACTTCAACGCTCACGTGGGCAATGACAGTGAGACCTGGAGTGGCGTGATTGGGAGGAACGGCCCCCCCGATCGGAACCCAAGCGGTGCTCTGTTATTGGACTTCTGTGCTCGTCACGGATTGTCCATAACGAACACCATGTTCAAACATAAGGGTGTCCATATGTGCACTTGGCACCAGGACACCCTAGGCCGCAGTTCGATGATCGACTTTGTAGTCGTGTCATTGGATTTGCGGCCGCATTGTGCTTTTGCCAATAAAGCCGCTTTTTTGTTCAGCTTGACTTTGGACTCCTGCCTGTTTTTTGTTCTGGCCTGCTCTTTCCTCCAACTCTCAACGCCAAAGGTGGACCTGGTGCATCAGCCTGCCAACAGGTGTTGAACAGGTGACGCTGCGGCCAGCCTTCCGGCTCCGGCCTGGCCCGAGAGCCGACACCTGTTACTGAGTCCGCCAGCTCGCCGACTGGCGAGCTCTACCCTTAAGCCTAATTTATGCCTCCACGTTTGCTCTCGCGTTGATGACTGATCTACGGCGGTCATGAATTTTAAGTGCCGCGTCGCTCGTGGCCGGCTGCGGTGCACACGTCGCCAATCCTTGAACGCCGTAGATGGCGGGGCGTAGCTCGCTTCTGATTGGTCCGTTCGATGGAGTTTTTTCTTTTCTTTTTTTTTTCTCTCTTCCCGCCCCCCGCCCAAATAGTTTCCGTGAAGGCAACTGGCGGCGCAAATCGACTTCCTGCTCGGAGACCACGGCTGTGCATGTGGCTATGTGCCTGGGACGAGAGGCGGAAAACAACAATAACTTAATAATAATTTAAAAAAAAACTGTGTTCGCTAAGCGCATGGCTGTTGTGTTTTGGCGACTTTACGGCCGACACCAGTGCAAATTGGCAATAATTAATTGCCACGGTGATGAACTTACTCTCCCCCCGGCTTTGTTTCGTGTTTCTGAATTAAATTTAACTTCCTGAATCCGTCATAAAATGCAGAGGAATCGCCACTCCTTGGCGTCCCAACCATAGCGACAGCGGGACTTGGTGTGAAACTCCAGCAGACACAGATGTGTATTGCGCACAAGTCGGAAGGCAAACGCACGAGCGGAGCTCCGATGTGACGCCTCCACGCGAGCCTCTCGCAGAAGCATACTAAGGCCTTTACACCGTGAATGTGGCCCCACCCAGTGTATATACAAGTGTGTGCGTGTGGTGCATTAAAATTGGGAGCAGGTGAGTTAGAGCAGAGGGAAAAGTTTTTTCCCCTACTCCAATCCACCCGCATCCCAAAAAAAATGAATATGTATATGTGTGGTGCATTAAAAAAGGAAATGGAGGGACAAAGTGGTGGGGCAGGGACACAGATGGGGGGGACCACAGCGCTGCCAGGCACTGCACTCTAACCCCCCTGATGGCTCCCCACCCCAACTCACCCCTCCCCTTTGGACGTGAAGTGCATTAAAATTGGAGGGGAGTTGAAGGGTGAAGATGGTGTTTACACCCTTCCCCACCCCACCAAGAAATGTGTTGTGTGCCCTATGAGTATATTTACAAAGTGTATAGTGCAAAACTAGTGAAGTGAGTAAGAGGAGCGACCAGCGGGGCCTCCCCCAACCCGGCGGGTGTAGGTGGCGCCCCCCCCCCCCAACCCATCTGGCACCCGGACAGGCGGACAGGGCCAGCGCAGCAGGGCTACCGGACAGCCCACCGGCCACCGGAGCCCGCCCGGGGCGCCAGGAGTTCTACCGGAGTGGGGCAGGCCGCAAACCCCCTCCCGGCCCCCGGAGCCCGACACGAGGGAGCCCCAGGCCCAGGGAGGGGGCGGGGGGCGGACAGGGAAGGGGGAAGCGGGGAGGACACGACAAGAAGGCGAAAGGGAGGCTGCAGAGCAGGAGGGAGGGCCGATTTATGACGTCTTGATCGGGCCATCGACCGGCACAAGCTATTTTTCGACCGATACAGTAGTCCGTGTGCCGGCGCACTCGCATCGTTGAACACAAAATCGGATTTCCGGTTCGAATCGATTTTTGTTGCACCCCTAATAATATATATACAGTGGTACCTCTACTTACGAAATTAATTGGTTCCGAAAGAAAGTTCTTAAGTAGAAAATTTTGTAAGTAGAGACGCATTTTCCATGTAAATGCCCTAATCCGTTCCGAGCCTCCCAAAATTCAGACATAAATGTTTTATAAAGCATAAAAATGCATCAAAACATGTAACAAATACATGTTACAATTAGATTATTGCACAATAAATGAGAGTTCTGCGTAATGTAAAAAACAAAGAATAGAGTAAAGAATAAAAATGATGGTCGTTTACCTTTTTAACTGCTGTCCTCATCGTTTTTTGCCCTCTTTGGTTCATGTTCTCTCTCAGAGGTGTTTTTTCTGCCTGGTGTTTTGCAAAGAACTGATCCAAGGATGTTTTTTTTTTTTTTTTTAAACAATGCTTCGTAAATGTCCAAGGCAAACATCATCTTAGTGAGCTAACACCCGACTGGTGAACACTTTTTCTGGCCGATTCTTTTAAACAAATTCTGAAACGTCATGGAAAGTTCCGGTATGGCGAGGCATCTCCCCCAAAAAAAAGGCCCGTCTCGTCGTAATTAAAAACTTACTGTGCCTTCATCAATCACCAATTGTTTGAATTTTTGCACAAATTCGTTGGCCGTTAATTCATACATTTACGAAAACCACTTACGGAACACTTCATGGGCCGCGGGATGAATGATGAGGACGCTGTATAGACACCGATCTAGTATCTAGGCTCATAGATACCTATGGGATGCCAGAAAAATGCACAAACACCGATCTAGTATTTACGCTCATAGGTACCTATGGTAGGAAATAGCCATAGCCGAAAGTATTTTGCGTTCGGTAATGTATTTTATTTTCCTGTTGAGGCGTTTCGTAACTCGAAAATTTCGTATGAAGAGACGTTCGTAAGTAGAGGTTCCACTGTATATATATATATATATATATATATATATATATATATATATATATATATACATATATATATATATATATATATATATATATATATATATATATATATATATATATATATATATATATATATATATATATATATATATATATATATATATATATATATGTCAATTGCGGCGGCACGGTAGTCGAGTGGTTAGCACGTCCGCTTCCCAGTTCTGAGGTCTCCGGTTCGAGTCCAGGCTCGGACCTTCCTGGGTGGAGTTTGCATGTTCTCCCCGTGCCCGCGTGGGTCTTCTCCGGGTACTCCGGTCTCCTCCCACATTCCAAAGACATGCATGGCAGGTTAATTGGGCGCTCCGAATTGTCCCTAGGTGTGCGTGTGAGTGTGGATGGTTGTTCGTCTCTGTGTGCCCTGCGATTGGTTGGCAACCAGTCCAGGGTGTCCCCCGCCTACTGCCCAAAGCCAGCTGAGATAGGCGCCAGCAGCCCCCGCGACCCTTGTGAGGAATAAGCGGTCAAGAAAATGGATGGATGGATATATGTCAATTGCATTTTTTTAGAGCGGTGCTAAATGGGAGCGAATCTGAGCATGCTCCACTGTAAATATCAAACTTGGAAACAACTTTACTGATGCCCAACCACCGGTAGATGACATCATTGCCCCATTTTATACGAAATAAACACAGTTTCAGAGTCCATGGGAGAAATGGCTGTATTTTGGCAAACCTTCATTTTTCTACTGTCAATTATAAAAGAACGGGACAGGGCAAAAAGTTGGGAGTCTATACTGTTATTTGGTAGATTCGGTTTATATATAATTATTGAATGTAATATCTCGTGAGTATTGACAATTGTAAAATTTTCTAAAATGACTGGCAGTGAATGAGTTTAATCTTAAAGTGTATGGGACAGCTCAGGACATTTTTTAATATGTTGTTTGGAACGATATAATATACACGACAAAATGAGCGTTTCGTCGAGCTAAAACGTATTAAAATAGTATTTCCTCATTTTTAAATTACCCGCGCAAAATCTGGCCATTTCGCGCTCCAGCGGCCGAATCGGATATGACATCAGTGGAAGAACAGAAGTCAGCGTCTTCGCTTTGCCGCTGCAAGCTTATGACTGCTGTGTGTTTTATCATCAACTGAATTTCTACAATGCCGTCTCGTTGCGTGGCCGGATTTTGTTGTAATCGAAGGGAGGGTGGCGTGAACCTTTTTCGGTTCCCCCAAGATGCAGTTCTTGGCGAAAAATGGACAAAGCAAGTACAAAAGACGAGAGATAAATGGACACCTGACTCCAACGTCAGTGTTGTACAGCGCACATTTCAAGGAAGACTCGTTTGACCCGCTCCCGGCCCTGAAGCTGTCACTTGGCTATAATGTGTGGTAAGAACTACAATCTAGAAAATTAACAGCACTTATTTTAGCAGCTCATGGCAAAAATAACCACTGCCAAATTAATATACAGTCAATGAAAATGTACCAATTTCTAATGAGGAACTGCTAACTTTCCATTTGTTGTCTATTTTATTTTGTATTATGTATTGTGCTGTGCATCTGTGTTGAAGGCATCATCATGCCCAAGTTAACAACAGTTCAAACTTTGTTTCAGATGGTGGATGAGATGCTTATGGAGTGAGTATAAGTCAAAGGAAACTGCTACACAGGCGACATGTTTGGAAGATGATTTGGGTGATGTGTTTTCATCCAAAATGTGAGTAAATGTACTGTACAATATACATGATTGATAACACACCAATTTATGGAAAAACAAATTGCTCACCCCACCTAGTTTTCAATTTTGTCATGTACATGTAATTTACAAATGTATTGTGCATTTTTAAAAGAATAAAATGGATGTATAGGTGTAAATATTACCTGCATTTCAACATAGTTTCTTATTTAAAAGTTTTTTGTTTTTTTGTTTTTTTAAGGCAAGGCAAGGCAAGGAAAGTTTATTTGTATAGCACATTTCATACACAAGGCAACTCAATGTGCTTTACACAAGGAAAGACAACACATAAGCAACAAGAAACAGTAGTTAACATTCAGAGGAAGAAAAATAAATGAAAATAGGTTACAAAATTTACTAAAAAGAACATACAATAACGATCTTAAAACATTATTCAACAAACTTTAAAACATTTAACATAAGGATTTTTAAAATAATAAAAAACAATTAAAGTTGTTTAAAAGTCCCTAATCAAAGGTATAAGGAAAAAAGCAACGTTTTTAACCTGGATTTAAAAGCATTTACACTTGGGGCTGACTTCACTTCTGTTGGTAGCCTATTCCATCTGTTAAGGGGAAAAGAAGCTTCATGTCAAGCCTTGCCCTCAAACAGAACCGTAGCAGTCTCAATCTGAGCTAAAGGACATAAAAAGGATAAGGATAGTTATTGTAATAATTGGTTTTGATAATCTCAAACAACATACTTTGCATGGTACATATGTTTATGGAATCATATTTTCAGGAGTGCAGACAGTTTGGTCTAGGCAGAGCTCTTTTGGTGACCGTGGAAACTCAGCCACCATGCAGAAAATGCACACCAGATTCAGGATGTTACAAAGGATGGGGATGCTAAATACACTGTGTGCTATCCCAAGTACAGTACAGAAAAGGAGCATTTACAGGACTGTCTCAGAAAATTAGAATATTGTTCTAAATTCCATTATTTTCTGTAATGCAATTAAATAAGCAAAATGCCATACATTCTGGATTCATTACAAATCAACTGAAATATTGCAAGCCTTTTATTATTTTAATATTGCTGATTATGGTTTACAGCTTAAGAAAACTCAAATATCCTATCTAAAAATATTAGAATATTTCCTCAGACCAAGTAAAAAAAAAAAAAAAGCCATAATATTCTAATTTTCTGAGACAGTCCTGTATTGTGCGCAAAGTCCTGGGGCAGCCAACATTTCATATGTATTTTTTATTTGAAATATCTACATCCACAATTAGAATTCAACAATCAAATCACAACATAGTGGGAAAAAGTAGGAATAGAAATGAAAGTTAATTCTAATTATTTTGCATATAGGTACAACACGATAAAATAATTCAATGGGTATATTATTATGTACAGAATACAGAATATGTGGAGGATCATAAGAAGATTGTGGAGACCATCTGTCAGGGGGGCAATCTGGATGAGGACACACTCCTTGAAGAGCTGGCGGGCGCTGGACCAGGAAGTGCAGAACGCTGACCACTGTGTGCAGACATTCAGAAGCCAGACAAGGCAGAGGCTGTGCCGTCATAGAATTCGGACTTTACTTACCGTTAACTTTTTCAGTGGAGTAGTAGCTGAGTTTTAGACATGACAATTTCAGACTCGGATATTGGATTTTGTGACCAATTTAGATTTTTTATTTATTTGTTATTTTTGTGGGAGATGAATCACTGAATAGTTTGACTGATGACTCGCAAGATGCAATTTGTACATTTGTAAAATTAAATTGTAAATGTATAGGAATAGCTGATTGTTCTCTATTTGTTCATTTATACTTTTGGATGAAAATAAAAAGGCATGTATTTCTTTTGTATAATTGCATTTATTTATATCATATTTCGTGGTATCCTTTGTAGTCATTTGATGGAAACGTTCTCCTTTTTCCTGACACTACGCAAGAAGGAATCGGTAAGCGGTCGGTAAGACTTCCACACTGAGGCACACGGCTTTGAACGTCCAGTGATGGGTGATGCACTGGTTCTGCTGCGCTCCGGACTCTGACAGCAAACGCTCCCCTTCACTGTTGCCATTGATACACAGTTACCACAGGAACACCTGCAAAGCACAAGCAACTTTCTTTTTTTTTTTTTTTTTAGCCATTTATAACATTTACAAATAATGTGTTCATTATTTGAGGAAATACTTGGATTATCTATTTCAAGCACTTCAGGAGAAAAAAAAAAGTGTCATGCATCTGACTGGTATGAGGTCAATTTAATTTCCAAAATGCATGTTGTAAACTTTTTCCATTGTGAATTGAGTCTCACAGAGGATGGCATGTGGCAATTTAAAAGGGGCAGTGGTGGCTTCACTTCTTACGACAGCGAGTAAGCAGCATTTAGTTTATGGTTTGCATTTTAAGATGGATAAGTTCATTTTGCTTCTACCAATATAAATTAGCTTTTTACTATAACAAGTAAAGCATAATAATTTGAGTGTATTGGACTAAACCAAGCTACATTTTGGCCACAAAGCGTTTGATATTTCGCCCATACAAAAATATAAACAGCATTATTAGTCCATAATTTCCATTTTAAAATAGAGAGTAAGATTTACCATTTTGTGTTCTGGAGCCTGCCGATGTCGTCCTCTGCCTCGGCAGTTTGAAACTGGTCACAGCCACCTTCATTGTATGCAGACGACTGGACATAGTTGCACCAGCACCTTCATCAAGAAAAGGCTCAAAACCGATACAGCTGGATACATTCCTGGGCTGAAATATCTTCGTCTGAAGACTGCTTGTTGTCAGGAACGTCAAATTCCAAATCTACAATTGATAGCGAGTCAGAAAGCCCCTTACTATCCATGTAGTTCTCCATATCCTCGTATTGTTTTCACCAACTTCCATACTCCCGCTGACGTCACGAGTGTCCAGGCTCGGAAAAAGGGGGCGTCGCCAGTGAGCTGCAATGTTTTGGAAATTCACGAAAATATCTCATTTTTACAAGCACTTGTGTTGTGTAGCGTTGTAGGTGCAGATAAGAAGGAGGCACTTTTCACGTAGCTAGCTTCTGCTTTATTCTTATTTTCTCTCGTCCCCTCGGCCTGCGTACATACAAATCAAGTGTATAGTACTGCCACCTAGTGGAGTACTGAAATAGGCAAGACAACACCACATATCCCTCTCTTTTAGGAACAACCTCCCAGCAATATATATATATTTTTTTAAATGAACACCAAATAAACAAAATTCAATCAACCAACAATCTGATAGCATATCACGTAAGTCAGAAATGTGTCAGAAATACTTTAGAAATTCTCAACTGAAATTACCGTTACATCTACAATGAAAACAAATGAGAATGTCAATGACTTTGCTATGAAATGACTAACTTCACATGTTGCTAAAACAAACTTATAAGACTGCAACAGTCCAAACACTGTGAAATATAACCAAAACCATAACATGTAAACAGTCCAAACCTCTGAACCCGTCCCCCTTAAAAAAATCAGGGAACGTAGTCCTCCAACCAAGCAGGAGGGCGAACCTGCCTACGGCCTCGCTGGGGAACAGGAGATACACGAGGGGGTGGGACAGCAGGAGGGGGCACATAACCGTCCTCTGGCTGGGCCACATCCTGTGAGCATGCAGCAGGGGCTGGGGCAGATGCAGGTGACAGGTGTACAGCATTCCAAACTCTGCCGTCAGACAGTTTGTACGTTGCAGGGCCCTTCTGCGCCATCACCTGGAGTGGCTGGGTGAACTTGAAGTGTCCTTTCTTTGTGATGCCAGGCTTCCTAACCCGGACAAACGAACCAAGCGGAAACATAGGAGATCTTGCACCACGCCGCACGTCGGTGTATTTCTTCATCCTGGCTTGCTTCAGCTCCACAGCATGTCTCAAAGAGTTGCGCTGAGAAGAGGTAGGAGGAAGACCTTTGATGTTCAAGCTGGTTCGAAAAGGACGACCATGCAGCAGTTCAGCGGGAGAGATTTGGGTCATTGCATGGGGAGTAGTACGGTAAGACAGGAGGAAATCTGTGACAAAAGGCTTCCAGGGCCTGCCCTCGATGTCAGCCGTTTGGAGACAGTCTTTCAGGACTCTATTCCACCTCTCAACTTCTCCATTGCTACAAGGATAATAAAGGGAACTGCGGCAGTGTGTAATGCCCTGGGCTGTCAAGTAGTCTTCAAACTCAGCAGACACAAAGGAAGAGCCATTGTCCGTAACTAGCTCGAGGGGGTTACCTTCACGGCTGAAGACAGTGGACAGGAAGGCAATGACAGTGGCAGACGTCACATCTGATGTGAAGGCCACTTCAGGCCATTTGCTGAAATAGTCCACTAGTGTGATAGCAAAACGACAGTCAGGTGGAGCAGAGTGGAATGGGCCCACTACATCCATAGCGAGTTTTTCCCAAGCAGCATTTGGAAAAGCAACAGGTTGCAAAGGAGCAGCTCGTGTTCTGGCTGTTTTGTCATGCTGGGAGCAGGTAACACATGACTTAACGGCCACTTCGACATCAGAGTCCATACCAGGCCACCAACACAATTCTCGCAGCCTCTGTTTGGTTTTGACAATGCCTTGGTGGGAATGGTGAGCCAAGTGTATGAGGCGTGACTGAAGAGGTGCTGGAATCACAACGCGGTGAGTGCCTCGTATCAAGTAACCATCCAGTTCAGCCAACTCAGTTCGCACACGATAATAAGGTAACAGGGTCGAGTCCATGCCCTTTGGAGTGCGAGGCCACCGCTGGCTAACATGTTTGATGATCTGCTGCAAAACAGAGCTCTCTGTATAAGCAGTGCGCAACTGGTCATCTGTGAGAGAGGTAAGATCATCAACAGTCACTAATGCTATTGAATCCTCCTCCAGCTCCATCTGGTCCAGAACAGGCAGGGGTAAGCGCGAGAGACAGTCCGCTACCACATTTTCACGGCCAGGCTTGTATTCCACGCTGTAGTTGAACCACATGAGGCGGGCAGACCACCTCGCGATCCTCATTCCTGCCCTCCCGAAACCTTTAGTAGACAGGAGAGATGTAAGCGGGCTGTGATCGGTGCGCAGGGTAAAATGTCTTCCCCACAGGTACGTGCGCCACTTTTCAGCTGCCCAGACACAGGCGAGAGCCTCTTTTTCGATGATGGAGTAGTTTCGCTCACTGGAGGTGAGGGCTCTGGACGCAAAGGCAACAGTCAGTTCAGTGTCCCCGTGCATTTGGGTGAGCACGGCACCTATGCCATAGTCACAGGCATCCGTAGTGACTACCGTTGGAAGAGTAGAGTCGAACAGCGCGAGCGCTGGGCTTGTAGCAATTAGTTCTTTCAGAAGGGTGAAAGCATGTTGTGCATCATCAGACCATCGAAACTGTGCGTCCCCTCTCAGGAGAGCACGAAGGGGCTCCACCACAGACGCGTAGCCAGGGATGAACTTAGAATACCATCCCGTGAGGCCCAGGAAGGACCGGAGGGCTGTAGCATCCTCAGGGGCAGGAGCCTTCTCGATAGCAGCAACTTGGTCTGGGTTGGGGCGGATACCTGAGGCAGAAACAACATGCCCCAAGTAGAACAGCTCAGTCTGCCTGAAAAGACACTTGTCCATATTCAGCTTCAGGCCACTGTTGTTTAAGCGGTGCAGGACGGCCTGTAGCCTACTTTCATGTAGTGATGGGGTGTCGGCAAACACCACAATGTCGTCCAAGTAACATTGCACGCCATCCAGGCCTGACAGGATTTGTGACATCATGCGCTGAAACGCACTCGGAGCTGAGGCGAGACCGAATGGAACCTTTGTGAAGCGAAAAAGTCCATCGTGTGTAATAAAACTGGTCAGGTCTCTGCTGTCAGGGTGAAGTGGTACCTGGTAATATGCATTCTGCAGGTCGATAGATGAAAACATCTGTGCCCCTCTCAATTCATGGAACATCTCCTCAATGTGGGGCAAGGGGTGGCTATCGATGATCACCGACTTGTTGGGCTCACGAAGATCTGGACATATTCTGAGCCGGCCGGACTTGCGTTTCACCACCACTATGGGCGAAACCCATGGTGATGAGTCAATGCGCTCAATCACTCCTTCCTTCTCCAATCTCTGCAGCTCCTCAGAGACTTGGTGACGTACAGCGAAGGGGAGACGGCGTAACTTCATCTGCACAGGCTGCACATCGGGCCTCACCTTAACTTTGTGGACAAAGCCTTTAACTGTCACTGTACACTCTACATTGGCAGTTGACTCCATCTTGACAGAAGTGTAGTGCACCGGCAAAATAGTATTTGAAACAGGTGGAGTTTCACTCACAGACACTTTTCCATCCAAAATCTGTAGCCGTAACGCCTTAAAGAGGTCCATGCCTAATATGGGTGTTCCTGCTGGCACCACATGAATGTGTATCGACGCACTGCTTGTCTGGAAGGTCACCTTCAGCTCCATGCAACCAAGCACTCGTATAGGTTTCCGTGTGTAAGTAACCAGTTTCTTTTTTGGCTTGGAGAGAGTCACATGACTGAAGTGATTTCTGTATATTTGCAAAGGAAGGATGGAAGCACCGGAACCAGTATCCACTATCAGATCAGCAGTAATTTTGGAGTCGTCAGACGCCTCCAGGGAGACACAGCACATCAACTTCTCACATGGTGTCACTTCATCAATTTGTAGTACTGTAACAGTGTCAACACTCTCAGTGGCAGCAGTGGACACCTCTCCCACCTCTCGTGACACGGTCTTGCTTTTACAGACTCTGGCATAATGTCCATTCTTGTTGCAATGTCTACAAACAGCTGATTTAGCTGGGCACTTGATATCGTTAGCCATGTGGTTTGAAGAGCCACACCGGTAGCAAGTCTTACCAGCAGTAGGGCGGGAAATGGAGGATGAGGTATTTGTGTGACGTTTGTGTTTTGCACATCTGGACGTAGATCGATGCACCATGCCAATTTCTGCAGCCGCATGGTGTGTAGTCATAGCTTTAGCTCCAGCAACTGCCTGTTCGATCTGGCCCGCAATTGCTATGGCTTTATCAAGAGTCAAATTGTCCTCCAGGAGCAGACGTTCTCTTATTCTGGAATTGCACGTCTTCTCAACAATCTGATCTCTCATCATGTCTTCAGCCAGGGCGCCAAACTCACATGTAGCAACGAGTTCACGCAGAGCAGCAGCAAACTCCGCAGCAGACTCACCAGCCTTTTGCGCTCTCTGACGAAATTTATTCCTCTCCGCCACGACGTTCAACTTCGGCACAAAGTACGCTTTGAGTGCACTTACAGCATCCGTATATGAATCACTAGCCACTGGCAGCGTATAGAAAATACGTTGAGCCTCCGCGCCAATTGAATGAATGAGCAGCGCGCGCTTCTTCTTCTCCTCAATGTCGTCAGCTAGGGCTAACACGTAGTTGTCAAACATCCTCATCCATGTATCAAAATGGACAGTAGGCACACCCGGGCTGTGTAAAAATGCCGGAGGTGGCGAAATAGCAAGCAGAGCCATTATCCCATCGTCGCCAATATGTTGTGTAGCGTTGTAGGTGCAGATAAGAAGGAGGCACTTTTCACGTAGCTAGCTTCTGCTTTATTCTTATTTTCTCTCGTCTCCCTCGGCCTGCGTACATACAAATCAAGTGTATAGTACTGCCACCTAGTGGAGTACTGAAATAGGCAAGACAACACCACAACTTGTCATTGCGTTTTTAACAGTAATCATTGAAATCACATTATTTGTACTTGTACTCTTTAAAAAAAAAAAAAAACTTTTAGGGTGACTTTTTTTCGTGTCCCATACACTTTAAAACATGATCCATATGCAACATATGAGTAGAGATGAGGTGAGGATGGAGAGCGAAGAAAAGAAAGAAGATGATGGAGAGGGCAGAATATCCCATTTATAATATGCTCAGTCTTTCAAAAGATGTCAGACAACAACAAAAAACAAATGAGCCGGACAAACACACGTGGTAACATGCCTACAATCTAAAGCTGTAATTAATCAATATCATATCAAAGACTGCTTTCTGAAAGCAGTGTTGACCTTCAAACTACCAAATTCTAAACACTCACTCAAAGCCCAACAATATAGTACAGCCTTTAATGGCTACAGATACAGTACAATGGCATTTGTTTTAAAAGTGCATTCACTCACATATAGAAACATGATCTCTCAGGTGGGGAAGCAAACCCACGCCGCCTGCATTGGAGTCAAGCGGCAGTAACCACTCCGCCACCCAGAGCCCATGTACAATAGTGCCATGGTGGTACTGATGTGCTATTGTTTTCAATGCGCATGTGCAAGTCCATTTGACTCAAACTAAATATATTACCCAGAGGGCATGAAGACAAGAAATTTAATTGGAAGGAAATCAAGTACTTTATCTTGGGTCTTTTGGACGTATTTTTAGTTACATCGAAATCAAAATTGATGTCTGTCAATGCAAAATAAATAATTTTAACAATAAAATCAATACATTTATCCTGTTTTGAATGGATATTATTACTTTCAATGAAATGCTGATTGCAATCCTTTTTACAGTGACTGTGCACACTGTCCCTTTTTCTTCCTCTTTTTTTTTTTTTTTTTACCTTGTGAAATGATTAAAAAAATAATAATCAAGGTCCTATATTTTACACATTTATTCGTTCATCTCATTTCATATTCCTCAACTACTAAACATTCAATGAAGAGATTTGCGATTAAATGTAGAGGTGAAACTGCAGCAGTGTATACAATTATTGAAATTTGAAATTGCTTGAAGATCAGAACTTCATTAACTTGGTGACTTTGGTTGCATGAGCATATTTTCAACTTAAGTTTCTTTATCAAGTCCTCAGGGGGTTTCACCCCTCACTGAGCCGCACCATTAAATGAATGTCATTGTGCTCATCAAAGTGTATAATTGAAAAATGTCTTCATAAAATTTAGAATTCCAAAGCGACAACATCATCACATAGCGGAACTTTTGCATGCTTCACATGGGTTACCTTGAATTATTACTCCTAGTAGAGTTAACTCTTTTACTGGTAGTAAAAGAGGAAAATATTTTTCATTATCTGCATCTTTTAAATTAAATATTCAATGGAACACAATGAAGTAACATTTGTTTTTTACAATTAGCAAGCAGTTATATTGCTAATAATGAGGGATGTTCGATACCACATTTTTCAGACCGATACCAGTACAAATATTCAACTCTTGAGAAGTCACCTATATCGATACCAGGATACGATATCACTAGAACTTTTGCTACATAAGATTTCCCTGCAAAAACAATGACAGATAATTGACTGATTTATTTCAATACAGCATTTTTCCTTAAAATTGCATTAAATCAATGGCAATTTTTTATGCCTCTGATTTATAATTTCTAGTTCCTGATCATAAATTGGCCCCACAAGGGTGGCTGATACTTGTATATGTTCAAATATGGACAGGCATCGGCTTAATAATTGACAAGTGCACCAAATAGACTGATGCCTCTACAGTGGTGCCTTTGAGATACGAGTTCAATTCAGCGTTCATCACTCTTTGACAAGGAAAATGAACAATCATCTATGGGAAGTTGTAAAAATATCCCGTTTCATTTTTTTAAAGTACACATTTTGCCCCCAAAATGCAAACTATTTAGTGGATCAAAAATGGTAGCTCCCTGCATTGTGTACATCAATATGAAGATAACAGCAAGCATACAAACCAGACCAAGCACTAAACCGAGCATATTGATCATTCTCTTTGCAGGTGTGTGGGGTGGGGGCTGTGCAGTGTAACATTGTAGCTGCTGTTTCTCCTCCTCTGATCATGGAAGAAGCGTCCTGGTGGCCGTGGCTGCTCCGTGACCGCGGCAAATCCGGAGAACATATTCATGTTGACAGTGCTCCTTCTCGCATCCAGCCTGCGAGGAGGATCACACAAGCTGTCACTCAGCCGTCGTCTCTGTCTCCCCTGACGGCGCTGGTTAAAAGGAGGAAGGGGAGGGGAGGAGCTCATGAAGGAAGGGTCGAGGATGGATCATGCTTGCAGGCGAGGGAGACATATGAAGGCCACTTCTCATTTCTGCGTAATACGTTTTGAATTCAATATATTCACGGTCATACAATCTGTACCTGTTGTTAAAGTTACTCTATAACAAGCAGGATTGGCGGAATATATATATTTAAATCACACAGAGAAGATTCATTTCCACAATGTAATGTCATCTGCACATTGAGATGGCATCGGCATGCTTTCATAACAGAATTGGTTTGTTTTCATTGTGCGGCCCAAGGATGTGCAACAGGCATTTTTCTTTTTTCGCGAGCCTCTACATCATGATGAGATGAAACGTAATCTAATTTTCCTTTCATTTACAGGACAACTTCTGTTCGTCTTCTCGCTATGCTCCACTCGCCCGCTGCCCATTTCAGCTCCATTCATTTGTTGAAGATTGAATGCATTTTGATGAGAACAACTGAATGTTTCATGGAAGCTTTTATGATGAGAAATGCAAATGTGGGTGAGTGAATGAATGAATGTTTAATGAACGCTTGTTTAATGAAAAGGACTTATTAACTAGAACGCTGACTTCTGCACTTCTGCACTGCGCCGCAGCCCCCCGGCCCACCACACATGAAAGCATCGCTTTGTGTTTTGGCAAGGGGGTGATGCAATACATTTAGATCAGGGGTGGCGAGATCCGGTCCTCGAGGGCCGCAGTCCTGCAGGTTTTGGATATTTCCCTTCATCAACACAGCTGATTCATGATCAGCTCATCAGCAAGCTCTGCAGAAGCCTGATAACGAGCCTGTTAATTGGAATCAGCTGCACTACGAGTAGGGAAATCTATCAAACCTGCAGGACTCCGGCCCTCGAGGACCGCAGTTTGCCACCCCTGATTTAGATGAACAAGCCAGGTTAATCACTTGGACCTGATTGACAGGCCGGTGACATCTCGAACTGGCTGTTGCTGTTCACTGTCACTTTCTGTTGCCAGCCTGTATTTTTGTTGCATAATAGTGTGCAAACATGCAATCTGATGAGCTGAAATTGCACAGGCAATGCCAGCAGAGGCTCATCTCCGGCTGCTGGTGGAGACCCACTCTTGGAAGTGATATCATTCACTAATTAGCTGTTGTTGCCTGACCACATCTCGCATGGATATTGAGCAGGAAGTGATGGTAAATCCCCTCCCTGTGTTTTTTGAAAGAGGATTGCATACATGGTTGTGGTATGTTACAGCAGGGATTCTCAAGTGGTTTCATCTTGGCACCCAAATTTGTCATTAGCTTGTGACCTACTTTAAGAGAAGCCAGGAAATAGATTTTTATAAACACAGACTGTTAGTACAAAAATCTGTCATCATTTTAAACAGAAATACACATGTGCAAAAAGCACATTTTTCCTTTATTTGTATTTTTTATTTTTTTGCTCAGTGTACAAAAATCCATATTATAAAAACGGTGAATGCCCTGCAAGATAAAATAACCGGAATGTGCAGCATGACTATGTACGGAGCCCTAAGGTGACATGGTAGAAAAAAACAACAACTTTGCGTTCCCTCGCAAAACATTTTGCGTTCCCTCGCAAAGATTGCGTGCCCTCGCAAAAAACTTTGCGTTCCCTCGCAATCTTTGCGAGGGCACGCAAAATGTTTTGCGAGGGAACGCAGTGTTTTTTTTTTTCTACCATGTCACCTTAGGGGCTCCGTAACTATGACTTCAACTTCAGCCAAAAGTTATTTATCTCTTAAGTCTAGTGCAAATATAGCGTAACTATATTGAAGTGATATTAAAGTGAGTGGATCAAAAAGAAATATTACATCCACTAATATACATGTATAGTCATATTCCTACATCTTGCTGCTGTCTCTGTTTTTAACTCATGAATATCTCATCTGCTCCCTTTAGGTGTGTAATTTTCTTAAGTTGCGTCACCCAGCAAGACATGATCCAATTTTGACAAAGTAAGGCGTAGCTAGACAGCTACCTGTATTCAAATGCAAGTGGTAAATATATAAAGTTTTCATTCCCACCAAATTTTTTGAAGTAAAGTAAGTAAGTGGTAAGTTTGAAACAAACGGGTTTTGACACCTGCAATCTGTACAACCGGGTTATTCTTGTAACCATGAAACTGAATCACAAATTCCTAAAGGTTTGACTGAGTGAGAGAACGTAATTGATGAAGAGGAAATGGCTCAGAACTGAGTCTTGTGGAACACCTGTTTTGACCAGAGAGTGAAAATTCTGGTTTCTGAGACTGACCAGAGAGATGTGACTTAAACGAAGAGAAGTGAATGAAAAGTTGATACAGAAATTGTGTGGTCATTAAAAATTGTATGCACTTCATAAAACCCATCGATGCAGAAATATACTGTAATGTTGATCATCAAGGATAACACATAACACATAGACATCATAACACATAGCATAACAATAACACATAACAATAACACATAGAAATCATTTATTTTGTTTTGCAAAACTACCCCAAGTGATACAAAAGTATATAAAAGTAATACTGAGGGAGCGCTTTAGCATTAGTCCAGTTGCAATTCGTAACATTTTCAGAACCCGGAAAGTGTTATGTCCGGGAAATCCTTTGCTGATGACAGTCAGTTTGGTTTTGTATCCATTTAGTCATTTACAAACCCTCACTAGATGGTTAGACCCCCCCTCCCCCTTATTTCACCTACTGAAATCCTCACACTCTAGTTCCATCTCACAACCCCCTACAGTTGTGTTAGAGGAAAATGGGTTCGACAAAAATATTGTCAAACTGGCTGAGAGGCCGAGGGGAGAAAACTATGTGAGCGTATCCAAATAGTCTCCATTTGAATTGCTAATCGGAACTCAAAATACAAAAAAAAGAAAGAAAAAACAGGGCTGAGAGAAGAGCAGAGAAGGTCCTTACTCGAGCTACAGCGTTAACTCATGGGTGTGCGGCCTCAGCGCGAGATCAAAGCATTTAAAAAAGGACAGACTTAAGCTTCTTCAGGGGACCATTCTCACTAGCCTCCCAAATCCCCTTTTCTCACAGCTTTTCCATGAGAACTGCTGCACGACGCCACAGAGACACAGAGGAAAAGGAAGGCACACTTTGTCAGAGATTTCTAAATTGGGTTGCCTTTGTGCAAATACACTCATCTCTTTCGACTGAAATTATGCTTTTGTCCCACTCGTGGGTTTTCAACACACCATAAAATGGTGTGCGTGGCGTGTGCGCGCCAGTGGAACGTTCTAAATGTGCGCTCCCACGTGCCGATTCTCCCGCGGTCGAGATGCGCATGGATTAGACAGCAGGGACCCACACATCAAAACACATAGCTACTCATGTGGAACAGGAGTCAGATAGCGGTGGAGGCAGACAACCACTGGTGGGTGAAACATGCACCCACACACGTGCACATGTTCAACACTATCAGCGCATTTAGTTGTAATTGAGCAACATTTCACAGTATTTGAAGAGAACATATGAAAACTGATGCACTAGATATAAAAACACATTCTATATATATTTTTTTATTTCATTTGACAAATACTGTAGTTGGGTCTCCCGAGTACCTGCCCACCCATCAATTAAACATATAAGTAAATCGTGTTATCTGGCTATATCAGAAAATGTGTCTCGGAACAAGGTGCTCTAAATTTACACAATAATTACGTCCAGTCCACCCTTCTCCACCCATGACTCGGAAGCTTACCTGGGGAAAATCCCGAGCCGCAACAACCATCCAATCATGTGACTACATTATCTGAAACACTATTACGTCAAAGCCAAAAGGTAAGCAGAGCTTTTGTTTAATTACGAGATTTTGCATTAGTTAATGGAGTAAGCTTCCGGTAAGCAGGTCGTCATAAGAGGAATTTCTTTCTTTCTTTCTTTCTTTCTTTACGGGCTTTTGCTTTTTCTTTTTTCTTTTTGGCGGGGTCTGTCCAGCAAGTGGAAGCCGTATACTAGTCGCAAACCTCAGGCTTTACCTTGTGATGATAAAGTGCAGACTGGCACTCATATCATATAGGATCGGTGCGGACTGGCCATTACGAATTACAGGAATTTCCTGTTCTAATTTTGTTGTTGCTGACCATGTTTGTTTTACCGCCAGTAATTTTGTATGTTTCTGTCCTTCTGTTCCACATTCCTGAGTTTTCCCTTGTTTCGCTTTATCAGCTGTAGCTCAACTGTAGTTTGCTGCAATTAGGGATAGCTTTAGCAAAAAAAAAAAAAAAAAAAACACTTCATGAACAAGTTATTGGTTTAGCTAGCAATAGATGGGTTTTTTTTCTAAATAGGGTGTCAAAACGTCATGTTTGTTGATATGTACTGAATGTCACAATATCTAACTCAAATTGGAAACTTGTCTTAAAAATAAATAAATAAAGTCTGCTTTTGTGCTGCCAAAACCCCTGTCACTAGTTTAGTGCTGGGCAGGTGTTATGTAATCATGCAGGCAGATGTTGACTGTGGTTTAAAATGACATACTGAAAGACAGCACTAAATGCCACAAGACTTCAGCTAGTATTTACCCTAGTGTGCTTAACAAGCCAAAACAAAAGAGTGCCCCTAACTGGATTCCCATCGAGGATAAAAAAAAAATATATATAAAAAATGTCGACTGTGGAGAATGTGAAACTAATTATGACAAAAGAGAAAACTGCTGCAGCATTCTTCTCAAAATTGCCATTCACTTCAAATGTATTGCAATGAAAATAAGTTGTAACATGTATGTAAAATATATTATACATATTTGTGATGTTAGGTAAACTTGAAAAAACAGAAAACAGCTTATCAGTGCTATTTAATGTATCTGAATATGGTTGGTTTTGATTAATTTCAAGTTTTATCCCCTTCGGACCCATAGATGGTTGCAATGGACAGGACATATTTGCGTGTCTAAACTAATAAAAACTCATAATTTAGATGATGTCAATACTTCTGGTTCATGAATGGATCCTGGCTAACCAATCACAATTGCAAGTTGATTCACATGATGTTCTTGTTAAAAATTATACATATAAGCTTGGTATGCCCTGCGATTGGCTGGCAACCAGTTCAGGGTGTACCCCGCCTACTAGCCATAACCAGCTGGGATAGGCTCCAGCACCCTCGGCGACCCTTGTGAAGAGCAAGTGGTTCAGAAAATGGATGGATGGATGGATGGATGGATGGATGGATGGATGGATGGATGGATAGATGGATGGATGAGCTTGGTAAGTTTACAACAAAAAAAGCCCAGCAGAAAAAATGTGATTCTGAAGGGGTTAAAGTAGTTTTCAGCTATCAAGGGTTACATTGTGAACTAAGTATAGCAATGTGCTGGTTAAACTGATGTTATTTTAAAGTCTGTCTAGAGACGATGGCATATACTGTAGAGCAGCTCATCAAGGCAGCATGAAGTAGGTCACATTTGAGCTGTAATACCCATTAGCAGCACTTACCCAATAACAAGCTGTCTGTGCCATACAGCGGCATGAAGTGCACCTTTTACAGAATATGTGACACTCACTCAGGTTAGTCCCTCTGTCTTATAGCTGAGCGCCCAATTAACCTGCCATGAATGTCTTTGGAATGTGGGAGGAGACCGGAGTATCCGGAGAAGACCCACGCAGGCACGGGGAGAACATGCAAACTCCACCCAGGAAGGCCGGAGCCTGGACTTGAACCCGAGTCCTCAGAACTGGGAGGTGGACGTGCTAACCAGTCATCCACCATACATATAAATATATATATGTATATACGTATAATTAATGAAGTTGTAATTCTCTCTGGGGTGGCATGGTAGATGGTGGTCTCCTCCCACATTCCAAAGACATGCATGGCAGGTTAATTGGGCGCTCCGAATTGTCCTTTGGTATGCTTGTGAGTGTGGATGGTTGTTCGTCTCTGTGTGCCCTGCGATTGGCTGGCAACCAGTTCAGGGTGTACCCCGCCTACTGCCCAAAGCCAGCTGAGATAGGCTCCAGCACCCCCCGCGATCCTTGTAAGGAACAAGTGGTTCAGAAAATGGATGGATGGATAATTCTCTCTGCTCTCGACGCTGTGGTCATACCCACTGAATGCACTGAACACACACCCCGCTCAACTGTCAAATGTCAATCAAAAACCTGTACCAGTACTACCATGAAAAATGGATGTTGCTTGGTTTAGCACCTTTCCAATGCCTACACATACAGTAAATACATATTTCTGCCAATGAGGAGCCATAAGCTGTATATTTAGGGTGTCAGCGTAGCGAGCTACTACACTACGATTTCACTCAAAATCAAATATATGATGAATTCTCACCCAGAACTATTTATAACAAATGTAATCTCCAGCCAATCTGGTTGTGTTATCACTTTAGCTAATGCTAAATCCATCTTTGCTGACAGTTAAACAGCTGTAAATAAGTCATTGCACTCATCATTATTCAACGTATTTTGCTTGATGGACGCTGGCTGTGCCGTTTCTCTTGCACTAGTGCCGAATTTTAACATTGGAAATATACTGTCAGAAAAGCTAAGCTTGCAGTGGATCTGACAAGCGACTACTGTACAGTATCAGGCTAGTTGGCTTCAGTGGCGGCTGTTGGTCATTCCAATTAGGGGAAGCTCTTTTTTTTCTTTTTTTCTTTTTTTTACGCCTCAGACAGATCATCCAATCATTACGCAGAAGCTGAGTGTCTCATGGGCCCACTGTTCCATAAACCCCCACAGAGACACTGAGCGTCCGATGGGCGGGAAAATGCATTTATCCACTGACCGTCCGGTTTTGCCCAGTGGAACAACCTACTCTACGAAGCAATGTCCGACTGTGTAAATAAATAAATAAATAAATAAATAAATAAATAAATAAATAAAGTAGTTCAGAAACTACTAACAACCTTGGTTAATTGGAAGTGCATTTTTAACAGTGGCATTTAACCCTTAATAAAGTTTGTTTTTATTAAAAATAAAATAAAATAAACGTTTTTGATTTACCATAATTACTTTCTTTTAAATTTTAAAGAGTCTTTTCTGGATTTCACTTAAAATAAAGGAGGGAGGTACTTTTTTTTTTTTTTTATTAATTAAAAATAGTCGTCTAGACTTCACAGAACAGAAATACAAACAAATACATTTTCAATTAAAATGTAAAACGAAGGCTGTCTTACGTAATTGAATTATTAATGTGTGTAATGTCAAAACATTTAAAATGTATATTATTTATGAATGCGGCACGGTAGTCGAGTGGTTAGCACGTCCGCTTCCCAGTTCTGAGGTCTCCGGTTCGAGTCCAGGCTCGGACCTTCCTGAGTGGAGTTTGCATGTTCTCCCCCTGCCCGCGTGGGTCTTCTCCGGGTACTCCGGTCTCCTCCCACATTCCAAAGACATGCATGGCAGGTTAATTGGGCGCTCCGAATTGTCCCTAGGTGTGCTTGTGAGTGTGGATGGTTGTTCGTCTCTGTGTGCCCTGCGATTGGTTGGCAACCAGTCCAGGTTGTCCCCCGCCTACTGCCCAGAGCCAGCTGAGATAGGCGCCAGCACCCCCCGCGACCCTTGTGAGGAATAAGCGGTCAAGAAAATGGATGGATGGATGGATAAATACACATCACCTCTCTGGCAGGGAAGGAGCCCGAGCTGGTGTGTGAGGCCTATAAGTTCCGACTAGACAACAGTAGTTGGACTCACCTCCACACACAGCTTGGGCTGCGAAGCTCTCGATTTACCGGTCGATCTACGTTCAAACCCTCACCTATGGTCACGAGCTGTGGGTCGTGACCGAAAGAACAAGATCCCGGATACAAGCGGCCGAAATGAGTTTCCTTCGCAGGGTGTCCGGGCTCTCCCTTACAGATAGAGTGAGAAGCCTCGGTCATTTGGGAGGGACTCAGAGTCGAGCCACTGCTCCTCCGCGTTGAGAGGAGCCAGCTAAGGTGGCTCAGGCATCTGGTTAGGATGCGTCCTGGACACCTACCTGGAGAGGTGTTCCGGGCATGTCTCACCGTCGGAAGGCCCCGGGGACGACCCAGGATATGCTGGAGAGACTATTTTCTCGTCTGGCCTGGGAACGCCTTGGGATCCCGCCGGTGGAGCTGGTTGAAGTGGCTGGGGAGAGGGAAGTCTGGGGTTCCCTCCTAAAGCTGCTCCCCCCACGACCCGACGTCGGATAAGCGGTAGAAGATGGATGGATGGATGGATGGATGGATGGATGGATGGATAAATAAATACATAAAAGTGCCGTAGAACCACAGGGATGAGTTAGAAGGATGTGTCAGTTATGATAAAGAGGTGATTCTGAACAAAATATGAATGTATTATGGTGCTTAAATTGTACACACAGCAGTGCAGATTTCCTCACTTTAGTTTTTCCTGGGGGAGGGGTATTTAGGGGAAGCTGAGCTTTCCTTGCAGTTTTAGAGCAATCGCCAGTGGTAGGATTACATTTCCCATGATTCGTAGACAAGGAAGAAGGAAGTAGTTCTAGTTCTGGTCATAAATATCTCTCAGAACACGAGAAGGCTCGAGGTGTAGTCGGCAGTGTCATCACTGGTTGGCCATCTTAGAATTGGTGCCCTGCGCTGTAGTCGGTGGTAAGATGGATGATTGATCCACTTAAATACTCGTAACTTGCTGAATTCTTGACAGATTTACAAACAAATTGGTTTATTACGGTCCTTATTGTTATTATCCTTATTATCCTTATTGGAGAACATGCAAACTCCACGCAGGAAGGCCGGAGCCTGGACTCAAACCCGAGTCCTCAGAACTGGGAGGCAGACGTGCTAAGCACTCAGCTACCGTTTGGCTCGCAGTACGCACAATTAAACCATCTAGTGTTCTTGTTGATATCTATGGGTTTGGTATAAAAAATGCTTGCTAGCGATTTCTTTTTACTGTTATTGTTTTATCGTATGAATCGCTATGACAACTGTTTGACTGACACACACATGGTCCAAACAATTGGCTTGCTGACTGTGCTATAGAAAGAAAGAAAGAAAGAAAGAAAGAAAGAAAGAAAGAAAGAAAGAAAGAAAGAAAGAAAGAAAGAAAGAAAGAGAAAACGGGCTGTGACCTGCGTAATAGTGAGACAAACGGGCTGGTGAAATCTGCCTGAACTCGGACACAAGATTTAAAACGGAACTGTCCCGGTTAAACCTGGATGCCTGCATGGTCACTCTAGTTAAATGCTATACTGTATCTCCAATATTGAATGCTACATACTTCTTTGCACATATTTTCAGGAATTATCTTCAAACGTGTGTAATGTGTTGCACACAAACAAATCACTGAATCCACTTTACAGTGTTTTTTACAAAAATTTAGAAAGGTGCTCCAAGTTCTTAGTTGACCACGGAAATGGCCAACATAGGCAGCAAGTGGCTGGGTGTATGCAATCGACAGCCAGTGCATTGATGAGAAGAACAAGAAAAACCCTTTTGTATTTGGTATTTTGTTTGTCATAGTACTCCACTAATTGAAAATAAGGTTTAAGATATGAACATAGTTTCAGTGATCCCTTTTAACTATGTCAAGCACTTGTTTTTCTAAGTCAACATGCTATTCATCTTTAAACATAACAATTATTTATTAATTAATTATTCTTTGGTTAATAATTTTTAGGAATATATCCAAACCATGTTGGGACACATTAGCAGTCAACAATGCTTTTGAGCGTTGATGTGATGTGAGTTCCATTTTTAGATGTTTAAGACATGTTGTGACCTTAACTGAAAGCATAATTATGAAACCTTTAATTGAAAAGGGCATAAATGCTTCAAGGAGCTGCAGTCAATCCTGGCGTTTGGAAAAGGTCATTCCCCCTGAATGGCCTCAGTGTGTGGTAGAAATCATGTTGATGTGTTTCTTCGACCCCCCCCCCCCGGACCCCCCCATTGAATCAACAGGTGGGCCATTAAGTAGGGCTTGTTTCATTGGTGACCATTTTTTTGATGGATGTCAGGTCTGTGTGCAGTGTGGTGCTCCACCTCACTGCTGTTCCTTCCTCCACAGCAGCTCTGTGTTTGTCGACTTAATGCTCTAATCTGCCATTAAGACGGCAGGGAGTTAGGCTTACTGGTGTTTCTCTTACAAATCCACTTCCAGAAACCCCCAGCAGAGATGCTCCGCTGCATCCCAACAGATTAGTGACGTGGCAACCGCTGACGAGTGAAGGTGGGTGGACAAGGAGTGCATGTGGTCAAGCAAAGGTAGCCAGAGAATAGGTGAAAAAATGAAAGTGGGTGTTATGTGTTCAAACATTTGTGCATGTTTATGAGGGAAAACAGGGAGAAGTGAAGTGGAAAATGGTACAGGGAGGTGTAAGAGTGCATAGAGTAGTGCCGTTCCTGTGAGTGTTTGTAGAATGAAGGTTTGGAGGCTGAAACATTTGATCAGCGTTTATTTAATGTGCAAATATCAGTCGCTGGCAGATCCTTCTTAACCCCTTTCAACCTGTGCAAACATCCAGTGGATTTATTCACTGCTCTCACTCTATCTTTGCTTCAACCATAATGATTACGTACAGTAGTGCCAGTGATGTGTTACTGCGTGGCAGCCCCGTCATGACTAACACCTTTCTGAAGGCTGTCCATCTGTGGCGGGAACACTCGGGAGCCAGAGCAGAGGTCTGAAACAGAACGGCTCGGACAGGCAGATGGCTCATCCCTCCCCGTGCCAAGATTATGCCTAGTTCCCTCCAACTAACCCCTTCGTGGTTTAGCCCATCTGTGGACTTGCCTTGAGGGGCAAGTGTGGCCCACCTGGGCTGGCTGACAGACCCCGGTACAGTATCCATTTTGTTCTGGATGTTTTTAATGAGTCACAGCCCAGACACGCTTAGCAAGCGAGAAAACACCCACGCCAAGCATCATCCAAGGAGCAGCCCCTCTAAAGGTAAGTAAAGGACTTTTTTTCCCTTGTCTTTTAAACGCTGTCGGCTTTCTGTGGGCAGTTGCCATGGCTACGGCAAAATAAGCGACCACCTGTGGGCTTGCTTCAGCAAAAGAGACAAATCACCCGACTGCAAACTGATTGAAAGAACGTAGGCTGGAATAAATCCAACCTTTCAACAAGACGTTCTGATGTTTGAAGATACAGATAAAAACTCTGTCACAGTGGGCACGGCCAGCAGATTTTTTTTTTTGCCTGGGTCAGAGCAGGCCAAACCTCTAAAGGAAATAGCTGCGCACGTTCCCCTCCTGCTGGACATCAATCTTCAAAGCTGCTGTCTACGCAAAGAGCAGATTTGATTTCTCCGCCGAACAGCACTCAACCCCTTGACCTGCCTCCCCTCAAAGCCGCCCTAGTAGTCCCAAGTAGTTGCTATGGTGACTCAAAATTTGAAGTCTGTAGTGCTGCTGTGAGCATTATAGCAATATATGTCTGCACCACCTCCTCACAGAATGTAATTGAATGTCCTCAAACAACTTGCCACTTTCATTCAATTACCTGAATTTTCACGGCCTTCAGCACAGTGGTGGCATGTGATCTGTACACACTCAGTCACACACACTCTAAAAGTCCTTAACCAGCGACCCGTGGACTGGACTCATACACCAAATGCACGTTGACATATTTGTTTACCATTGAAGCACTGAATCCTGAATCCTTTCGAATGTGATACCAATTGTATTTTTGCCAAAAACTGTCATAGCCCAAAAAAAAATAAAAAATAAAAAATAAGGAAAAATAATCCAATTTGATCATAATTGTAAATGGAGTTCACTTAAATGGAGCTTTATCTACCATATGTTGTCCAAAATGCTTTACCAAGCCTTCACTTTCTTGGAGTGTACAGCACACACTATGCAGCCGACGCGGTAACACAGCCGCGTCAACCTATGGAAAATGTTTGTCATTTTTAGTTTAAAATAAGTCCAGGATCCCTTGCCATACAGTGGCCAACAGTAGAACCCAGCATTTTTTTCCCCATTTGGTGAAGTTTTAAATGCATCCGTATCGTTTCTGTCGTAGCAGCTAGCTAGTGCTAAGCTAACCCCTGTGAGGGTTCGTCTCTCTGCAATCGGTGACAACAGGCCTGCAAATGTGGCATTGAAACTTTTAAAAGCAACAAACAAATCACTAAATAGCTCAACTCAATTTTGGTGACCAAAACTAAATTACGGCGTATACTAGAGAGAAATATAGCCCACTTGGATGTCATTGTCGCTCTTGATTTTTTTGCATGAAACCGTTGAAAAAAAGATTGTGGCCTGCTGCTCTTAAGGGGGTTGGAACTTGCGCACACATGATACTGTGTTTGTGTGTATGCAGATGTGTCCAACTGCTTACTGCACTTGTTCCCAGCTTACATGTGTCCAAGCATGTGAAAATGCGCTGCCTTGGTGCCAGTGGCATGTCAGCCGCACAGCTGTGTCCCATTGGTTGAGTTGAACAGGGGGGGGAGCACTCATCTGAATCAGAGTGGGCCAAAGTTGAGGAAAGCCTAAGCAGAAACTGTTTTTATGTGTCAGTGGTTTATGTCTGTGGGTTTTCTGTGTCTGCAAAAAGTGTACAAGGGTCAATGGAGGGTCAGTGTTAGTTTCTTAAGTGTAACATAATGATTATGATTACTGTGATTATGATGATTATTAGTGTTCAAAATGGAATGTGTGAACGTGTCAACATGCCGATTTTTAAACAATTGAATCAAGATGAGTAGTCATTGACTGGCAACGACACCCCCAAGCATAATTTGACAGAAGAATGGGTTGATTTCAAAAGGAGAGGACATGCTGGAAGAGTTTTGGGAGCTTTGACAAAAGCTGAGCAGTTGGGTGGAGGATGTGCTTTGTGCTATATGAGTGCATGGGACAGCATCGAACAGCTATACAGTGCATTTATATGTGAAAACAATACTCTTAATGGAGGTGAGATTGAAATTAAAAACTGATAAAACTGATACTTTTGGTTAACCAGTTGGTGGGTTAGGTTCTAATTTCAGAAGGCAAGGCAAGGCAAGGCAAGGCAAGTTTAGAGAAAGAAAAATAAATGAGAATAGGTTCCAAAATTTACTAAAAAGAACATACAATAACAATCTTAAAACATTATTCAACAAACTTTAAAACATTTAACATAAGGAAGTTTAAAATAATAAATAAATAAATAAATAAAAACACTTAATTAAAGCTTTTTAAAAGTCCCTAATCAAAGGTATAAGAAAAAAGCAAAGTTTTTAACCTGGATTTAAAAGCATTTACACTCGGGGCTGACTTCACTTCTGTTGGTAGCCTATTCCATCTGTGTGCAGCATAATAGCTAAATGCAGCTTCACCATGTTTGCTTCGAACTCTGGCTTCCACTAGTTGGCCCAAGTCTGTAGATTTCAGAGCCCTGCTGGGTTTGTACTCAATCAGCATTTCTTGGATATATTCAGGACCCAAACCATTTAGTGATTTATAGCAGAACTTTAAAATCGATTCTACAGCTGACTGGAACCCAGTGTAAATCCTTAAGTACTGGAGTAATATGTTCTGAGATTTTTGTTTTGGTCAGCAGGAGAAGGAGATGAATAGGTCATTGTGTCAATCCATGGAACATTTATAAACAACGATCAACAGTCGTTCAACATCATGGCATGGGTGCCATTTTGTGGCATTATGCATCATCATCATTTTTTCCCCAACCGTATCACATTAATTCCCTCCAAATCAGTGATCTCAGAAGCGGAAACTGCAAATGCAAAATGAAAATTGCAACCCAAAATCATTTTTAGCATCTCCTAAAGTGCAACTGCATAACAAATGAACATTACTGGTGGAAATCAAGCTGTAGTCATTTTCCTATAAATGAGAGTTCACATTCATGTGCTTCCCTAAGGAAGTGTGGAAATGTGAATATGGAGCAAACGTTTTTCACTAGCAAATACATTTAAATGTATTTAAACAGCTTGAAATGTATTTTGCAAGTACGTTTGAATGTCCTTGCAAATACATACAGATACATTTAAACATATTTCAAAAATGCTTTGTTGCATTTGCAAGTATGTTCAGACGTACTCTAGGCTAAATGCTAAAACCTTTTTTTCCCCAAATAAAGACTTTTTTTTTTTTGCACCAAAAAAAAAAAAAAAAAAAAATTGGCGGGATTTTTATTTTTATTTTTTTATTTTGGCATTTGGCTTACATTATACCATCCATCACGTATAAAAAAAATTAAGTAAGTAAACATTGTCTATATGGAATTTTTATGATTTATTATTATGTTTGCAGTGGTGCATGATTTCCGTTCTACATATTTTTTTTTCTTTTTGCACAAGTCAATACCTTGTGCCATTATGGGGGAAAAATGCTACATTTTTAGTATTTAGCCTACAAATATGTTCAAATGTATTTGCAAATATGTTTAAACGTATTTGCAAGTACACTTCCAAGTACAAATACGTTCAAATGTATTCACAAATACATTTGAACATATTTGCAAACATGTTTAATTACCGTAGTTGTATTTACGTTACGTTTAAATGTATTTGCATATAGAGGTGATGGGGAAAATGAAGCTTGCTATAGATGAAGATGTAGTACACATTTAATCAATTTCCATTGCACCAGCCTCTGAACCAAGAGCACCATCTAGAGGAGTAAATGAATATCGCAAGTGGTTCGTGAAGTTTCATTTCCCCATCACAAGCAAATACGTTTGAACATATTACAATGTAATTGTAGGTTAAATGCAAATTAGCTAACTTAGTTTTTATATATAACGTATTTGCAAGTACGTTTAAACGTGAATGCGTTTGAACATATTTGCAAATACGTCTGAACATACATAAAAACGTTCCAATATATTCACAAAAATATTTAACCATATTTGGAAATACGTTCAAATATACTTATAGGCTAAATGCTGAGAATGTAGCATTTTCCCCCATAATGCCACATGGTATTGCCTTTCACAATAAAATACCGAAATCATGCACTGCAGAAATAATAAATCATAACAATTATGTTTAAATGTATTTGCAAATACATTTAATTGGATTTGCTACTCAATAATGTTTGCTCCACATTAGCAGTTTGACACTTCCATACTTCCCTCATCCGCTCTATGGCCCACTAAATATGAATGTGTGCATGCTCCCTCATGCATGAATATGTTTTTGAGTTCAGTTGTTCTGAACTGCACTCTAGAAGCTATGTAGGACAAAACAGTGTAGCGATTGTTAACTGTGTATATTTACATTAGAAAGCCCTGTACAATAGCGCGCCTCACAATGTGGAACTGATCACATGGGGGGAGCGTTCAACGTTGATGCCCACCGTCCTCATTGTTTGTCTCACCCAGGGAACGTGGAATTAACAGATTAGCCAAGCCGTTGGGTGGGAGGGGCTTGCATTTGTTGTTTGACGTAGAACATGGTGCTGCATGTATCAACTGCATGGATGGATAATGAGCAGAACAGTATGCTCACAGGACCTGATGAATGCAAAAGGGTCTTCAGAATGTGCTGAAGCAAGTGGCTCCCTTGCTATCTTCCTTGACACCCCCCCCAACGTACACATATATAAGCAGATGAGTCCACGAAAACTGTAGCAGGAATATGAGACGGGGAGACAAACGGAACCAAGGCACAGAGATGAGAGAGGGTAAACATATTCCTCTTTACCTTGAATTCACCGTCTGAGTCACTGCAGATGGAGGGCATTTTTCATGCTGCATTGCAACGCGCTTCTCTCTGCTGCATTATTTTTTATGACACTCCCCCCTGAAGCATGCTGGCGTCTTAAGGAGGCCCCTTGACTGTGATTAATACAACACGCCACTCTTACCGACTGACATTTGATTTTTTATTTTTTTTTTCACGCCATCGCACATCTGCCTCATTCTTCGACCAGCCGGGTTATGGTGGCGCCTCTCGTCACGCTGCATTACATGACGACGAATGTCACCTAGCGGAATATTCCAACCCCTCTTTTAAATACACATGTCGGGTCTCTCTCAATCTTGTTTTTGCTGCACCAAACAGGTTGCAAATGGAACACAGCCATCCAGCGGGAAACACCAGCATCTTGCTTCTGGTGTAATTATTAGGATTTACGCTTCTTCTATGAAGCCGTGTATCACAGTAATGCCCCAGGTGGCGCATATCAAAACTGGGTCAGAGCCTCAAAATATAAAAAGAGCAGAGTCTTGTCTTATTTGTGTAATGTAGAGCTTCATATTCTGCCAGAATTTAACTCTCTCAACAATACGTTGGCAGAATTAGGATGGGTTGAGCGTTTAGTGGGAGGAGAATGACGAGTCGTCTCCAGATGTCAGTGCAGCAGCTTTTCTAGGTGTAAGTGTGTCCACACATGCCTCTAGCTTTTCCAACACCCAAATTTGGATCAAGGCCTCTAATCTAGGTTGTGCATCACCTCAGCAGCCCATGTCATATGACTGGAGTGTCTGGAGACAGCTTGTCATGCGTGGGTCTGCGAGATGGAAAGCTTGCCCGCATGGCCGCTTGCCGTAGCGTGGCACTTGCACGCCCTGCGTGTCGTGTAAAGTACGTGTGGGTGGTTAAAATATATATGTCAGTGAGACGCTGAGAGGTGTGTGGCAGCTGCACACATCTGTTTGCGTGTGCACATGAGTGTGAAGTGGTAGAGATGTGCATGGAGGTGTGCCTGCCCTCGGTCATTTCAATGAAATGGCAGCAAAAACCAAATATGCCCCCAGCGTAGACCCACCTAGCTTTAGTAAGCCTTATTTATTGACATGCTTCCCCTGTGTGTCAACCAATCAGTGCCCTCAGCCACTTGTGTCTTGCTCAGGTGTGTCTTATGTCAATTTGTGTTGGTGTATTGAGTCGGCTGTCATTGTTCATTCCGTGTGGTTGCATTGTTGTTTGCGTTATGTGTTGTATAAGATAAGATAAGATAAGATAAGATAAGTGTCAAGACTCGGAAGCGTGGTGGTGGACCCAAGTGCAGGAGGTGGAACGAGTCAGGGAGGCAGAGGTGCTCAAAAGGAGTCAATTTAATCAAACAAAAAACTAAAGTGGCAAACAGGCTTGGTGACAAAGAATAACAAAATACCGACAGGAAAAACTATACAAGAGTAGACTTAACTATGGCAAGCAAGAACGTAGGGAAACAGGAAAAATGAACCGACAAGAACAGAAACGAAAACCGATGACTAAGTACACACACTAATTACACACGACGAGACACAGCTGGGCAAGACACAAGGGGAAGGGGGAGCTGATTGGTTGACACATGAGGAAGGGCAGGCAAACACAGGTGGACATGGCAAGGCTTAACGAGACTAGGGAAGACAAGAAAAGCAGAACATAAACATGACAAACTCAAAACCCAACAAAAACAAAGCAAAACCTACCCCAAACAGAACCAAAACATGACAGTACCCCCCCTTCAAGGGACAGCTCCCAGATGTCCCATAAGGTCCATAAACAACAAAAACAGGCGGGAGGGTGCGTGGCCCACTATCGAGGGCAGTCCAAAAAAAACCAAACAAAATGCCAAAAGCCTAGAGGTGGCCAGACGAGGAGTGCCCAGAGGGCCAGTCAGGTGGGCGTCCCGGACGCCAGACGAGGAGTGCCCAGCGGGGCCAGTCTGGTGGACGTCCCGGACGCCAAACGAGGAGTGCCCAGCGGGGCCAGTCAGGTGGGCGTCCCGGACGCCAAACGAGGAGTGCCCAGCGGGGCCAGTCTGGTGGACGTCCCGGACGCCAAACGAAGAGTGCCCAGCGGGGCCAGTCTGGTGGACGTCCCGGACGCCAAACGAAGAGTGCCCAGAGGGGCCAGTCTGGTGGGCGTCCCGGACGCCAGACGAGAAGGACCCGGCGGGGCCGGTCAGGAGGGCGTCCCTGACGCCCGACGAGGAGGGCCCGGCGGGGCCGGTCAGGAGGGCGTCCCTGACGCCCGACGAGGAGGGCCCGGCGGGGCCGGTCAGGAGGGCGTCCTCGACGCCCGACGAGGAGGGCCCGGCGGGGCCGGTCAGGAGGGCGTCCTCGACACCCGACGAGGAGGGCCCGGCGGGGCCGGTCAGGAGGGCGTCCTCGACGCCCGACGAGGAGGACCCGGCGGGGCCGGTCAGGAGGGCGTCCTCGACGCCCGACGAGGAGGACCCGGCGGGGCCGGTCAGGAGGGCGTCCTCGACGCCCGACGAGTAGCAGAGGGGGCGGCGGGATGGTCGCCGCCAGACGAGGAGCTGGAGGCGGCCGCTGGCCGGACGCCGCCGGAACTGGTGCAGGCGATGGCGGCCGCTGGCCGGGCGCCGCCGGAACTGGTGCAGGCGATGACGACCGCTGGCCGGGCGCCGCCGGAACTGGTGCAGGCGATGGCGGCCGCTGGCCGGGCGCCGCCGGAACTGGTGCAGGCGATGGCGGCCGCTGCCCGGGCGCCGCCGGAACTGATGCTGGCGAAGGCGGCCGCTGGCCGGGCGCCGCCGGAACTGGTGGAGAAGGCGGCCGCTGACCGGGCGCCGCCGGAACTGGTGCAGGCGATGGCGGCCGCTGGCCGGGCGCCGCCGGAACTGGTGCAGGCGATGACGACCGCTGGCCGGGCGCCGCCGGAACTGGTGCAGGCGATGGCGGCCGCTGGCCGGGCGCCGCCGGAACTGGTGCAGGCGATGGCGGCCGCTGCCCGGGCGCCGCCGGAACTGATGCTGGCGAAGGCGGCCGCTGGCCGGGCGCCGCCGGAACTGGTGGAGAAGGCGGCCGCTGACCGGGCGCCGCCGGAACTGGTGCAGGCGATGGCGGCCGCTGGCCGGGCGCCGCCGGAACTGGTGCAGGCGAAGGCGGCCGCTGGCCGGGCGCCGCCAGAACTGGTGCAGGCGAAGGCGGCCGCTGGCCGGGCGCCGCCGGAACTGGTGCAAGCGAAGGCGGCCGCTGGCCAGGCGCCACCGGTCGAGGAGCAGGAGGCGGCGGCCGCAATCCATGCGCCGCCGGACAAGGAACAGGAGGCGGCGGCCGCAATCCATGCGCCGCCGGACGAGGAACAGGAGGCGGCGGCCGCAATCCATGCGCCGCCGGACGAGGAACAGGAGGCGGCGGCCGCAATCCATGCGCCGCCGGACGAGGAACAGGAGGCGGCGGCCGCAATCCATGCGCCGCCGGACGAGGAACAGGAGGTGGCGGCCGCATTCCATGCGCCGCCTGACGAGGAACAGGAGGCGGCGGCCGAAATCCATGCGCCGCCCGACGAGGAACAGGAGGTGGCGGCCGCAATCCATGCGCCGCCTGACGAGGAACAAGAGGTGGCGGCCGCAATCCATGCGCCGCCTGACGAGGAACAAGAGGTGGCGGCCGCAATCCATGCGCCGCCTGACGAGGAACAGGAGGTGGCGGCCGCAATCCATGCGCCGCCCGACGAGGAACAGGAGGTGGCGGCCGCAATCCATGCGCCGCCTGACGAGGAACAGGAGGTGGCGGCCGCAATCCATGCGCCGCCTGACGAGGAACAAGAGGTGGCGGCCGCAATCCATGCGCCGCCTGACGAGGAACAAGAGGTGGCGGCCGCAATCCATGCGCCGCCTGACGACGAACAGGAGGTGGCGGCCGCATTCCCTGCGCCGCCTGACGAGGAACAGGAGGTGGCGGCCGCATTCCCTGCGCCGCCGGACGAGGAACAAGAGGTGGCGGCCGCAATCCATGCGCCGCCTGACGAGGAACAGGAGATGGAGATGGCGGCCGCTGGCCGGGCGCCGCCAGAACTGGTGCAGGCGAAGGCGGCCGCTGGCCGGGCGCCGCCGGAACTGGTGCATGCGAAGGTGGCCGCTGACCGGGCGCCGCCGGAACTGTTGCTGGCGAAGGCGGCCGCTGGCCGGGCGCCGCCGGAACTGATGCTGGCGAAGGCGGCCGCTGACCGGGCGCCGCCGGAACTGATGCTGGCGAAGGCGGCCGCTGGCCGGGCGCCGCTGGTCGAGGAGCAGGAGGTTGCGGCCCAGGCAAAGCGGCCAGGGGCTGCGGCGGCAGCGGCGCAGGCGAAGCGGCCCGGGGCTGCGGCGGCAGCGGCGCAGGCGCATTGGCCAGGGGCTGCGGCGGCAGCGGCGCAGGCGCATTGGCCAGGGGCTGCGGCGGCAGCGCCGCAGGCGCAGCGGCCAGGGGCTGCGGCGGCAGCGGCGCAGGCGTAGCGGCCAGGGGCTGCGGCGGCAGCGGCGCAGGCTGCGGCTTGGATCGCCTCTGCCTCCTCCTAGGTTTTCGGGGAGCTGGGGCTGTCGTCACACCAGCCTGTTGACCAAGGGACCGGGGAAATCGAGACAACGGGGAACCAGGTGATGCGGAAACAGGTGCTACTTGACGTGACGGGGAACGTGCAAACAAAAAACTATAAAAGCTTTCACTCGCACTCAAACCAAACTTGGTGTGCTCACTCACTTCACAATCATCCTCTAACTCTGAATCAAAATCAAACTCGGGATCGTGGTCAACAAAAACGTGGGGTGACAAAATCGTGTCATAAGGAAGTGCCCGGGGAGACTCACTAGGTGAACAAAAACTGGTGTCAAAATCAGAAATGTTTAACTCTGTGTCTGTGAGTTCCAAATCAGAATCACTTAAATAACTGTAATGGGAATCATAAGGTGGTGAACTGGATAAATAGGTTTTAACAGGTGAGGGGAACACGGAGACACAAGTACCAGAAGAGAAAGCTGAACCCACATAGAGGGAACGGGGTTGGTCAACAGGCTGATGGCGTCTGGGAGCTGGCCGACGTCGTGCCGGTCGGCACCGGCTCCCTGCTGGGTCCTTTCGTGGTCGGTTCATTCTGTCAAGACTCGGAAGCGTGGTGGTGGACCCAAGTGCAGGAGGTGGAACGAGTCAGGGAGGCAGAGGTGCTCAAAAGGAGTCAATTTAATCAAACAAAAAACTAAAGTGGCAAACAGGCTTGGTGACAAAGAATAACAAAATACCGACAGGAAAAACTATACAAGAGTAGACTTAACTATGGCAAGCAAGAACGTAGGGAAACAGGAAAAATGAACCGACAAGAACAGAAACGAAAACCGATGACTAAGTACACACACTAATTACACACGACGAGACACAGCTGGGCAAGACACAAGGGGAAGGGGGAGCTGATTGGTTGACACATGAGGAAGGGCAGGCAAACACAGGTGGACATGGCAAGGCTTAACGAGACTAGGGAAGACAAGAAAAGCAGAACATAAACATGACAAACTCAAAACCCAACAAAAACAAAGCAAAACCTACCCCAAACAGAACCAAAACATGACAATAAGAGTCAAGCTAAGCCAAGCCAAGCCACTTCTGTTCAAGTTGTGTCCTGTCAAGTGATGTCTCAGTTTGACCCAACTGTCTGGGTTGTTTTGTACAAAATGACTCAATTTTATGGGTTGATGTTTTATACAAAATGACCCAAATCTATGAGTTGCTGTCTACAAAATGGCCGGATTTTCTAGGTGTTTTTTTTTGTATACAAATTGCCCAATTTTGAGGGTTGTTTTATACAAAATGGTTTTTGATTTTTTTTTAAATGTACATTGTGGACAAAGAAAAGACATAAAAAGTAGCTTACTAAAATTACTAAAAGAACACAATGCCTGAATGATTTTAAAAATGCTTTGAAAAACATAAGGGAAAAAAGCACAGATATTTGGGAAAGGCTACGGTAGTACATAATTTTCCCAAGACTGCAGTGGCTTGTTTTGTAATCAAATGGCAGAAATTTGGGGTTCCGTGAGCAGTCTGTGAGCCCTGGCTAGGGAGGAGACAAAGGTCACTCGCTGGATAATCACCATGTAAGAGCAAGAGATAATGTATGGAGAATAAATAAAATGACTCTCTCCATCTGGCAATAACCTCAACGCAGCACACATTTAGTCTGTGCACTAACACATTTAGTGACTGGAAAAGTTTCCAATCGTCTCTCAGCATAGCGTCAGATGGGGCTGCTCTGGTGATTGACATTTTTGCAGAGCATACATGACAGACATTACACTCAATCCCAAAAACACATTTCTGATAATGTGCAGACTTCCTTTCTTGTTGTCCTGTAACAATCCCTTTGTCCTTCTGTGGTGGCCGCTCTCAAGTGCGTCAGGGAAACCCATTTCTCTCTCTCTCTCTCTCTCTCTCTCTCTCTCTCTCTCTCTCTCTCTCTCTCTCTCTCTCTCTGGATTCATTTGACACGTCTCTCTCTCTCTCTCTGGATTCATTTGACACGTGTGTATGTGTCTTGGGATTTCATGCTTAGAAATGCGCAATACGCTCCCACGCGACACATTGAAAAACATACTGGCATACACCAAGGAAAACTGTGCAGGCCCCCCCCACGCACACACACACACACAAACAAACTATGCAGTGCAGTAAATACAATGATGGCATTTTGACAATCCAATTCCTACAGAGTGGTGACAAGCCCCCCCCTTACATGGTTGAAATGAAATCCAATTATATGTGTAATGGCTCTCCAACTCCTCTTCTGCTGCTCTGAAGGAATCAGCTTGCTTGAGTCACCACTGCCGTACCCAAATGTGCTCAGTAAATCAGTGATGTGCAATGGAGACAGATGTAGTGTGTGTCTGCTTTTGTGTGTATCTCTGTGTGTGTATCTGTTTTACTGCGGCTGTGTGGTCTTAAATACAGGAAGCCTGCTTTAGGGTTGACATGCTTGATGAAGTCCAAATGCTGCCATTGAAAGCCCCCTCCAAAAGTATCAGAACAATGAGGGGAATTACTGTTTTCCCCTCTAGACCAAAAGACTTGACTTTGTCATCAAAAGATGAACATGAGACAAGAGCATGATGAATGAGCTCCCAGTCAGTGTTTGCATCCTTTTAAGTGGCATACAAAATGTTTTTGTAGACCTATGAGTTCATTTTGCTGCTGTCATCATGTATTACATCATCAAGTAGGTGTAGAATAATAAGGCCATAACTTAAAAAAACAAACAAACTGTACAAGCACAAGCCATGACATTACCTGTTTCTCAGCTTGAGAAATCTGATCTTTTCCCATCACTTAAAGTAATATTTGTCTCATCAGACCGTATGTCTTCCTACAGGAAAATATTTGTTCTGTGATTAGTAGATTGGGATATTCCTGCTCTCTGTATGTTGTTTTAGGGCCTTTCTTTACAGTCTCAAGATGTGCCTGTTTATAACATCTATTATTTCTGTCATCAGCGATTTAATTCTTCGTCAACAGATTCTAAAAGGTTCTGTGGGCTACGGCCAATTTTGGGGGGTTTCTTTGGGAGTTAAGAAGTTTTAGTTGGGGTGAAACATATGAAAGGTTTTGTTAAAGTCCCCACACAGATGCTAACACAAATGTGTGGTCTGATGCGACTCTGTCAAAAGTTCATGTTGAGTGGCAAAATGTCCCTCAAACTTTGTCTCTCCCAGCTACATTATTAGTCACATGTTATGGCTGAATATTTGCATATTTTAATTAAATAGCTTGAATTTAGAATTAATCACTTCCCAAGTTTATTGGGTAATTACATGCCGGTTGTCCTTGACTTGGCAGCATCGCCCACCCGTGAATATATTCATCATCGTCTTTTGATAGCAGCAAAAGTTACGCTGACACTTGCAAACTTTGTCTCCTCTGCTAACCCTTCAATTACCCTCGCTTTCCTTCCTTTATGACACCATAAATCACATCCTGTCACATTATCTATGTCATCAGGTCCTTGTGACAAATTTATCACAGTGGCGTGTGGGTGGAATCAGTGTGCATTGTCTGTGTATGTGTGTGACTTGGGATTTCAAACTACTCAGTGCACTTACCAAAATGAACAGCCTGTTTGTCAAACCGGACACCAGCGAGATGCGTTTAGTTTCCATGGTAGCATAATAGAACTGAAGTGAAGACTAAAATTCTGCAATAACACTTTCACAGTGGACAATTTATAGTGGAACATTGTAGAACATGAATGTTATGAATGAAGGGTTAATACAGTTGGGTTGCACAAAAATAGTTGGCAGAATACATTTTGTACTACGGTGAGGAACAATAAGAAAAGCTAAGCATAAAATATATAATATGATACCTGTATAATATGATTTAACAAATAATTGTGGCAAGACATGCTGTTGTGATTTTGTTTGCTAGCAGACATGCTTTTGTGATTCAGATGATTCAGATTCTTATATCCACTACTCAAAAAGTTATGAGCATGGTATGTGTTGCTTCTAGTAATTCAAGTGCAAATTCAGCATATATATAGTTTACATGCATCCCTCCCAAAATGCACACTGACACCTGCCATAATGTCATTGAAGCTAATCAATCCTGACGTAAAAGTGCAGCCTACCCCAAATTTTACATGTTGACTGTTTTGATGAAGTCTGTCAGGAAGTTTTATCCATCCATCTATCCATCCATCCATCCATCCATCCATCCATCCCTTTCTTATTTCTGTCATCGTAATACTCATGAAAGGTGAGCTGGAGTATATCACAGATAAGCTTGGTTGAAAGGAGGTGTACACCTGGCTGGTCACCAACTATCTCTCGGCAATTCTTCAATAAACCTTACATGCGTGTATATGGAATGGTGGATGAAGTCAGGGCAGAGATTCGCACCCAGAATCAATTGACAAATAGGTAGACGACTAGACATGTTAACTGCTTCTCCACCATGCTGCCAGGAAATTTAATGTGTATGATTTTCTCCAAACATCTGTGACCTTGACAACACATCTGCTGTGACTGCTTGAGATGAATGAGTGGTTATTTGGCTTTCACACAAGTCACAACAATAGAAAGAAGAAAGGAAAAATATAGTCCACTTTTCGGTCGTTCAGCAGTTTGACTTTTTCCATAACTTGTTCACCACCTGTTCGCTTTTTGAGTTCTCTATTTGTGAAGATAAAACACTGGCAAAATGAGTGCATAAATATTAACTGTGGCTAACATTTCCTTCAAAGTGGAAAGCTGCTTATATTATTAATACCAAAATGATATCATCCATTATTTTCCACAACCACTTGCCTTGTTCAGGATCTGCACAGTCAGGCAAGTATACCGCGACACCACCCTTAAAAGATTGGACTTTTTATTTATTTATTTTTGCAGATTTCAGCAGCTACTGCGCGCAAAAACAAAACGGGCCTTATCTTGGTAAACCAGCACCATGCGCAGTGTAAAAATGGGCCTCACTTCATTTTGGTACATGCACAAGTCAAGTCTTCTGTATATGCGGCCGTGTGCTCTGTGGACGTGTATGGTGGATGTCATCGTATTTCATTCATAAATATGACAACTGCATGAGACACTCCCTCTTGTAGAGATCAATTCATTGAAATAACTATCATTATTATCACCTTAGAAATATATTATTAGCACCCCATGACCAAACATCACAACTTTTCACACATAGATGCACGATCATGAGTGTAAGGTGGTCTCTAGTTGTCTACGTCACATGTGCCCACGACTTCATCATCCGCAAGGGGAGATCTTACCTGTAGATATGCACTGTGCGTGCGCCAATCTCTTGCACGTACCCCAGTGAGTCCATTTCTGCTATCGCAATGTCAAGCCATGTGTGCGCAGTGACAGCACAAATTGCCTTATTCTATCTGCGCTAGTCAAGTATAATACCAAAAATAAATAAATAAATAAATAAATAAATAAATACAAGTAGAAAGAAAACTCCATCCATCCCAGTTGTACTGCGCTTTGCGCTGGACTTGCGCTGGGCACAAAAATAGGTCCCAACATGTTTTGTACAGTGAGCCTTATTCAACTGACTGTTGCTACACTTACCAAGGTGGCGCTAGACAATTTCAACAACTCGACTTCAGCTTGGGACCATAGGAGTACCCCCCACTCTGCCTCTGCCCCAACAGATCCTTGATTGCCGACTATAGGATTCACTTCCGTAACCAGTGTCGCCCGATAAACTTTTCAATAACCACAGCAGTGAAGGTCAAGGGTCACATGTCACTTATTGATGTGAGGCGTCTTCCTGCTTACTAATACTAATCACCTCCATTAAAGCCCCAGTGTGTCGCTCACGACCGCCATCTATCGGTCAAACAAGAGAATGCAATGATTTTAAGCACACGAACTACGGTGTCCCAGAGAGACCATACTTCGCCAGCCTACCACCGATTTCACAAGAACAGAAGTGCAAACGGCTTCTGGTATTCTCTCGAGTGATGACGTAAGTGAATTGCATTTGTTGGATATACTAACAGATCCCTAAATTTGTGATTTAGTCATTTAATTTCAGAATTAATATTTTTGTGGCATTGTTAGGAAATACTACGTCAGCTAATGCTAATGGCTATCTATGTTCATATTTGTTAGTGCAACTAAACCATGCAACAGAGAACACACAGTTATGTTATATGTTTTATAGACATTTGGACCATCTCAAAGAGGGCGAGGAGGGGGCGAGGGAGACGACGAGGAAGAGAACGCGGTGTCTGGTAACGTACAATTATGTCAGCATGGAAGAATAATCCATTCGAGCAGGCATGTGAATGGCTCAAAACATACCTTTGCTTGGAATATGTGGTATTTAGATTACATCGTTTGCTGATAAGTTTAGTATATCGTACAAAATAATGGTGTTAACTGAACTACACATCTGCAACTTAGACTCGTAAATCCCCCTGTGTCTTGTTGCTACTAACCACTCAGAAAAGTGCTGCTTACTAAAACATTTGAAACCCTTTACTCAGATAACGATTTGTCACCATGTTGAACAATTTTACCTAATAAATATCACTAAGCAACTTAATTAGTTTTGATTGAAGATACAGCAGCTTCCTTGTACTTCGATGTGCAGGAATTTACATGGCTTTCACAAATAGTCTTGCTCATGTAATGTGTACTTCATTGGCTCAGTGACTTTCAGTTCATTGTTTGGTACCTCATCTGACATATAATTGTTACCTTCTTGCAGAGACTCGTACAGGAAATGACCATGGAGGAACATGAAGATATCCAAGTCCAGCTGATAGACTGACACCAAGAAATACTTTTTGACACATTGCTGGCACATCAACACCACCATGATGTTCCTGTACCTGGATCCCAGACTGCAGTACCTTGGTGGACTTGTGGCAAATAAGTGACACTTTCCCAGATCCTCGAGGACAATACAAAGGCATATAATTACTCCATGTATGACACTGGTTTGCTGTAGTTTGTATAACTTGTATATTGTTGTTGTGTGTTAATATGTACATTTTGAATAACTAAAAAATTCTATTTCCTTTGCCGCCAACATGCAGTGTTCATTCGACACCTAACCTAACACTATTTTACATGACCAGAAATGTAAAACATCAAAAGCCTGGAGAATTATTGTAAATGCTTGCAATGACAAGGAATTCTTCATTGGCCAATGAATGTAAGGTACAGTACATGAAAATGAATAAATAAAATAAAGTAAAATAAAAGTCAACATGAAATGAACATATTAACTAAAAAAGAAAAAAGAAAAAAATGCTATGTCATGAGCACGTTTTCTCATGTACTGACAATGTTGCTGCTTCTTAGTAACTAAGATAGGGGTTACTGTCCCTGGTTGACACCAGTTAACCATCTCTCCTCTGGGACACCACTAATCATTTGCGATGGTGCAGCAATGGAAATTTTGACTGCACTAATCTCTGGATTGGAGGGAGATTAACCACCATGTGGGGGTGATGACTTTCCTCTTTGTTGTTTTGTGTGTGTGTGTCTGTGGATCTGCTCACCATATCTTATCTCTCTGCCTCATTTTTTTCAGGGCAGCTTGCAGCCATTATCAGCGTCAGCGTTATCTACACATCAAAGCCTTTGCAGAAGGAGAATATGATTAGTGTCGGGGGGGGGGGGGGTCATCTAATGTTGCCCCTCCTGATTCATGCTAATGAAGCAATCAATGAATACGGAGTAGAAAGACAAGAGCAAGGAGGTGAATGAACAAGGTGCCACAAAATGTCACACTGTGTCATGTTGTCTCTTCAAACATTACATCTGCAAGGCTTCCTTTTATCTCTGGGCCTTGAAAATGAGGATTAACGCTCGCCTCATAGGACCCAGCTGCTTGATTCCTCTACTGACACTGACCTTCGTTGTTTTGTTTTGTTTTGTTTTTTCTAATCACTACAGTTGATGCCTGCGTTGCGCCTGTGTGTATGTGTGTATGTGTCGTTTGTGTATGTGACTGCAGGGGTGGCCCCTAAAGGGAGGGAGGGTTACAGAAGGGATTAGAACCCACACAGCAGCCCCCACTCGCCCGTAAACAAAAGTGAAAGGTACTGTACTTATGTGGGGGTGTGCGTGTGCGCGCGTGTGTGCGTGTTTTAAAATGTGTAACATGCTGGTGACATTTCACAAAAGCGGGAAGAGGAAGACCGAGTCCATCTGTGAACGCAGTGGGATTAAAGCTTTGCTCAAGCCAAAGAGCTGAATGTCAATCATCAACTAAGTGTATGTGTACGTGCATGTACTTTACCCCATGTCTCTGTGTGTGTGTCACATCCAGCTTTTGCTGTTCTGTGGGGGAAGGGAGGACCCCAACAATGTTGTTTTCATTTGTAATCTGGTGGGATGGACTGAAGCCAGCGATGCATCAATCACACGCAAGTGGATGTAACATATCAGAAAAATAAGGAGAAATTTTCTTTTGTGTCTCTTTGTAATGTTTTTGTTTGACAAAAGTCTTTCAGAAATGACTGGCATCTTCTTGAATCTATAGATGCAGTGCATAGATAGATGCAAGTATGCTTCATGTATGCCTTGTCTGTTTGTCTCTCCTCAACTGTCCATCTGGATCCTTCTTCTCGTCTTGTAGGCCTTCACTGAACGCCACATCATCAACCACCTATCCTACCCCCCCAATAGGAAAACTAACCTCCGGGCAACCAGTAGTCCCAGTGCCTGGTGACGAAAACAGCTCAACCTCCATTATAACATCCATCCATTCTCTATAGCTTACCCTGTTCAGGGTATTGGTGCTAGAGTTTATCCCAGCTGACTTCGTTCCCACAATAATAAAGGTTAGAAACAACATATGTTTATAACACAACTAGACTAAGCAATTGAGCAATAAAAACACAAGTGAGCATGTGCCATTGAAAGCCATGCATGTCCATGCCATCACACTAACGCCACCATGTTTACAGAAGATGTGGTGTGCCTTGGATCATGAGCTGTTCCAGTTCTTCTCCAAACTTTCTTCTTCTCATCATTCTAGTACAGGTTGATCTTAGTCTCATCTGTCCAAAGAATGCTGTTCTAGACCTGGACTGACTTCGCCAGGTGTTTTTTCTGGCCTTTCTATTTTTGAGGCTGATTAACGGTTTGCGCCTTGTGGTGAATCCTTTGTATTTACTCTCATGATGATATGGCAAAAGACAGATGCAGCCAGATGACGCGGGGGGTGCTGGAGCCTGGTGTACAACCTGAACTGGTCGCAGGGCACACAGAGACGAACAACCATCCACACTCACAAGCACACCTAGGGACAATTCAGAGTGCCCAATTAACCTGCCATGCATATCTTTGGAATGTGGGAGAGACCGGAGTACCCGGAGAAGACCCACGCAGGCACGGGGAGAACATGCAAACTCCACCCAGGAAGGCCGGAGCCTGGACTCAAACCCGGGTCCTCAGTACTGGGAGGCGGATGTGCTAACCACCCAACTATACACACACACACACACGTATATATATATATATATATATATATATATATATATATATATATATATATATATATATATATATATATATATATATATATATATATATATATATATATATATATATATATATATTGGTAAAATGCACTCAAAACTCGCCTTGTAAATTTTGTGAAAAAAAACTTTACTAGGTTTTTCAAGTAATCTCTTAATCTCGCTCTCTCTCTCTCTCTTTCTCTCTCTCTCTCTCTCTCTCTCTTTCTCTCTCTCTCTCTCTCTCTCTCTCTCTCTCTCTCTCTCTCTCTCTCTCTCTTTCTCTCTCTCTCTCTCTCCAAGACATACTAGTAAATGAAGACAAAAGACAGAGGACTAAATGTATATACTATTTTACATATTTGTATAAAGTTTTAAATGCAAGTCAGTGCTTCTGATGATGTTTAGGCCTCAAGAGAAGGTATTGAAGGCCTATGGAGCCTGATCGTATAGACTCACAATACACAAACCGTTTCATAAACTGGATGAGTTCTGTTCTGTGTGGGAGAAACTCAGAGTCCTCATGTTCTTCACCCCAGCAGCACGAGATTTTAAGCCCGACCCTTTCATCCAAATTAAACTCCAACTCTATATGTTCATAGATTCTGACTTCCTGCTGCTGTACCAGCACTTCAATAGTGTATACATGAACAGTGCTGGGTTTTACTCTTGACATATTAGAGGATTGAATTGAAGGGAAAGCTGCGAGGTGATCACCAATCCCTCACGTGCTTTCTTTTAGCAGCTAAAGCTGACTTGCTCCCCTACTCCTTTCACCCCTGCTCGAGGGGGGAAATTGAAATCAATACTGTCTATGATGAGAAGACTGGCCTGGGACAGCACAGAGGAGTGATGGGAGGGAGTGGTGGATTGGTTTGATGGATGGCTGGTTTAAAAAAAAAAGAGGTGATCAATTACCCTGATGGATTGCTTTTTGGAGAGTTGAGAAATGAGATGTATGAATGTACCTTAAAGACCGACTGAGGGAGAAATTGGAGATGAGCAGAGCTCTACACAGTTTGCATAACATGATGCAAGGGTGGAATCGTGTGACAAGTGGCAAGTGGTCCACCCCTCCCTCTTCAGTCCTTTTATTTTTATTTTTCCACAATGTTTAATCCCCCCCACCCCCACCCCGCCCCCCCATGCATCCCCATCCCTAATGCAGCCTCCCTCGAACAGCTCCCCTCTCTCTCTACATTATTCTCTATGCATTTTAATTTTATTCCTGTCACCGTGGGCTCAGATTCCCCGCCCACACCCCCTTCATTTTAGCCTGAAACTAGAATAGTGAAGCCAAGAAATAGTTAATCTCTCCGGCTGCCGCTATGATTGGCCGCTGCACGCAGCGCCTCAGCCTCCTTGAATGAGAAACAGGGGTAACCAGGCAACTTCAGAGCTGCAAAGGGAGATAGAGGAAGAGAGAGAGTGGCAGGAAAGGAAAAGATTGAGCTTTAACGGAAATTTAGATTTGGACAGTAAATTAGTTTGAAAACAGCGCGGTAATGTGATTCCACCTTGTGTGCCCGGCAAATGGAATTAACAAATGGATTTTCTTGAACACGCTCTCTGCATTTTCTTCTGTTGGCGCGCTCACATGAAGGGGACACAGATATGGATTAAAACGCATGCATGGGACACTCCGCTGGGAAAAGGTGAGTTCCCACTTGCGACTCTTTTTTTTTTTTTTTTTTTTTTTTTTTTTGTTAAGTTACTGTCACAGTGCTTAAGGATGCATGGCAGCTCTGCGCCTTTTCAAGATTTATGTACAGGACGTGTTAGCCGCTGAATGATAATAGACTGCGGACCGGTCCTCTCTATATGCACCGTTGAGAGGCAGACATAAAAATACAAATGAAACCTTAACATATAGAAATGACATTATTGTTCCTCACTACTAATGTTGAATTGTCAAGTTGAATGTTGTGTTTTAAGGCATAGCTATGCTATAACGCTATCCCATATTGCCCTATGCATCTCATATATGTCACTTCATTTAGACTATAGTGTAAATAAATACATTTATAAACTCATATCACCTCCTGTTCAAAAATTAAAATAAAGGATGCTCTACAGTACAGTTCCAAGTCGTGCGCAAATATTGCACATGCATTCACCGGTTACTGGATCTGACTCATTCTCAATGTGTGTGCAATGTTAAGAAGTGACAACATGACGTGTAAAGAGGACACACGCACGCGCACACAACGACGACAAGAGCCGTGTGTGCTTGACGACCTGTGGGTGCACCGAATGGTTGGATGGATGCGCGCAACCCAGCGCGGTCGAGGTGCTGTTCCACACAGCAGTGCGCAGAGAGCCAAGTCTGCACTCAACTGCGCAGCTGTCTGGCCCCTGCTCTTCTCCGCATAGCATTTCAGGGTCATGGGTCGTGAGCGGGATAGACACTCGAGTCGTGGAGGCACGGGGGCGTGTAAATCAGGTCAGAGTGTCAGCTGGCGCTCATATTTGGACACAGAACATTTGCTCGGGATCGAGTTGATGTGCTCCATTACGACTTGTGCGACTATATTGGACTTCTAAAGACTGGAGATGAATAAGTTGGCCACATTAAATGGCCAATGTAGAAATAGTAGCTTTAGCGCTTAGCTGATGTCTAATGATATGTCAATGTAATTTGCCCACGGTCTTCCGAATCAACACTTGAAGTATAGCGTTGAAACTATTTTAAACCATCAGATTTGAAAATGGCTTCAAAGGGCCAGAAAGCTGGCCCTAAATGACATCCATTTTATTATATTTCTTATTTTTTAAAGACTGGAAGCCTCCAGGCAATTTATGTGGTACAATTGTTTACATAGCAAAATTATGCTTTTGTGTAGTGTGGTATAAGAGGTGGGCTAAGTCGGATAAGTCACTATAGACCCGTCCTTCTCAAGTGTCTTGCCAAGTGGGGCACGTGCGACCTCAAAGAACATTGACACCTTCTTAAAATAATCGCCTAAGTCATTCCCCCCCCCCCAGATTTTTCAAGAAACACAAAAAAATGAACCATTTGCATCATGAGATGATTTAGGCAAAAAAAAAATGTTTTATTTATTTATTTATTTATTTATTTATTTATTTATTTATTATTAATTATTTTAAGATGGTGACAACATGCATATATATTTTTTGCCTTACTAGAATGTAGTGTAATCTCACATCCACTACAATAGGTGGCAGTGGTGCTCTCATTGCCAGAGACTGCATAAGGAGTGTTAGAAACTCTGCAGAGGTGTACAATAATGACGGTACAACCATTTTTGGACAGATATTCACAGTCACACTGGTGAGTTGGGACAAAAATAAATAAATAATTGAGAAGCACTTCTATAAACCCATGGACTACAGTCATATTTTTAGGTATGTTTACACAGTCTAGTCATAGCCAATGAATGAAATATTCTGCATTTTCAAAGATATTACTGTTCTGTTTTATAGACACTGCAGTCTTTTGTCATGTTGTCAGATAATAGACTGGTCTGCTGCGGTAAAGCAGTACATAGATCACAATAATAACATTGTTAAATCAATGCCTTACAGTGGCAATCAAAAGTGAACATTCTCATCTTTGTGCAGGCAGAATTGTTGATGTTGTATGGCATAATACAGCGCTTAGGCCAATATACGGATTATTTCTGTAACAATCGATAAATGAAACAGAATAACATCCTTGTTCAAATGTTCACAAATAGAAGAAAACTGACCTAAGATTGGTGTTCTCGTGGTTGTTTAACTTTGCTCCAGGGCTAAAACTCAATGAGTGGCAGAATGACCAGTTGAAATGCACAATTCATTACTGGGCCATATGTCGATCTCAGCATTGTTTGTGCTTGAGAGCTCATGGAAGAGAATGGAGCATGGCCTTGGCATTTACTGTGAACATCCAGGAAGAAAACAGATAGAGGCCATAAAACAGTTGTTATTGACAGACTGTTATTGGAGATTTGTGGTCCACCGTAGCCTTGTTGTGGCTTGGCGAGGTATAATACGAGACAAAAAAGGATAAAACAAGGTCGGCGTCAGCATTGACAATTCGGTACCAGAGTTCATTGGTGAGTCTGCTGCCAAACTGCCCTAAGTAATCTCCTTATAGAGGATGTTTTGCAACATATCTTAAGCTGGACTCCCTGACTTGATTGTAGGACAATCGGGCGTTTGTACAATCCTCACGTCAAGACACAAACACACTCACATATTTTTCTGTTGTTGTCCAAGGCTGTTCGTTCCTGCACCATGTGATTTGTGAAGCTTAAGACAGGTCTGAACAAAACACCAGAGAACATCACTTTTCCAGTAAGAAGGTCTTTGTCGGGTCTCCCAGTGGAAACACGACTCTTAATTTAGCTGCTGACAGCAAAAGCTGAGAGTGGTTTGGGGAGCTATAGCTCACCCGATTAAGACCATAATGGCTTTTCCACTTAGACACAAGAATTATAGACAAAATAGCGAAAGAGGTTTTAACATTTTCTTTTCATCACACACTTTTGGGACACATGGTCACATGCAGGGAATATAAAATACTCTTTCATACAAGATGTGAGCATTTTTGAGAATTTTCTCCTTCATTTCAGAAGAACATTTGGTAAGTCAAACATTACTGACATTGAACGAGAAGACCTGACCCACAATCTCGTTTGTAATTCATCCCAATGTTCTATCAGCATTGCTTTGTGCGGTGTGCCACCAACATGCTAACTCATAAAAGGGCAATCAGCATCATTGTCCAAGTTATTTTGGTAATATCCACAATAATACACAGAGAACATCTAAATTACAAATGACCTATAGTGCAGCTTCTCGTTGATTAATTAACTGATTAAGATGCGACACAATCTGCCATTATGTTGGCTTTGTTTTACATGTACTGCTGCCTCTTCGTTTGCCTTCTGACCAGCATTTGTGCATTACGCCACTTGAAGTGAGGTCTGAGATCATGCGTCTGACTAACAAGGTTACACCAAAGTGGATATAGAATGTTCATATTAGACACAGTTTTCAACATGTCCTGACTCTTTTATTAAAGGAGCTTTAATAAGCTTGCAAGACTTTGCCCGACTTGTCACTTTGCCGGTGGTCTTATCACATCTATTCAATTCATTAATGAAGATCTGGCCCCTGGCAGAGGTAGGTCAGAGGTGAATCGGCTTGCCACAGGAGATTGTTCAGATAGTGGCGCATTGTGGAGTGTTGAATGCTGCACATGCTGTGGGGGATGTGTAATCAACACGACGGGTGTTTTGTAAGTTGACAGAAAAGACAAAAACTATATGGTTTGAAAATTGCTAAGCAAAAAAAATAAATAAATAAATACAAATCACCAACAACACTCTGAAGTAGACCTGCTTATCACGCAAGGTTATATGTTGTGATGGAAACGACAGTGTCTTATTTAGTCACACTCCGAAGTGGCCTTGGAAAATATAAAAACCTTTTATGTGTAACTTTCCTCTCCCAGGTTGTTTGTTTTCTCTCAGTACTCAGACTTCTTATGGCAAGTTAACCCAGTGTTGCCACAGTTCACTTTAAAGTGTAACTTTGTTACTTTACTGATTACTTGCTTTAAAAACATTTACTTCATTACTTTACAAATTACTTGATTTTATGATAAGTAATGAAGTGAGTTTACAACCTATTTTAATAGTTCAGAAACTACTAACAACCCTGGTTAATTGGAAGTGCATTTTTAACAGTGGCATTTAACCCTTAATAAAGTTTGTTTTTATTAAAAATAAAATAAAATAAACGTTTTTTATTTACCATAATTACTTTCTTTTAAATTTTAAAGAGTCTTTTCTGGATTTCACTTAAAATAAAGGAGGGAGGTACTTTTTTTTTTTTTTTAATTAATGAAAAATAGTCGTCTAGACTTCACAGAACAGAAATACAAACAAATACATTTTCAATTAAAATGTAAAACGAAGGCTGTCTTACGTAATTGAATTATTAATGTGTGTAATGTCAAAACATTTAAAATGTATATTATTTATGAATGCGGCACGGTAGTCGAGTGGTTAGCACGTCCGCTTCCCAGTTCTGAGGTCTCCGGTTCGAGTCCAGGCTCGGACCTTCCTGGGTGGAGTTTGCATGTTCTCCCCGTGCCCGCGTGGGTCTTCTCCGGGTACTCCGGTCTCTTCCCACATTCCAAAGACATGCATGGCAGGTTAATTGGGCGCTCCGAATTGTCCCTAGGTGTGCGTGTGAGTGTGGATGGTTGTTCGTCTCTGTGTGCCCTGCGATTGGCTGGCAAAACCAGTCCAGGGTGTCCCCCGCCTACTGCCCTGAGCCAGCTGAGATAGGTGCCAGCAGCCCCCGCGACCCTTGTGAGGAATAAGCGGTCAAGAAAATGGATGGATGGATGGATTATTTATGAATATAACGATTACATTTGGGGACCTCCTGCAGTCACACAATCTGGTGGGACTTTCTCTTTAAGCTTGGATGCATATTGCATACTGTGCTGCGATCCTTTTAGTAGTGTTATTGAAGATAGATAACATTGTCAACAGCACAGTGTGCAACAAAACTAAATTTTTTGTCTTTAGCTGACACAAAATCAAAATGGTCACTGTATTTCAAGGTTAAAAACACGACTCTCTGTCCTTCCTCTATTGCTGTTTATGCACTCTTAAAAACAGTCAAAAAAAGTAATCCAATTATTGATATAAAAAAAAAAAATGACTTTATGTGTTAATTTGACCCAATTTCCTGGGTTGTTTTATCCAAAATGATCCTTTTCTTTATACTAATCAATGGAGAAAGTCAAATCGGCCTTAAAATAGGATCTGTCCATTTTTTAGCCCTAGTTGGGTTATTTTTGACCCAACTGTTTTTAGCGTGTGGAGTATGGTATGGGCACGTGCTGAAAACATGACACTGTACACGCACATGACGTCACTCAGGTGGGAATGTGAAATTGTGACTCCCGCAATGTTTCCCTATGTTCAAGCTGTAGATACCAGCGGTTCCCTTTGTAACGTGATCCATAATGTATATTCATGTGTTAGAGATCACCGTGGCTGAGAAGTACAGTATGTACTGTTTATTTAATTCTTGTAAATTATTTCTCACTGCTGCAACCTAAAGGCAGTATATTGCAACTCCCATTGGTGTGGAACGATACTACTCTTAGAAATAAATGACATCATTGACAAGTGGAAGTAAATATATTGCATGTTTGTAGTAATGTTTTTATGACGTAACTGTAATCTAATTACTTGACTGGAAGAAGTAACGTGTTGCATTGATTGTGATGAAAAGTGTTAGTTTTCTCAATTTGAGTTGTCAGTGTTTTGGCAATCCCGACTCTATGGAGTAACCGATCAATCATGGGATCCAAATGTCATCTTGTCACACGATTACCTCTATTGTGTCATGTGAGGTTGCTCGTGGTCCCTGTGCCTTGTCCTGCAGCATCTGCTGTGTCAGTGAAGGAGTCAGTGTAAGGCCAATGGTGTCCGGATGTCGAGCATCTTGGGAGTCACGGCCTGCCTCACTTCCAAAGGACATCTCTGATACATTAATGACATGAGGCATCACAAGGGATATGTAACATGCAACACCAGTGATTCATTAGGACTCAATTAGCCGGGAGGCATGAGTCGCCCCGCCATATGCCTCAAGGTGCGGCCACAATCTGTACCCAGTCTCCGTATGTTTACCCTACGTTCTTCTTGGCCCTGTACAGTGTTGCATCAGTGGCGTGTAGCGGCAGCCCTGTCGGCTTCCTCGTGCTGGCCTGTCGCCTTTGTTCTATTAACACACATCAGTAATGGACATTAAACAGCACAGTCTCCAGCCACCCTTCCTCTGAGCCGGAAATGAGTCAAGATGACCTTCAGCTCAACTCATGTAGTGCCAGTTGGCACCATACGAAATAATCATCCATCTCCTGAAATATTTGGCTGGGGAGCTACAGATATTAGGGGGGAAGAAAGACCCCGCTCAATATCGACTAAGCACAGCATGTGCTGTCGACAAGATCTATCTGCCTTCAAATCTCGTTTGTCTTCTTATCTGTGCCAAGGTAAAAAGGACTTTCTCGCCACATTCTTCCACCCACCTTCCAGTTGCTCTTCCACAAACGGTAATGACTCCCAATTAGATCAATGCTGAAGGTGGGACAAGAAAAGCAAACATGCTGTATGTCAAGTATGCATGCCAGGAACACATTTCCTTCCAAATGTGTATACATAAAGGTCAGTTATTTTGAATTTGGAGGAATCTTCAGTATTAGATGGTTGTAATGTCAGTTGTCCTGATTTGTGCCTCCGGGGCATTACATGAAGTCAGTTAACATGTCTACAGTATGCACTTCAATAGAAAGGAGCCAATAGGCAGTACGCATGCTAAGCCATGCATGCTATCAATAGCCGTGTCATTTTATTCATTAATGAAACAAAGAAGGTAAACAACAGCGCTGTGATGTGTACTATCCATTAACAAATGGCCTCAATTCCACCCTGTATCGTAATCCATGGTTTTCCCTTCCCAATGCATTCTTAGGTTCCACTTTACAGTGTTTTTAACAGTCGTTTACACTCTAAAATGAAAATTTTCAGATAATTGCCCAAGTTTACACACAAGGATCAAAACACTTGCCCAGAGTTGCACAACAATAGGCACACACGCTTTTTACAAAACACACCAATTGGATAATCACATCCACCAAGTGGCATGTACTCATGTGCTTAATTGATTGAAAATACTTCAGTCAATGGTAGTAAGAGAAACTACTATTTTGTTCAGATTTTTTATCATTGAGTGATATGTTACTGGAGCTGAGTATGGTAATACATATTGTCAGACTGCAATTTGTGTGTTTTGTAGTCCTTTTGCAACAGGTTCCATGTAGAAGGGTCAGAGAAGATAATTTTTTTATTTTTTTTCTCCAAACTCAGTGCGCGTAAATGGAACGGTTAGCAACAAAATGTCCTTTGAACGCAAACTGTAAGAACTAATACTTCTCTGTGTGATGAAGTTGCAAATGTAGAAGGACAGTAGTCCAATAATGGCCTTGTAGAACAAGGTGAGCCAACCTCCTGGTACACAATGGAAGCAACCCCACTCAAGAGTCCAGTTCACAATGATGGGTCAAGGCCCTACATTTACTACATAAACCTCAGACGCATGGAACACCGAATCATTCTTTGTCAGACATTGACTTAGACTTAGACTTCACTTTATTGATCCCTTTGGGATGGCTCCCTCTGGGAAATTTACATGTCCAGCAGCAATAAGAACAGATAATAAAATAAAAAAGAATTCAATCAATCAATAAATAAGGTTATTACATCAGAGATTGAATTAATAATAATAATAATAATAATAATAATAATAATAATAATAATAATAATAATAATAAGAATAAGAATAATAAAATAAAAAATAAAAATTCAATCAATCAATAAATAAGGTTATTACACAGGACAGTGAAATAATAATAATAATAATAATAATAATAATAATAATAATAATAATAATAATAATAATAATAATAATAATAATAATAATAATAATAAATAAAAAGTACAATATTTATCTAAAACAGGGTTCACCAATTCCGGGCCTCAAAGTCCGAAGTCCTGTGCTGTGACAAGTCATTTTTTTAACGTTGCAAGAAAAAAAAAGAAAAAATTCTGAAGCGAAAAAATAAAACAGTTTGTGGGTTTGTCAATGTCTTTTGTCATCTAAATTCCCCCTGACATAAAAATATCTGTAAATAAAAGTCTAGCACATGCTATTACAAATGTGTTTTATATTGGTCACAGTAGTGTGTAACTGAGTGCAATATAATGTCTCATCATTTCAGACTGTGTTCGTGAGATGAAAACAAAACAGCATTTTTGTAAATATGTGTATGCTTTTAATATAAATGCGCAGTGAATGAAGTGTGTCATTTTGCAAACAGTGTATAAGTTACACAAATTTAGTGTGGCAATATTTTGAAAAAAGGACCCCTGTTTTCAAAGTTGTGGGTAAACAGTTTAAAAAAACAAAACAAAACTGTAATAGGCCTACATAACTGACAATTTACCTTACTACTTTAATTGATAGCCCCCAAAAAGTGGTACTAAAACTTGGAGGTATTGATTGAATATTTTTGTGACTATAGGTAGTCACATTTAGCTGGACAATTATCTTTTACAGACAGACTGTAATTTTGACTAGCATGTACTTGTATGTGCTCTGTCTTTCAACAGCAACAAATTAAGCACAGCCTTTCAAAAGGATAATCAACCACATTATCCAATTAACCTTTTGGGAAGCATAGCAGTTAAAAAGAAAGTGTGAAGACAAGCGTGACCACAGCCATTTTACAGGATGACTCCACATATGCCAGCTTGCTCACACTTCTCTCCTTGATACTTGGTCTCTGATGAAAATGAATTAATCACTATGCCACTGGTCAGTCTAGTATGCCAGACCTCTGCCTTTAGGTGGGAAAAGTTTATCTTGGAGATATTACAGTATGTGTGTGGTCTGGTTTGTTGGTCATCTCGAGCGGTCCAGGGTATACGAGTATACGCGAGTATACGGTGTATACTCACTTCTTTTTCAGTCAGAATTGTGTATACCTGCTTCTAAATCCCCCATGATACGGACCAGTTCAGTAATATAAATTTATTTTACTTTATTGGTATGTTTTAAATCATATTATTCACTCCAGCAAATCAGGAGCGCGTATTTTACACAAGTACATAGGTAAAACTGCTACTTAAGGGTAATCATGTTTTTTAAGTGGGGTTATTACATACAACGGGGACATATATATATATATATATATATATATATATATATATATATATATATATATATATATATATATATATATATATATATATATATATATATATATATATATATATATATTTTGTTTGTTTGTTTAAGAGGGGAGGGGGGTAATACTCAGAGGAAAAAAAAATGCAGATTTGTGACATTATAAAGTGGTAAATTAGTGAGAAAAAAACTCACAAATTAACGAGAAATAAACTCTAAGATTTGCGAGAAAAAAACAACAACTCAAACTTGTGAGAAATTTATGGAGTGTAGCTAACGTGTGGGTTTGTTGGTGGTTAATGGAACACTTTTTATGAAATGAAAAGGCAGGATGGAGACAGATTTCTTCTTGAACTTTACTTATCATCAGTGTTGGGAACATTACTTTAAAAAAAAGTAATTAGTTATAGTTACTCACTACTTGCTTAAAAAAGTAATTGAGTTAGTAATTGAATTACTTCATTATAAAAGTCTTCAATTGGTTGGCAACCAGTTCAGGGTGTCCCCCAGCTACTGCACGAAGCCGACCGGGATAGGCTCCAGCACCCCCCGCCACCCTGGTGCACCTGGACCAGGACCCCTTAACCGCTTACTGCTGTAAGCGATTAAGGAAATGGATTTTCACAACTTAAAAAAAAAGTTTTATATCAACCAATGTGGATTATTATTATTATTATTATTATTATTATTATTATTATTATTATTATTATTATTATTATTATCATTATTATTATTATTATTATTATTATCATTATACAAGAAATTCAAATTACGTCCAGGCTATATAGGGTGTTTTCAGAGTCTTCCTGGCTAAATGCAATACCTTTCCTGTCACATGTGAGGAGAGCGGAGGGAGCCAAAGAAGAAAATCAAGTCATGTTAGTGAAGCTCTGCCCCAGTTGTAGACACGTGCAACCACCCAACTGCACTCCTCCAGTGTTTTCACCACATTACCCCGAAACGCTCGGTTCGTGTGACCCAATTCATCAGCCTCTCCTCCCCATTCATCTGCTCTCACAGGTGCACTACACGAGGCCCCACGAGCAGCGCAGCATCCATCACCTTTGAGTGGTGAGGCCCTTCGGTTGCATCTGGTTGGCCCGAGCTCCAATCCTGTTCCCCGCAGGCGGGAGCGCGGCTCCATATGTGGTTGATGATTGTCGTGTGGCGGGCTAGCAGCGGAAGCAGGCAGTCCGGCGGATGACACATGCTTGTTTTTGTGTGTGTGTGAGGGTGTGGGTGTAGGTGTGTGTGTGTGTTTTATGAAATACGTCATCAAATCCAAGCTCAGCGGGAGTTTGTCTTCGGCTGACAGGCGATTTAAATATTGGCTCTGCAGAGTCTTTTTACTGCTATACTTTTTTATCTTCACCCAGAAGGTAATTGAGATGTTTAGTTTAGCCTGGAGGAGCAATCCAACTCAATTCTCCAGTGATTCTACTTGCCATGTTTTCTTTTCCTCTTTGAGCAAAGTGTGCCTCTTCTAATTTGACCGTTTAAAGGTTTGACTTATTGAAAATGAGGGAGATAAGTTGTGTATCTCTCCATGAGAAAATCTACACTAAAACACCATTAATAACACATAAACACATACACATACACATAATTCCTGAATTCAAGGACGCATCTGTTGAGGAAGGACGCATCTGTACTTGCTCCTGCACTCGCTCGTGAATCTAACTACTTGTTGATTTTTGCATTGGGATTTTTAACTACATTGTTGCATAATGCCTGGCGGAAAAAGAGCTGACGAGATTGAGGAGATAAAATTTTCTCTTAAAAAACTCAGTGGAATGGTTGCCGAATTACTTGAAATGAAGAAGAGCATTGAGCCACTTCTTCAGGAAATACAGCAATTGAAGAAAGAGACACAGGAAAAAGATCGACGCATTGTTGCCTTGGAACAAAAAGTGGATGATTTGGAACAAAATCTTCGTATCAACGATGTGATAGTCACCGGTATCAAGATCAAGCCGCGCCGTGGACCTTTGAGAGCTGCGGCTAGCACGAGCACGGAAGATTCTGACCAATATTCAGGGAACGAGACTGTGGAACAGCAAGTGACACTTCAACTCAGAGATTTGGGATTAACTGTTGATCCTGCGCACATTCAGATGTGCTTTTCGCTTCCAACTGGAGGGAGCCACTTCTTCAGGAAATACAGCAATTGAAGAAAGAGACTTATCGAAAGCACGTGGACAAAAGACTGCCGAATTTTTATTCAAACTAAAGATAACTCTGGTCAACTAAAAACACGAATCGTGAAAGGAGCTGAGGAATTGGCAGCGCTTGAGAGACAACAGTAATTCACAATATCACTACAACAACAACAACATCTCTAATTACCCAAAGCTGGAGTTGTATATGATTACTTGCTGACTTTGCCAAGGCTAACTCTTGTTTATACACCTGCATTGATAACATGTATTGCTGTTCCCGTTTGAATCTAAATATTGTCTGGCTCGAATTCCGTTTGGACATTTGTTGTAACAGTCAAGGCTACATGATAAGGCTGTATTGTGGCTCCAATGAATCTGCTGTCAATACGCAAAATGGGGGTTGGTGGTCTGGTTCCTGGAATGCAGCTGGCGTGGGCCGCTCTGCTGGGTGAGCTAGGCTGGGCAGCGCACAGGAGTCATCAGATCCACAACATGCTAGCAACCAGTGGTGCTACCTGACCAGAATCGAGTGCTGAAATTGCTTGAAAGCAATGGGCCGAATGCAAGCCGATCTACTCTTCTGGAAAGCACAACATGTGTGAAAGCTGATCCGAGGTCAGCGAAGACCCTACTGGTGAAAGAGAAGAATTGCGCTTGCCTTGGCTGCTCGCCTGGCGGGGTGGGCTTGCTGGTGGCGTCTGGGGACCGACTCACCAGTTCCAAATGACTGGGACTAGCCACAATCTACACACGGAAATTCAAGATGAACTGAGCGAGCAGTGTCTGGGATAGTATGGGATGGATAACGATAAAAATTAATGACTATTCTAAATAATGTATATGATTGATGCGTTATAGTAATGGGTCGATGGGGACGGGTCTCGAATAAGCTTCGGCTTCTACCCGTCAGCCCTTCTTTCGGATGTCAATGTTGCAAATGATGTGATGTGATTGATGTAAACTGTAATGTGTCCGAAAGGAAAAAATGAATAAACTAAAAACTAAACATAAAGGCTGGACAAATTCATAATGTTGCTTTTTTTTTTTTTTTTTTTAAACCAACTGACAAATTTTTGAAGTAATTTTTTTTTTATAATTCTACAAAATAATGTCATCAACAGGCCATGTAGTGATACGACATACTTTAGTTGATGAATAAAACAGAATAAACATCAAATATCCTAAAATACAAAGCTGAAAAATAACCAAAGTATATTTGCCAGAAATTGAAGATCCAAGTCATGACTTGGACTCGAGTCACTAATTTTATGACATGTGACCTGTTTGGCAAAAACCTCTGAATGCTCGGCTTGACTTTGACTTGGCATTTATGAGACCTTATTTTCATGCCTAATGCAATGCAACTGTGCACATGATTTAGTTTCCTTTCTTTTGGTATTTTGCTCAACCGGTGCAGGTAGAAGAGGATGTTTGTCTCGCTATACGCCGTTGTTTGAGGGAACTCAGCCAACTCCTGGCCAATTGAAGCAGCTCCCCTCATTAATCTATTTAAATTCAGCAGAGAGACGCGTATGGTCTACATGGGGGAAGGACTATAGCTGGAGGAAAAGAGATCTCCCCTTGTGGATGGGTGGGCTGCGCATGTGACGTGGGTAATTGGAGACTGCTGGTTTACTCACATATACAGTATAACATGTCAATATTCATCACGGTAACAATGTTATATACATTTATTGCTTTAAACACTCATTCAAATGTGCATTAATTAACATATCAAAAATTAACATTCATTTTTAAAGGTGTAAATATACTGTGTTCATTTAATTTTGTGTTATAATCAGCTAAAAAAAATAAATAACAAATTATCACTCCAATATAAATTGTGACAGGACGAGATTGTCTGACTTGACTTGACTCGACTTGCTTGAAATTTGGTGGCGACTTGACTCGCTTGATTTTTTTTCCCACAATAACTCGAGACATGCTTGTGATGACTGACTCCCACGTCTGATATCTACCAATATGACACTTGTTATAGTAATGTTGAAGAGTGTTGTGTGCTGAAATTGTCGGATCCCAAAGCGCAGACACAAATAAGGTTTTAACTATCTATTCACATAACTTGACTAAACAGAAAACAACGAGAATGCATCGAGAATCACGAGACGCCAAGCCCCCTTGGGCTGCGGAGATGCACAAAGGCACAGTGAGTAATAATCCGGCAACCACACACAATTCTCAGACTGCACCTACAGACAGTGAATCGATCTGATTGGTTGTGGCAAGTAAAGGACCAAAGAACGACATCACAAAGATCTAACATCACCTAAAGGATTAAAGATTGACATCGCATAGCCTAAAACTAGTTGAAACTAGATGATGGTTATATGATGGCTACATCAATTCAAACAGACACTTGTTACATCAGTACAAAACAGACACATGACCTCTCGGACGTGTCCCCTACTTAACAGGTCATGAATTCTAACTTAACCTTGACATGACCCCAGACATGATAAAGAGAAAATCTGCATACCAATAGATTTGGTATTGGAGCTTTACATGCCTTTAGTGTGTGTGCAATACTGTACTGTATAATTCTAACCTTGACTAAACTACCATTTAAGATTGTTGGAAAAAGCCACACGGGCATCATTTTGCTTCATTCTTTAATGATAAATGCCATACAGCAGGGGTGTCAACCATACAGCCTGCGGACCAAAACCGGCCTGTCAGGTGGTCCAATCTGGCCCATGAGGACAACACAAACTGTAGTTTTTAGCTAAAATGAACTGTTGTTGCTAATTTTGTCCACTGGAGGGCGTACTGATGACCATTTAAATGACATGCCCGCCAAAAATACGTTCAATTTTTTTCCCAAGAAATTTCAGATTATTATGCAATAAGATAATAATACATGGGAATGTTTTCAGAATATACTTATAACTATTTGAGCCCCCCCCCCCCAAAAAAAAAGGGAAATATTTTGACCTGTCATTATAGCTTATCAGGCCACGAACATACTGGTCCGGCCCACCTAAATCAAATTTAGGTGAAAGTGGACCCTGAATTAAAATGAGTTTGACATCCCTGCCATACAGGAATTGGTAATTAACCCCTTGATCAACATTAATCAGGCATAAGTAAATCATTGATGCCTTTTCCGCTCTTGATGATGGATGACATTTGGTTTTACTAAACATCTGTTCTGTCTGAATAATTTGAGCAGTTTTGATGTGCAACCTTCTTAATTAAGTTGAAATCACTTTTGTAGTGGCGCCTGCAGGGAACACGCTGTGTGTTTCTTGCTGCGGCGTTGCAGAGAGCAGCGAGCATCTGGCGCCGCGACAGCGGCCAGCGTGACGTCTACTGACAAGACCCTTTAGATCACTTCTCACAGGAGCGTCGCAGTGGGGAAACCACACTGATGTTTTGCTCTAATCAGCCATCAAGTGTCATGACTTCGAGACTTCACTCAAACTCGCATCGGCTCTCCTTTTTGGGTTTATTCAACAAAATGACTTTGGGAGAAGCTCTGCAGAGACTTCTTCACCTTACTATTCTGTTGTAACTAGAAAATGTGGAATATTTAATTTATCATTAGCCGCATGATTAGCTGCCAATGGGCTGTGCCGGGCATGATTTAATCCCCCCCCGTCTCGAGAGTGTGATAACATATGAGATGACAAGAGTTTCACAGCCAGTTTCACGCCTCCCATGGCGCCATACGTCGCCGCAGTCTAATCGCTCAAGTGGGATTAATGAGAGACGTTGAGGTGTGTTGGAAGACTCACTTATTACATGCACGCGTTCTGTCGCACAGTCAGATGAACACAGAATTATGAGCGTGTGGTGTGAGTCGATGTTCTTTTTATGTAAGGTTTTGTAGTAAAAAGGACACTCAATTGGACACAATTGGAGATAGCGTTATAGATGCAAAAGTGTATGCAAATCACGATCAAGTACTTAGTGAGCTGTTTGCTGGACTATTACTGCTAAAAAAAAATTATGTACTTTAAATAACCTTCGTACATTTGGCCTTATATAGGAAACTGACTTATAATGAAGCAAATAACTTGCGAAAAGTCTTGTTAGACATGCTAACTTTCCTTTTTGTATAGTGTCAGTCACTCCGATTTCTCTCGCAGGCTTTTTCTGCCAAAAGCCGCAATCTGGAAGGAAACCAAAGTGAATGTTGAGTTTTCATCACTTATGAAATATGTTTCATAAAAGAAGGATTTGAAAGATGTAACTTCTGTAGACGCTTGATAAATAAATGAGTCGCAGCGAAGATAATCACTTTTCACTTGCAATCAAACATGTTTGGGACTCTGGGACTGTAGGAAATAATTGATGCAGGGAGGGTGCCTGAACTCTTTTGATTCTTTTACAGTTCCATTAAAAATATCCAATAAGGCATGCTTCTTAACTTGGGAAACAAAATACTGTTTTCTCCTGATAACGCTCCAAAAGTCCTACAATGTTCTCGAAAAATATGCTTCAAAAGTCAAACCAAACTCTGGAGTTCAAACTATGATTAAATGTCAAATGCGGTGTTGAGACAATCTAGTGTCTTGTTCATTTTTTGAGACTGCCACCAAAAAACGTCAAAACCAGACATGTTACTTATTGTGACACAAGAAAGGTTCTGTATTACTATAAATAGGGTGACTGATTAAATGTTAATTGCATACATATATTTTGCATCACGCCACTTGGTGTCAATTCTTTTCAGCAGACGCCTTACTCTTCCCTCTGTCAGGTGTATTCAAGTAGTAGATTTTATTTATTATACAACAATTACTTTATTGAATCCAAAACAATTCCATTCACTTTATTAACCAGAATGGATTTTGTTTGACTTTGGTGGTTGTGTACCAATATGCAGTGGTATCTTGAGTTTTTGGAGTCAACATGTGAGACAAAATTTGAGATATGAGCGAGTTTCATATACTTCACTACAAGTGAAGTGGAAAAACAAGGTGCCTATGTACTTTGAATTGTATATTGAATGGTATATCCATCCATCCATCCATCCATACATCCATACATACATACATACATACATTTTTGTCAAAGACAAATACACAATTAAACTACTCAAGGATCATAGAGCAGATGCCGAGAATGAACTGCTTGGTAAAAAGGCCAACTTAAGGTGGACTCCGAACTCCTGACATCAGTCACGAGACCAAACCTGTCAAAACACATATCCTCCTGTGCTCCAGGTGGAGGAGTGGAGCTGTCGCTTGCCTTTGGTGCCGGTTGGCGTAGGTTTGCTTCCCCGCCTGGGAGACCATGTTGGTTTGTGTGAGTGGGTACAAAAAAAAACAAATTCTCCTACTGCTAGGTGTGTCTAACTTTTGTCTTGATCACACTTCCCATTTTCAATTCAAATTAGTTAAAAAATAAATACAATTGGATGTGTTTGTTACAGTTAGGCTTAGTTGCGGACGCAGTTACACGGAACGGAAGCAGGTCGGTGAGGCAGGTTTGCTCTCACAATTTCAAAATAACAAGAAGGTAAAGAAGGTACTTGGAATTATCTAGAACAGTATATTAACAAAAGTCCAAAAATAACACAGTTCCAAGTAACTAAACAAACACCAGGAAGAGAAAGACTTGACTCGACTTGCACCAAGACAGAAAAAAAAAAAAGAAACAAGACATGACTAGGACAAGAAACCGACAAGGACTGAAAGAAAGCAGAGAAATAAAATATTGTACAAACAAACTAACAAGAGAACGAGAAACACCTAAATAAGATACAAGTGGCTGAGGGAATTGATTGGTTGACACAAGGGACCGGGGTTGATAAGCCCAGGTGGACACAATAAAACTTACCGAGACAGACATTGACAAAAGGGACTCATGCAATACATGATAACTCAAATAACCAAAATCCACAAAACTTGACAGTTTTTTCAACAAGATTGCTAAGCCAGGTAGAGAGGAAATATAAAAGCAGAGGAGGTCCTGTGTTTTGGAGCGTCTGTTTGGTGCTTCGCCGGTGCTTCATTAACATTGTTTCCTAGACTGTACATAATGCTTTGCAGCACGCAAGCTTTGATCACGACATCTCGACTACAATAGACCTTTCTTTCCTGGCAGCATGTCTTTTTACATCATGAATGACCAAAATCAGCAAATGGAAAACATGTGTAAACAACTGGGTTCGGAAGTTCATCAAGAGGTCGCTTAATTTGGACTCTGTGTGCAATTAAAGGGGACAACTTTTGATTACTAAACTCAAAAGGAACAGTGTGAGAGAAAGAGAGAGGACTTCCTTCATTAATTGCTTTTAGTAAATGAAGTAACGATGACCCAGGCTGTGTAGCCACAGCCTTTTGTAAGTCATAAAAGAACGCACGATTGGGGGTGGCAGCAAAATAAAGATGCTTACAGCCTCTTTTCACAAACAGCCATTCTGTTTGCCAGACAAAGGAAATGAGGGCAGAAGGAGAACCGGATTGGGCGGTAGGCAAAAATATGAGGAAAGATAAAAATGAAAGATGCAGGTGAGTAAAATAAAAAGATTACAATGATAATGAAACAGAGGGAAGCAAGTCGACACTGGCTAGTGCCGTGTTTGGAGAGACCTTCTGGAGTGCATCCAGCTGTCATCCTCCCAGCATGATAAATAGCTTGTTTCAACACATAGCACACAACAACAAACCTAATCAACACCGCACTAAAGATGCCTCAGGGAAGACACATCACATGAGGTGTTTCGGACAATTGGATAAAACCTTTCACCGTTATGACAAGAGTCCCGTAGTGTTGCACTCATGGGCGCGCTACCAGGCCTGCTGGAAGGGTTGCATGGAATTAAAAAAAAATAATAATAAAAATGCTTTAACATTTTTCTTTTCTATTGCCATCTGTATGTTAAACTATGTTAGCATCAATGAGGTCATCTCATTTTGTGAGCAAAATGTTGTTTGCACAAAACCTTCTTTTAGGCCACTATCATGCTCAGTGTGCATCAAAATAGTAACGAGAAAGTCAAGTGTCAGCCCAAAAATGTTCTAGTCCAAACACGGTATTCTCATTAATAATGTCTTTGTGGAATATTAGTCAAGCAGCAAAACCTGAACCTGTGTGAATGTGGTGGTAACACAGACAGTTCCTGGACAGTTTCAAGATATCCTCTGGACACCAATACACCATCATGCACACTTTCACAGTTTGAATCATTTCAATGATTTCCTGATTTAACACTCAATGGTAAATCAAAACTTGATTTTAGTAGAAATGGTGGGTCAAATTTGACTCCAGGAAAGCATTGAACTTTGTGGCACCTGTACAAGAAAATGACATTTTTGTGTGGGGGTGTGCGTGTGTGTGTATTTTGAGTCATTTTGAGAAAAGTGATCAAAATCAGGGTGAATAAGGTCAATTTTAATGTTGTCAAAATGGGTCAAATCTGACCCAAAGACTATGTAAGGATTAAGATAAGTAAGCCGAGTAACTGGACAATTTAGTTGGCTGATAATAGCTGTTAAAATTTGACAAACATCAGCAAACTTTTTTTGCAGATTAAATAAAATTAATAAATAAATAAATAAATAAATAAATAAAAATATATATGTATATATACACACACACATACACACAGCCCAAGACAAAGTTAACTGTCAACGATATACCTGCAAAAAAAGAAATTGGTGAAAAATCTGGCCAATTTTGCTTCTCTCTGTTGTAAATTAATCAAGTACTAAACGACACACAACAATTATAAAACCTGTCACATGTTCTGCTTGTAATTCACATCTTTATTGTTGTAAGCATTAAAGGAAGACACCTTTAATTTTACATGTATGGCTTGATTGGCAGTAAATTGTTTAGCTACGAAAAATGCATAAGAGCTGAAGAATACACACACCTCTATATTGATTTATTTCACTTTTTTTGGAAACATTTTCAACATAGAAGTACTTCCGTGTTGGAACACCCCCAAGTGGTGACGTAACAAGTGTGTATACTCGCTTGGCGAAGAGTAGTTCACGTAGACAAAACGACGAGGAGGACACAAACATCAGTTATGCCTTACTGTATTGCAAAATTTTGCAAGGTGTCGTCAAGGAAAAACCCGCGAGTTGCACACTGGTATGTTATCCAAAAAAAAAGGCTATTTGCGCAGGCAATGGCTTGCTAAGTGCTGTCGACCTCCCGGCAAGGACAAGCGGCGCGTGTGTGCAGCGAACATTTCAGGTATGAGGACTTCGAAAGTATTTTACAATTTGAAATGGGGTTCGCCACGCGTCTCATACTAAAGCCCAACGCAGTGCCGAGTATCTTTAAAGAACCAGACGTGGGAATTGATCCAGCAGATGGGAGGATCTCTGGCGGCTACTTCTGCAACTGCTTGCAACACGAGACCAAAGAAGTTATTTTATTCATGATATAATTTTTTCTTTTCTTTCTTTTTTTTTTTTTTTAAATAAACGGCTGATTAATTAGTTATCTGAATTTTATTTTGCCAAATATGGTAATCGGCATCAGCCTAAAAAAAATTCACATCGAACGGGCCCTACAGATAATATAACTACAAACTTCATCAAACCTCCAAACGCTTGATTCATTCATTCATTGATTCATTTTCGCCTATAGATCTAATTCTGATACGTACCTCATTATATATTCATCCGTTTATCATTCTGCCTGAAAGTTATTTTGCAGTCAAGCTGGTTAAACGGGTAATGGAGTAGCCAACACAGAGTGCAGCCCTTCGCTGGCCTCAGTGTTTCTGCGCCCGGATGGGTTAAGCAAGCCCAACTCTGTGCAAAGCTCCAAGGCTCTTGCGCTGACACAAATCTGCACAGCCAAGCAACTGTGTGGCAGTGCCTATTTAGCTTTCCAGCTGTAGCTGCTCACCCTGAAGCAATGGGGCATCGCTCTTCCAACAGAAAGCAAATGAGGGTGCTCCAAACATCCAAGTGGATTTTTTTTCCTGATGAGTTTTCCTCCTTCCCCTTTACAATCTGACACTTGACTGTGCCACTCGAGTCAGAGGCCCTCCATCTTGTCAGAATGAGGTAAAGCAATGAGTCGTGGTTAAACAGGGGGAGCTCAGATGCTGGCAGTTCCCCAACCTTGGAAGGCAACGGGGAAGGAAGGTTGCATCTTACCTTTAGCGCCAGTATTTGGAAGATGTCAGTTTTGCAAGATGTCAGTTTCTAGCTCCATGCTATTGTGCATGTCCCCATTTTTATGCTGCCATTGTATTTAAATGTTGTGTTTTTCCATGGTTATTTTCTTTCCACTGCCATTTATTCTTTGATTTTCAGCAAATGCTCAGTCCACACTTGGAGTATCACCAAATTTGGATGGATTCCCATGAAATTTGGTACAATTGAGCAAACAATATGCCTTTAGTATGAACACTAATCACTTAGCTTGACTTTTCCCTCAGCATAGCCATCTCGTCAGAGTGGTAATTAGTCCATATTAATGAAGCAGAAATGTTTTCATGCTATCATTACAAACCGTTGTTGTAAAGATGACATATTACACATGCTTCATAATTCTGTGTACACATCTCAAACAGTAATGCCGTTTCTAATTGTCTCAATGTGTGAGTGTCACGCCGCCACCGGCGTGACGGCCCATGCTTTTATTTTTGTGTTCATGTTTCCTGTTTTATTGTGAAATAATGATTCCCCTCTCACCTCAGGTCACTTACCCTTCCTGCTGCTTGCTAATTACCGGTCCCCGCCCATGATTACCACCACCTGCCACCAATCAAGCCACAATAAAAGCCACCAGCATTCTCCCCTCCGTGGCCGAAGTGTCACACACATCTCAGTGCATGGAAGCATCCCACAGTCCTCGAGTCCTTGTTCCCGTTGCCTTGTTGTCTTGCCTTGTTTTTGTGCCTTGTCCTCCCCAGCGGAGCGCTTTTAGTTACCCCTTTTGCCTTGAGCCTTTTTCCTCCCTTGCGGAGCGCCTTTTGTTGTCCCCTGTACCTTTTGCCTGTTTTTTCCTCCCCAGTGGAGCGTTTTTAGTTCTCCACTTTTTGATTCCCCTTTCTCCTCTCAGTGTGAGAGGAGACAGTTGCTGACCGGCAATAAACCTGTTGCCTTTGTGGCCTACCTTTATCCTGCGTCTGGGTCCTACCTCTCCTCGTCGTGTCAGTACACTTCGGCCAGCATGGACCCAGCAGGAAAGGTCGAGGCTAGGCTACAGAGCCTGGAGGTCCGGCTTGCCAACCGGGAAAAGATTCAGCAAGCCGTGATTTCGCAGCTGGAGGAGCTGTCAAGCCAGGTCCATGAACTGGTGAGCCACATGCAGCCTCTCGCCCCTGAACCTCGTCTGCTGCGGCCTCTCGTTCCCGAGCCTTGTCTGCTGCAGCCTTTCGCCCCTGAACCTCGCCTGCTGCAGCCTCTCGCCCTTGAACCTCGCCTGCTGCAGCCTTTCGCCCCTGAACCTCGCCTGCTGCAGCCTCTCGCCCCTGAACCTCGCCTGCTGCAGCCTCTCGCCCCTGAACCTCGCCTGCTGCAGCCTCTCGCCCCTGAACCTCGCCTGCTGCAGCCTCTCGCCCTTGAACCTCGCCTGCTGAAGCCTCTCGCCCCTGAACCTCGCCTGCTGCAGCCTTTCGCCCCTGAACCTCGCCTGCTGCAGCCTCTCGCCCCTGAACCTCGTCTGCTGCAGCCTCTCGCCCCTGGACCTCGCCTGCTGCAGCCTCTCGCCCCTGAACCTCGTCTGCTGCGGCCTCTCGTTCCCGAGCCTTGTCTGCTGCAGCCTCTCGCCCTTGAACCTCGCCTGCTGCAGCCTCTCGCCCCTGAACCTCGCCTGCTGCAGCCTCTCGCCCCTGAACCTCGTCTGCTGCAGCCTCTCGCCCCTGAACCTCGCCTGCTGCAGCCTCTCGCCCCTGAACCTCGCCAGGCGCCGCCCAAAGACCCTGAGCCTCGCCAGGCGCCGCCCAAAGACCCTGAGCCTCGCCAGGCGCCGCCCAAGGACCCTGAGCCTCGCCAGGCGCCGCCCAAAGACCCTGAGCCTCGCCAGGCGCCGCCCAAAGACCCTGAGCCTCGCCAGGCGCCGCCCAAAGTCCCGGAGCCTCGCCAGGCGCCGCCCAAAGTCCGGGAACCTCGCCAGGCGCCGCCCAAGGTCCCGGAACCTCGCCAGGCGCCGCCCAAGGTCCCGGAACCTCGCCAGGCGCCGCCCAAAGTCCCGGAACCTCGCCAGGCGCCGCCCAAAGTCCCGGAACCTCGCCAGGCGCCGCCCAAAGTCCCGGCGGCGCAAGCCCTGCGGCTGCCTTCACCTCTCGTCGGGCGTCGAGGACGCCCACCTGACTGGCCCCGCTGGGACTCTCTAGTCGGGCGTCGTGGACGCCCTCCTGAACTGCCTTTGGTCTGGGACGGAGGGGTGGGCCGTGTTCCCACCTCCGTGCCCCCTTCCGCCCGCCCTTGTTTTTGGACTCTTTGAGTCGGATGGCCGTCAGGTGCCGGCCATTGAGGGGGGGGTACTGTCACGCCGCCACCGGCGTGACGGCCCATGCTTTTATTTTTGTGTTCATGTTTCCTGTTTTATTGTGAAATAATGATTCCCCTCTCACCTCAGGTCACTTACCCTTCCTGCTGCTTGCTAATTACCGGTCCCCGCCCATGATTACCACCACCTGCCACCAATCAAGCCACAATAAAAGCCACCTGCATTCTCCCCTCCGTGGCCGAAGTGTCACACACATCTCAGTGCATGGAAGCATCCCACAGTCCTCGAGTCCTTGTTCCCGTTGCCTTGTTGTCTTGCCTTGTTTTTGTGCCTTGTCCTCCCCAGCGGAGCGCTTTTAGTTACCCCTTTTGCCTTGAGCCTTTTTCCTCCCTTGCGGAGCGCCTTTTGTTGTCCCCTGTACCTTTTGCCTGTTTTTTCCTCCCCAGTGGAGCGTTTTTAGTTCTCCACTTTTTGATTCCCCTTTCTCCTCTCAGTGTGAGAGGAGACAGTGGCTGACCGGCAATAAACCTGTTGCCTTTGTGGCCTACCTTTATCCTGCGTCTGGGTCCTACCTCTCCTCGTCGTGTCAGTGAGGGTTATATGTGGTAGGCATAGTGAACTTGGATGTTGTGATTTTGGATGACTGGGACCAAAATGCAGGGAAGCGAGGAGGCAAGGCAGTCTCAAAAAAGAATGTAATTTCATAAAAACAAAAAGCTAAACGATACCAGAGAAATCAAACACTAAATCAACAAAGCCCCCCCCCCCAAAAAATGAGATTCTAAATAACAAACTGGGCATTGACTAATTTCCAAAGGGAACAAGGCATGAGTCGTAAAAAATAAATCAACAACAGAAACAAAGCAAGGAACTAAATACAAGCAAACTGACGCGGCAACAATCATACTTTAAACAATATCTCCACGTGGGAGGGGAATATCTGACACAGTATCTGGCAACTCTGCACAGCAAATCGGTCAGTGTTAAATTTCCAGTGTTTGATCAAGTATGCAGTAAGCTGTGTCATTTTAATGCTGTCACATTAAATTTCCTTGAGTGTTGGGGAGGATGTTGGGTGTAACCTGAATAGCCCTACCTTGAGTGTTAAATTGAGCACACCCTCATTTCCGGTGAAGGCAAAACTTTCCAATTTTCCAGCGCGTTGTCGACATTTCAATAGCGACACATCCGGTTGTTGTTGGAGCAGCGTGGCTCAGTGGTAGAGTGGTCATCTCCTGACCGTGAGAGCCTGGGTTTAATCCCAGGCCAGTATGACTATATGTCAAAGTATCCTTGAACAAAATAAGTACCCTGCTCCAAATGCTGTGTCATCAGTAGTCAAAATGTAAAGTACTCTGAGGGCCTTCTAAGGAGAAAAAAACGCTATATAAATGAAGTACCATTTGTAAAGTGTAGTTTGAGCTAAATTTTTAACACTGACACTAGTGCAATACACTCATAAGTGTTTCAACACAAGTTATGAGAATTAATCAAACATTGTCATAATTAAATGTTACCAGTGTAGAGTACCTTCTACACTACTCAGTGTTTACCAGTGTAGATTTTTAACACCATATAGTATTGGAGTAACACGGGTCAAGTGTGAAAAAAGTAACACTTTGAAAGTGTCAGATTTACACTCATTGGTGTGGACACATATAAATACTTTTCTGGCGATTTTGGTAAACAGCCGGTTACGAGACTCCCGCTGGAGGATTTGGGAAAGCAGTTGGAGGCTGGAGGGGAGGGGACTGCAGCACGTTACACCGGATGAATAGTGAAAGAAATAACTAGACACCATCGGGAATTGCGTGACTTTCATGACGAACTAATTAATGTCCTTCACACCGCCGGGCACGTTGATGAGAAAGAAAAAAAAAATCTTGATTGTTCAAAAACCAAAGTTGGCAAGTATGAACAAGAAGCACCTGGAGAGAATACGAGTGGCTGACCGAGCTGATTGGAAGACACAAGGGACCAGGTTGACCAGTGCAGGTGGAATAAAAAAAGCTAACGAGCATCACAACACATGAGCATTTGCATGTATGCTAATTGAAGTCTTCGTATTTTGTTGACATTTAACTGGAACATTTTGAAGCCAAACCTGTAAAGTAAAACATTTCCACCAGTCTTGAACTCAACCTTTACATTTAATTTATAACAGCCAGAGTTCAGTGTGTGGGTCTCAGCATTAATCCATATTCGTAGTTGACACACATGGGCTTAGTTTAACACAGTACCTTTACAGTAAGGCTGGATGTACGAAGTAAGCAATTTTACTTTTAATGTTTAATACTTTAATTGACCATTTATTTATTTCTCAGTTCACTGTGCTTATGTTTAAAGAACACAATGCCTGTAAACTTGACAAGGAACAGCACAGGAATTAACAATAAGGAACACACACATATTAAACGTTGGTCTTGGTGGACTCGTGACATCAAGCTCACATTGAAAGTAGGCTGTATGCTATCTGTTCACCATGTAGCTGCAAATAGCAGATATAGGATTTGTATCCACATTTCACGAGGCCTGATTCTAATCTGCAGCTGTCTGATTCCAAGTGTTTTGTTGTCGTTATGCTGGCATAACACACTTACAGATTGTGTTATTTGGAGAAAAAAAAAAAAAAGCAAAAAAAAAAAAGCAAAAAAAAAATAAAAAAATTATGTCATTTAACACGTAGGGGAAATGACTTGTTTCCAGTCTCTCCCACTAAATCTAAATCTTTTTACTTGCATAAAACCTGATTAACCCTCTGAATCAGACGGTCACACGTGTTAATAAACTGCACATTTACGCAAAGACACTTATGTCAGCCTTCCACTCTTGAAGTCAGGAATCTAATTAGCCCAACAAAGAAAATTAACCTCAACTTTAATTCAAGTGCTCATAGCAGCTTGTAAGGCCACAGGAGACTACCTGATTGTTGATCATATGGCTATGATAAGGACTAATTTCTAACCAAAAAACAGACACATGCACACGCACACATGACCTGGATATAACACTCGAGAGTGGGTCTTTGACGTCATAGGTGACACAAGGTTACATAGCGGGGAGAGCTGCTGAGCTTGGTTGTGACAGTCATGTCCCGCTCTATAAGCTGGGGGCCATTTTGTAACAAAGATGACCAGCGCAAGGTGCCAAAGTCGCTCTGTTGAACAAACGTTCCGTCGGCCCTGGGCCATGCTAAGCCTTGGCCTGGAACAACTATGATGGTGGTCCCGCGGACAGGCGGCTCACCATTCCACACAACTCACACGTAAGCTTCAGCGCACAGAAGATGCCTTGCATTGTGGGGGATGGAAGCATAATTGATCATATGCAGAAGCAGATAGTTCATCCAAAAGATTCACAGAGACTTGACTCTCACTCAAAAAATAAATAAATAAATAAATAAAAACCTCAGTATAAGATGGTGCAGTCTAATAAAACAATCTTCTGTTTTGATAGTTCTTTCGGTTTAACCCAATTTTGGGGTCGCCACAGTGAATCATCTTCTTCCATCTCATCCTTGTCTTTTGCATTATCTTCTCTAATTCCAGCTATCTGCAAATCTTCCCTCACAACATCCATAAATTTCGTCTTCGAGCTTTCTCTTTGCCTTCTACCTGGAAGATGAATTCAAAGCATCTTTCTACTAATATGTATATCCCCTGTCTCCTTTGCATAAGTCCACACTATCTCAATCTGACTTTTCTAGCTTGCAAGTACAGTACAACCTGAAATTGATGGTGTGTCATCCACTTGGAACTAATTGACATCTTTTTCCCCCCTCTCTCGGGAACCTGTGACAACTATTATAGTCTTATAGCTGTTACGGTGGTTGGAGATTGTAGACCCAAATTGAGGAGACAAGATCAGACGATGGGAATTGGCAACTTAGGGTAATTTATTAACTCTGCAAGAAAACCAAAACTAGACTTGACGAGAGCAGACTGACTTGACTTGACTTGACTTGACTTGACTTGACTTGACTTGACTTGACTTGACTTGACTTGACTTGACTTGACAGCTAATACACCCAGCATGACCCACGTAACACCAGCAATGCACCCACACCGACTGAACAAACACAACAGGCTAAATACACCAACACTAATTAGCTAAGGAGACACACCTGGGGGAAACACAAGTGGCTGAGGGCAGTGATTGGTCACACACAGGGAAAGAAAGACACACAGGTGGACACTGTTAAACAAATGAGACAAGGGAAGAAACGAGGAACACATGACAAAAACCACCAACCACACACAAACACTCCCCAAAAACACCAAAAGAAAACAAAATCCCAAACCCACAGAACCAAAACATGACAATAGCTCACTGATGTACAGATGTTTGTTTCTGATTCTGTTGCTAACCAAAACAGCAGCACCTACCAGGGTTTGTAAACTCGCTCATTAGAGTCTAACCTGCTGTCACTCGAATGTTTTAAACAAATTCACTGCACAGTATTTAAAACAATTTCATGGAAATCTTTTCTAATGATTAGCATTGACCATTGGTTCTTTACCATGGTGGTTGTCTTATTTTTGCTTGTTTCTCTCCATTTAGTTGACATGTGCAGTATGCGCATCCATTTTTACACTTGAATGGTTCAGGTTGGCTGCGAACTGACATATACAGTAGTATTCCATTATATACCATTTTTATTTGAGATGAAATCTAATATAAATTACCTTTATACACAGGAAGTCCACCGGTCCCCAAAAGCAACAGCTCCATTTAATTATGCTCCTATTTGCATTTATTGTTCTTCCTCTGAATGTTAGCTACTATTTCTTGATGCTTATGTGTTGTCTTTCCTTGTGTAAAGCACATTGAGTTGCCTTATGTATGAAATGTGCTATACAAATAAACTTGCCTTGCCTTGCCTTAATCCTCCCCATTACAGTACCTCAATAAACAACACATAAACATTCACTTCCACTCACGAGTATACTTGTCAATTGTGTTTTTCAGTGGGGGTGTTGGGAGTCTGCTTCATGATTGTAAATGTTAATCTTGGAAAAAACTTTACTGACCCGCAGCCACCAGTAGATGGCAGCAATGCACCATTTTAGATATGAGATCATCCCAATTTGGGAGAAACTAGTGCATTTTGGTCTACGGCTGATTGTAAAAGAACAGAAAAGGGAGAATCAAAATTGTATTTCTCTGATGAAAGGAAAGAGTCTATTCTTTATTTTGATAGATTCGGTATATATATAAATTTGGCCATGATATCCTTCGGGTCTTGAAAAAGCCAAAATGCTCAAAAAGTGCTGGCAGCGAATGTTAATAGACAATATAAATAAAGATGACTTGACTTGACTTGATGACACTTGACGAGATGAGCATAGCAGTAATTGTATCGAGGCACCATAAGATAAGATATGGATTATATATATCTCAAATATATCTCATTGTAAGGAAATAATGTATCCAGGTCTGTTTGGCTCAATGGAGGTTCACAACTTCTTCCTCTGACAAATCAATGACATGCATGACTGATGACTGCTTAATGTTAAGGATAAGGGTTGCCAAGTTTTCCTCCCGGCATGCCTGTTACCATTCAATAGTCATGTTACGGTGTGTAGATTCTGATGCAGGCAGGAAATAAACATCTCCAGAGGTGGTTTGGGAACTGAATGCAGACTGATAAAGGCGGCAGTAGGTTGATGGAGGCAAATAATGAAATGCTAGCAGAAAAGAAATCAACTTCCATCAGTTTTTCCCCCTTCACACACAAGAGAGAGATGGCAATAAAATGAGCAAAAAATTATAAATAAGAGATGGCTTTTGCCGAGGGCTTTTGACATCCTGTAACAGTCGAGAGTAGCTGGAGGAACGAGCGATGCTCGTTAACTCTGACCCAAATCATACAAGGCAGTGGGAGCTGTTAAAACACACAGAACACGGCGGAGTGTGGGTGACCTAGATAGCATTGGTTTTTAAAAAAGCAGCTGTACATCACATTAAATCGCTTTCACCGAATACATTGAGGCGTGTCTTTCTCATTGGTAATAGAATCCACTTTCTGATATAGATGTTTTGTGACAAGTAAAAGATTTCTCCCATCACTCAATAACCTAGTCTGAGAGCCATTTAAAGACTGGTCCGTTTGCCTCACCCCGACTAACATTATCTGACTTTTGAGCGCGCATGAGCGGAGGCACACGTTCAGAATGCATGAGAACTGGTGCTGATGAGGCAACCACAATGAGCTGTTCAAGGAAATGAAACGAGAAGACAGGAAGACAAGCAGGCGGTGGTGCGTCTCCATTTGCGCATTCATATATGTGAAGCTATGCATATGTTCACTGAGTAATAAATAGGGAGAGGAGCAAATAAAGTGCTTGCATACGCCGGCTCTGTGCCTATTATTACACCAGAGTGACATTTCAAGAAATAGAGATTTTCAGGAAGTGTATGAGTTCTTAATGCCTTCCTTCCATGATTGGCTGAACGTGCCACATTAATAAGCATCCCCAGTGGCGTTGCACTCATACCTACTTCATCACTGAGACGTATGGCAGTTACAAAGGTATATTACAATATTTACTTGGGCTGATGTTTACATTTCACATAGTAAGTGCAGTGCTGTATTTATTGGGGAGAAAGGGACCATTTTTATTTTGAAGAGAGATGGTAATAACTATTTCTGGTTACTGATTTCCAGGTGAACAGCCTATACAATATGTTAATTTTGTTACCTTTGTTAAGGTAAGTATTCTTAGAGGTGGGCACTTCCTTCGATCCGTCGGCCCCGTCGTTGACTGATAACCACATTTTCGGTAAATGCTTTATGACACAAAGCCTCAATAAATACATGGACTGAGCAACAACTGAAGCAGATTTTTGTCCAGCTCAGTACTGGTTCTCAGTCTGTGTATTTTTGTCGAGGCTTTGTGTCATAAAGCACTTGCTGAACATGCTGAATCATCACTCACTGAAAGGTGGACATCCCTCAATGATGGGCCAATGGGGAGACAGAAGCGCCCACCTCTGTGTATACCTATGGTCCCCAATCACTGGACAGAGGCCTGATATCGGTCCACGGGTGTTTTGTTATCGGGTCGCACAGGTGGATTGAAGAACCAGAGCATAAATCCCTAGCCCACCTCCCCTGGCAATTAGTTTCATTGTCGGTCTGTGATAAATCTATACTACCATGAACCGGTTCCTGGCAGAAATAAGGTTGGGGACCACTGCTGCATACTGTACTTTATGGTGTACACAATTGCAGTACTTTAGTATAGTGTATTGGTTTTATGTTAAGACTGAAGCAGTTAGCTGGTGACAAAACATATTCAAGATTTTAAAAAGTAAATTTGTTTCACGTTTGTATGTCCTGTCTCACAGAGGTTCAAATCTCAGATCTAGTCTTCCCATGTAGAGTTTCCATGTTCTATCTGTGCTTGTCTGGGTTTTCTCTGGGTACTCCAGCTTCCTCCCACAATCCAAACACATGCCAGGTTCATTCAAGACTCTGAACCAGGGGTGTTGATCTGTACGATCTGTGGGCCTGAATCAACCAATTAAACACATTCACTTCAATAACAGTTGGTTATTTGCTACTTTTGCACACTGGAAGTCACATGAGAATCATGAAAATGACCACTTACCACATAAATGAAATTGGATGCTACTCAGTATTTGGCACCTGATCACCTGAAACACACGTGAAGGCTAAAAGATGCCATGTTTCAATCAAGAGTAACATAAGCCTGCACCTTTGCACTAACAATACATTTCTGATCAATAAAGTAACCTATTACATGATACAACAAAATGTCAGTCACCAGCTTCAGTTTAAATGCAGAAACAGTTATGTTTTTGTAAACTACTAATTAATTAACAGTGGGAAACATTTCATAGAAATATGTGTGTCACACAGCATGAAGTTCAGCACTTTTTGGACTTGGTTCGGTTGACGACCTACTCTAACAAAGACCCGTCACCATGCCAACAAAAGTAGTGGCAGCTGTGGTGCCAGTTTGGCTGTGTGCCTTTGTTAGCAGTGGATGATTCAAGGGCATTAAAGCACAACGTGTGTGTTTGTGGGGGGTCCTTTTTGAGACAACCTTGCCAAGGATTTCCACTACAGTCTGTCGTTTGCTGCTCTGTTACTTCCCTTCCTCTTGTGCTGTGGCCTGATCTTCTTAAAAAAAAAATGTCATTTGCATGCACAGAAGCACCAGTCATTCTTTAATGTTTAGTATTTACTCACAAGTAGCACATAAAAATGTTCCACCACAGCTCTCCTTCAAGGGTGGCCGCTGAGCAAGCGCACACTTGCAGCTCTTTCATTAAGGATTGATGATCCAGAAGAGATAATAACATCTTTGTTGATTTGCTAAATCAGTGACTGCCATGTGTCATGTTAAATTAATCTTGTAATCAACAATCTGGGGGCATGTGTCAGTTGAAATTTGAACTACCACCATTCCGACATTAACACTGTCTCCTCTTTCATCTCCTTACAGGGTTCAGTGACTGTGAGAGGCTGTCGGATCATGTCTGATGTTCTCTCTGAGGGAATAATAGCCACTCCTGACCTACTGTGAAGAACAATCTTTGATTCAATCAATGCCGCCGTCTCCCTTGGGGGGAATTATTCCCGAGCAATAGGTGAACATTCAGAAAAGAGCACCAGTCGACCATGTGATACTTGACCTTCAAGGAGGCTTACTCCAGAGGATGTCAAATCAGATCTGAAGCTTTTCTCGAGAGGATCGCCAAGCTCATCAAGCTCTTCATGAGTTGTTTGTTAATACGCACACATCATGGCCAAGTGAAGAGGGCTATTTATCAATGCTGGATCTTCATTTGCGTGGGAGTACCAGGCATCACAGTATGAATATGAAATTGATTTTTCCAACTGTGAAGTGCCCATAAGAAAGACGGAAAGTAGGGGAATTCAGCTCGGGGAGTCGGTGTTGGATTAACTAGTGTGGCCGTGAACCCATGGTGGACTTGTGAGTCGGACAAGGGACTCAGCAGTGGAGGATGTCAGCAGAGGCCGAACTCCAGCCGGGTGTCAAAACCATCCAGAGAAAGGAGTCTAGGAGGGTCAAAGGTAGGTTACCAAACTCAATGAGTGGACTGGTACTGTGGCAATTTACAAGCTAGAACACAACACTGTCACTGTTCAATAAGCAAAATCTATATGACAACAAGAATCTTAGGGACTGCTTGCACAAGATTGTTTTAACTGTGTTGTTGTTTTTTTTTTTGCTGGTCACCACATTTTCATATGTTATTACTAGGGGTGCGCATCTCTCCACAAAAGATGATTCAATCCGGTTTTTGATACGTGTGGTGCGAAATGATTCGACTCAGTGGGAGACGTGGGACTACAGTTCAATTGCTATGGCTAAGGAATATGATGCAATTACTTTTTTGTTGTCATTTTACATGCTGTTGAATGAACTTGTCAGTACTATAAAAGTGCCATTTCCACCAAAGATATATCTCCAATAAATGACAAAATCAATGTTTATCTCAGTATATTTCAAAGTGGAATGCTTGGATTTGGAAAGTGGAACATTTAGATGTACTCACATCTTTTAAATCAAAAAATGATTTTTCAGTTCAAACCATTTTTTGTTACACCCCTATTTATGACATATAGTCTACACCAGGGGTGTCAAACATAAGGCCAGCGGGCCGGATCACGTCCGCAAAGGGGTTTAATCCGGCCCACGATGATTTAGTAAAGTTAAAAAAATTTTTAAAAAAAGTACTGTCGGACTAATCAATCAATCAATCAATCAATCAATCAATCAATCAATCAAAGACATATAAAATTTGTAATTTCACAAGCAGCCCTCTTATGAGCAATGCAACTTGTATGGGTGAATCGTCCTGGATGTCATTATTTTACACACAACTTAAAGTTACGGTTTGTTTAATCATCCTTTTTCTTCTTCTTCTTCTTCTTCTTCTTCTTATTATTATTATTATTATTATTATTATTATTATTATTATTATTATTATTATTATTATTATCATCATCTTCATCATTATTATTATTATTATTATTATTATTGTTGTTGTTGTTGTTGTTGTTGTTGTTGTTGTTGTTATTATTATTATTATTATTACTATTATTGTTAATCATAGACCAACAAATGTGTCAAATACGACACAAATTCAATAACTGGTAACACAAATAGATATGACAAGGATTAGCGTCCTTATAACGTCATTAACTGTGGCACGCATTGCATTCTGGGAACAATATTATGCAAAACAGGTGGATTTATCACGTCCAGAACTCAGTGTTGCCACGTTCCATTTGCATTTGTATTATCTTTTGGAACAATATGATGACAACTGAGCTCCGTAATTTAGGGCTGGCACACAAATAGCGAAAATCTGTGAAAAATTGACGACAATCTTTTTAAGTTATATACCGTTATTTTACAGCTGCGGCCCACTTGGTAATATATTTTCCTCCATGCAGCCCCTGAGCTAACATGAGTTTGGCCTGGTCTACACATATGAAGCTTGGCTTTTTAGTTTTGAAAACACAAAGTGAGTCTAATGGTTATTTTGAGCAGGAATAGGCGAGAACTGATACCAGGTATCGGTACTTGCGACGGTACGTGGCCTATATTAGCTGCCCTATGGTGGCCGTTTTAGGATCAGGAACTAGGAATTTGAAAAATAGAAAATTGCCATTAATTTCATCAAGCAATTGGGGAGCAAACTGGCTAGTATGAACTCACTGGAGCAGCTAACAAGAAGAGGCTGCAAGAACTAGCTGGAGCGGCTAACAAGAGAACCTAGTAGAACCTAGCGAGAGAAAAGCAGAGGGAGGTAAATCACGGGACTCAGTGGCGACCATTTGAAGGCCCCAGCTGTGAAAGGTAAGCGGCGGCCGACCCACTAGGTCCAACACTAGCTGCAAGCACCACCAGAGGCTAACTACATTTGCAGAGTTCTTTTCCTTTAGGCATCCGTAGCATTAAGATGGTGGCGCAACATATCCAGCCTCCTGTAAGGTGTGACACGACCTATGCAATGAAATTAGCGATTACTAAGCCTATGATCATATATAAAAAAAATTAAAAAAAAATACTTGTATGTGATACAACATATTATTTGACATATTATTGCAATTAACGGTACGTTTTTAAATTTAATGAATTAGTTCACCACTAGATGGCACTAGATCCTAAACACTGTCTCTAAGTAAAAATGCTAAATTGGAATATATATAAGTCTATCTTTAAATTTATCTGTTATTGTGGGTTTTTTTTGGGGGGTGGGGTTAATTTATGTATCAAGAATACTACTGGTATCAGTATTTGATATTGTATCAGTGACTACTCAAGAGTTGCGTATTCGTACTGATTTAAGTCTGATGAAGAGATGTATGAAATATCCGTAATTTTGAGCGCATCAGAAATGACAGTAGGCAATGCGAGTTGCTACTAAAATGTAATGGATGCATCCTTGGATGATACATATCTATCCATCCATCCATCCATCCATTTTCTTGACCGCTTATTCCTCACAAGGGTCGCGGGGGGTGCTGGCACCTATCTCAGCTGGCTCTGGGCAGTAGATGGGGGACACCCCGGACTGGTTGCCAGCCAATCGCAGGGCACACAGAGACGAACAACCATCCGCACTCACAAGCACACCTAGGGCGCCAATTAACCTGCCATGCATTTCTTTGGAATGTGGGAGGAGACCGGAGTACCCGGAGAAGACCCACGCGGGCACGGGGAGAACATGCAAACTCCACCCAGGAAGGCCGGAGCCCGGACTCGAACCCAAGTCCTCAGAACTGGGAGGTGCTAACCAGTCATCCACCAATAAAAGCGGGTGAAACTAACCTCTTTGGTCGAGGTAAAGTGTTACACTTGAACTGCTTTTAGATAACATTGGGATTGTGTTGTGTCAATTGCGCCTTGAACTTTTGTGAATACAAATCTCCAATCCACACAGGTGGAGAAACTGAGTTAAGACGAACAGCGCTCTTGACAGTGTTAACCTTCTCCTCTTTGGCAGACAGTGAAATCTAAAAGCAATGTTTGAAGAGTGCTAAATAATTTTGGACTACACGACAAGTAACTTCACTCAGTCAGACTCGCCGAGAGGCTTCCTGTCTCATCCCAGGGATCCAGATGTAGTAACAGCTATTCCATGTAGCCGCAGGCTTTGGGTAGAGGCATGATTTAGGTGTCACGGACAGGGTAATTCACATCCTGTCGCTTTGATGAACGGCATATGTGATGTAATAGGGCGAGGCATTCTCTGAACAGTTCACTCTGAGATTGAAATGAGAATGAACTGACTGCAGGAAGGGGGAAAAAAGAAGAAGCAAGAAACGGAAGAAATAGAACAGTGAAAAGAGTGTGATTCAGGGGGACGGGGAAGTGAGCAACAAGAAGAGTCTTTCTCATTTGCTTCCCTCACTTGACTTCAGCCTCTCTCATTTTTACTAATTTTTCCATCCGTGAATAAAAACCACTCCAGTCAGTTCAGTAAATCCAGCTTCTGCAGCCTGGCTGTAACAAGGCCGCAGGGCTGAGTCCTCTGTGGCTCTTTCATTGGCTCTGTTAGACTGCTTAGTTAAATGGCCGGGCTGGAGGAAGGCCCATCGATTTAAGCTAAGTGGAGGGGGAAAGCGCACAGAGAAGTGGGGCTATTATACACATGGCCGTGCGGCTCATCATAGGGAACTCCCTGCCCCTGACTTTACTATGTTAATCACATGTGCTGCAGGGAGCATTGTCGCAATCCACTAAAATGCTATTTAGATCCATATAATTGGAAATGGGGCAACATAAATGGATGCACGGCTTGCGGTAGATGTGAGCACAAGTGAAGAACACTCAAGGACCAGAATGATGGTGATGACGACACATATTTAGACAAAACATATAGTAGGAGTGAAGAGAGATTTTAGGTCGAATGAGTCACATTTCTTTGACGCAGCCCTGCAAGCACAGAATAGATAATGTAATATAAAATGTGAATGGATATATTCCAACAAGCCAACTTCTTTTACTTTAAAATTTAGCGGTGTGTGAATAGTCAGTGATTTTTGGATATAAAGCTCAGAGCAACTGTTGTGAACGAAGAAAAGCCTCATGCATTAGGAACATGTGCACTCAGTTCAATGTGTGCAGCTTATTCATGTTTTCACGCTGCAAAAACACGCATTCTTAATATGATAATAAAATACACTTGTTCTTAGTGTAAATTTACCAGAAACAAGTGAAATTATCTGCCAGTGCAGTAAGATAATTTTGTTTTGTTTTGTAAAAGCGTAAAACATTACTGAAATGCTCTTTATTTGTATTTTAAGTTGACAGTCAAGCAGGGAGAAGGCACCATTTTTAGTTGCATTTGGCTTGACTCAGCCTGGGATCGAAACCACAACCTCTGAGTGTAGACACTAGACACTCTACCACTAGACCACTGAGCTGTTAGCCTGAAAAGAAGGAAAGAAGGAAATTGAGCTTAGTAAGTATGACAAAACCAGGAAATTGCTTACAATAAAATGCTGTAGCATTGTTGATGCTTTGTTGTTGATTATTTGATGACTGTCTCGGAAAATTATAATATTGTGATAAAGTCCTTTATTTTCTTTAATGCATTTAAAAAAACAAAAATGTCATACATTCTGGATTCACTTGGAAACACTTGCAGGTGTTTTGAGTTAATTAATTAGACGATTCAAGTGATTAGTTGAATAGCCTACTAGTATACTTTTGATGATACTCTAATATTTTGAGATAGGATATTTGAGTTTTGTTTAAGCTGTAAGCCATAATCAGCAACATTAAAACAATGAAAGGCTTGCAATATTTCAGTTGATTTGTAATGAATGTATGACATTTTTGTTTTTTTTAATTGCATTACAGAAAATAAAGGACTTTATCACAATATTCTAATTTTCTGAGACAGTCCTGTATGTTGTAGGACTGTGCAATTAATAATTCAATTACAATGCAATTATTATACAATATATACTCCAGAATATGGAAAACATATATACAAAATCGGTATAGTTGTTAAAAAAAAAAAGAGAGAGAGAGAGAGAGAGAGATTAAGACTAATTTTGAGTTGTTTAAATTTATACATTTGCACCTTTCTTTTTTAATTTTAAAATAACTATTCAATTTAGTTTCATCCGAAGGGAACTTCCATAATTATAGTGTCAAAGATTTTTATTTGTCTGAACATTTTTTTTTTTTTACATTTAAACATTCTCTTGTTTTCTACCAAAAAGAAATTAGCTTCCCAATCATGTTTTCAATTATTACCAAAATAATTGTGATTAATATTTTCTTCATAATTGAGCAGCCCTACTATATTGCACTTTTGTTTTATATATATATTATATTTACCATTCTTATCTTCCATTTATCTTGTTTGTACATTCAGCAAAATCTTAAAATAAGAAAATTAAATTTATGAAAGCCCAGTTCAGGCCGTTTGATGTTGGTTAGTCATCTTAAAATGTGGAAAATATTTGTCTTAAGCCTCACAGTCCTTAAAACTGACTGTTAACACTCAAGGCTAATAAGTATCTTAAAATAAGCAGAATGATATCTGACAATCTTATTTTAAGTAAAAATAACTTGTCAGACTCTTACAGCATTTTAGCTTATTGTGCATAAAAATTAACCAATTTTAAGATTTACAAACTAAGTGAGAAATAAGACAATCTTAAAACAAGATTAATAATTTTAGAAATTCTGCTCTTGCATAGTAAATAATTCTCATAACAAGATCAATAAGACTTTATGGCTTGATATAAGCTTTTAAGTCTAGGTTAGATAGCTTAAATTTGCAGCGCATCCACATTAGCAGAAGGGAATTAATGAAATGAAAAACACACAATGGTCCCTGAAATAATACTAACAAAACTAATGCATGCTAAAACGGTCTTGGACAAAAATGACAGTAACCTTAACAAATTATTTTGCCTATTTTGTTGCATGAGACTTCATTTCATCACCTTGTGTACCTAGCACCTGTTGACAGCTTTTAGCCAACATGAGCAAACAGCTCCACCTGTTTCTGATTTGGAGAATGTCTTCTACAAACTGCTTATTTCATCTTCTTCCACAGACATTCAATTAGATTCTCTTCCGAATAGTCCAGTGGTTGTTTTTTTTTTTTTTTTTTTTTTTTTTTTTTTTTTGTCAGCTTGCTTTGTTTGAAACTGTGCGTTTTGGCTCTTTTATATTGTTGCAGGGTTCATATCCTGCAGTTGAAATCAAGTTTGACACACCCAAGAATGCCTTGATAGTTTTGAGATTCATTGTATGTTGCACATATTCAAGACACTGCCAGATGGTGCAGCTCCATAATAGTGTGGTGCTTCCTCCACGGTAGCTACACTTTATTTTCTTTGTACAAGCGCTACAGAAAAAAAAAATGAAAGAAAAAAAACTGTGCCTTTACCCTTCTGGTAAAAACAAAAAAAAACAAAAAAACAAACCCAAACAAACAAACAAAAAAAACAACTCGGTTTGAGAGGAATTTGGGAAAATGCTTGTCCTTCGGATGGCCAAATGTGGCTTTTTGTCAAGTCACATCTACTCTATGTTTAACAGATGGAAAAAAATGAATCATACAAAGAAATGAACGCTATATATATTGTGAAACACGTTCTGAAATACGTGAAATGCGTTCTCAGGCTGCTTTTCCACATCCTTCATGCTGTGTCTTGAATCTGTGCAGGGCACAATGAAATCTCGAGATCATCAAAGAATTGTTGAGTAAAATGTGTCAGAAAACTTGGTCTCGGCTTCCGGTCATGCATCCGCCAACAGGATATTGACCGCCAAACACACAGCTGAAAAACTAACATATCACTGGACAACAGCTCTGAAAAGCCCGAATCTAAATCCAATTGAACAACTGTGAAAGGAGCTGAAACATTCAGTCTGGAGAGGAACTATTCAAACCTGAGACAGTTGGAACAGTGTGCTTACAAGTAGGTCAAAATACCTGTCATTAGGTGCACAAGTCTCATTGAAAGTGAAGTAAAAATATTAAGTTAAAAGGTACCATCATTTTTGTCCAGTCTAATTTCATTATTTGTTGTCCATAAAACTAAAAGTTAGATTTTCATTACTTAATTTTTAGTGCATTGCACAGTGCTTATTTTGAATATTAGTGTAACATTTGTTTTTAAAAATCTCTATATTCCTTGGGCCCTTTATCATAATGCCATCTGAGCTTTCAGAATAGAGATAAAAGTTGTATAGAATCGAATGTGGGAGAAGTTACTGGCCATATTACTATAGTCATTAGGCCAGCTGTTATATATATATATATATATATATGTATATATATATATACATCCATCCATCCATTTTCTTGACCGCTTATTCCTCACAAGGGTCGCGGGGGCTGCTGGCGCCTATCTCAGCTGGCTCTGGGCAGTAGGCGGGGGACACCCTGGACCGGTTGCCAACCAATCGCAGGGCAATATATATATATATATATATATATATATATATATATATATATATATATATATATATATATATATATATATATATATATTGTTGCAATAATCACATCTAATTGCCATATACGCTCACATTAAAAGCTAATGCAGCTCTCACATCACTGACAGATATGATTTACTTTGGCTCCATAGCAAATGAAAATTGTACATGTGAGTATGTGTGAATGATTTAGATAGGTATTATGGTATATATTTAGGAAATTCATGTATATATGTTTTTGGCAAATGTGAATATGTCTAAGTGCACTTGTGTGTATATATATAACCTGATTTATATATTTCATTTTAAAAATAGTAAATTAGTATTGTGTTAATAATGAAATAAGTTTAAATATATAAAGTAAAAGGGGTCGGACTAGATAAGTTTCTAACTTCTTCCTACTCCCTTTTGAACATGTAAGTTATGACTGATTGATTGATTGATTATTTTATTGTGCTTTTCTTTTCTTTTTATTTCTGTTTTGTTTTGTTTTTTATCTCTGTTGTTTGCCTGTTTATATGTTCAATAAATCAAATAAAATAAAATCAAATCAACTACTGCTCTCTTGATCAGCTCACCCAAGCCGTATGTCAATGGTGGCTCCGAACAGGAGTGTTGGGAGGGCAGAATAGAAGGGAGATGTTGCAGTGGAAGACTCGGAGGAAAACTGAGAACGTTTTTTGCAAACTGATTTTTTTTTCTGCGTTTTGCCTTATCCACATGTACCCGTTTTTTTTTTTTTTTTTTTTTTTTTTTTTTTTTGTTGTTTTTTCATTAAAAACAAAGCTTTCTAAAAACCCCGGCCAACGTGCAGATTTGCAGATTTCTCCAGATCCGCGTTTGTGTGTGGACAGTCATAAACAGAGATTTTTCGTCATCGATTCTACACACGTCACTCACACAATTGCCTCAAGCAGCGCTCATCTTTGTTTACTCTGGGTGTACTGCTCACCTGCCCGGTGTGAGACGCGAAATCACACGGCTCCACGTTGGACGAGATGGAAGTACTGTACTGTGCAAGGGAGCAGAGGCCTTTTTTTCGATGCTGTCAAGGTTGGAGGTGCGTCGATGTGAGGGATGGACCCAAATGCGGGGACACATGACAGGGAGAAAGGCAGGTAGGGCAATGTGAGGAACTTTATTTACATAAAACAAGTAAGGTGAGGGAACAAAAACGAGATGGGACGGGACGTGAGAGAACTGGTTGCCAAGACCTGACTGAACGAGAGAGGACTGGTTGCCATGACTTGACCGGACGAGGTGTAGCGGGTTGTGAGAGGGCCAGAACGTGGGCAACTTGGCAGAATGTGGGCAACTTACAGCGACTTGAAGGTGATGTAGGCGACTGGACAGTGACAAAGATGGCGTGATGAAGACGAGGGTGAACTGGACTGAGACGAGGAAGACTTGGTGGCGTGGACGACTGAACATGACGAAGATGAGGAAGATTTGATGGTGACATGGCCGATCGGACGGGACGAAGACGAGGGTGAACCTGACTGAGACGAAGACGACTTGACCAGGGACCAAAAACACATGCAGTTCTTCCACAACTAGACTTAACTTGATCGACAGCAAGATGCAGGTGGTGGTCTCTTCTGAGTCGACTCCATTGCAGCGAAAAGCTGTACTAGTTCCGACTTCGCGACTCCAGGAAACAATGGACGAGAATGCGCTTGACGTCACATCCGCAGACAGAGGGCAGGAAATTCGAAGGAATTGGACCGGATGCTTCCTGAAAAATATTGGCCAGAGGCTTGTAGGAGTACCAATTGTGAACAGCTAAGATGTTGATCTACTAATTAGAATGTTTTAGTCTTAAATGGTCAAATAAAAAGGCCATTCTTAAGATATTTTTGGGGGAAATTCCTCCATGTAGTAGCTTTAACTCTGTAAGTGTGTAGAACCCATCATTTAAGCGTCAGTTAATTTTGGCTAGAGGAGTCTCCTGCCTTTAAAAGTGTGTCTGTGTTTGCTGAGGCTTATGAAAGTTATTTTGTTTGTATGGGGGAGGCAGATGGCAGGGACAGATTTGCCTTCCTCAAACATCATCCATTAGACATCTTTACTCCTGCTTAAATGATATGAGGTCAGAGAGGACACATAATGACTGTTGTCATTTAAGTCCTCTGCAGAGATTATCTACCGAATGTAGCGTCAACACAGTAAGAAGACGAGGCACAGGAGGCTTCGCCGAGTCAATTATGAATAGCCAGAGGGGCGGTGTTATTTTAACGCAAGGGGACAAGCAGACACCGGTACATGCTCGCAGCGGGTCAAAGGTTAAGCTTCCTCGATGCCCGTTTCCCCAACAAAAAGTTTGCAGTTGCCAAGACCTTATATCTGGAGGGACACTTCTGACACTCCATCTGCTGCCATCTGTCCCCTCGCTGTCCTCATTCTAGTGCGGTGATGGGAGACAAGCCCTGAAACAAAGCCCTGAAACAGTATGGAGGAGCACGGCTAACTGTAATTCTTCTCTCTGTGGTCCTGTTCCACAGCCAGTTTGGCTATTGTAGCATTTGGTGAGCGCTTTTACTCTCCAGCTGGCTTCCATTTCTTTTTATAGATATCAAACTGTTCCACAATATTTCTGAGCATTGTTAGAAAGGCCAGCCAGCTGTTGTGGCAAAGGTCTCTGTTGTGCTCTAACCTCTTTCAGACCACCAGGACTCCCCAATGGCGAGCGTGCAGGGCCGTGTTAGGATCCACTTAGATGCGGACCAACAGTAGACAATACTCTAGGCAAGCCTCTGTCAGGCGCATTATGAGCATCAGGCTCATGGGCCAGAAATGTTGTGAGGACCATTCAACCTTGGGTAATTGTAAATCCAAAAAAAGCCAGAGGAATATGTGTCACCACACCTCACACACACACGCGCGCGCGCGCACACCCGCGTCCCTCTTCCTCGCATTGTGTGACAACATGAAACAGCATGCCTCACAGCCCTTTAGTCTTCAAATACAGCACACTCGCTTGTCTTGATCTGAACCCGGAGCACGTTGCACACGAGTTATGCCACTGTGTCAAGATTCTCATTCAGTATGCAAAGCCTGATTTTTATTTTTTTATTTTTTTATTTTTTTATTTATTTATTTATTTATTCTTGGAGGATCTCTGCATAAAGCTCTAAATCTCTTCTGAAGTGTTATTAGGGGAAATGGCACGTTGAATGTAAAGAAACAAATGGCACAGAACATCTGGTTAGAACTCATAGGCGAGAGCTGTACTGAATCGGACTGATGGTATTTAAAATGCAACTGGAGCAGCATGCATTTTACAACACATTACAGTATGAGTCAGTAAAATTGGGACGGAATGCTTAATACTGTATGAATAGACTGTGGAGCCCTTGTACAAAGGATTGTTTGAATCGGGAACAGCATAGGATATTTTGTTTCATTTGCATCTTTCCTGAAGGATTCATGTACTGTAAATATATGATATGTCGTGAAGTTCTCTCTACCTTTTTAATGTGTGCGTGTGTGACAATTTGTGTTCAGTACATTGTGGTTGTATTTAAGACTCATCATCCTTTGGCAGTGAAACAAGCCTAAATTAGGCCTAGATTTGACATTCACTTGCTTACAGACTAATGACTTCAGCATCATCAAGCCCTCCACCAACGTTTGGAGGATTGTGCCCTCATGAATTAATGAGAGAGTGTGCATAGCCAAGACAAGCACTTGCATTAGACCCAAGACTTTGCGTTCATTTGAATAACCCAGATAAATTCCTTTTTTTTTTTTTTTTTTTAAGATAAAGAACAATTCTGTTCAATTAAGATCCACAGATGGAAGTCTCATTCGCATGAATTGCTTCTTATTTGGTGTTGGCATTTAACCTTCTGTTTTCACACATGCTGTAACGTACAAAAGGTCCTTTTCCTCTGATGTTAAATGATGTGCCTGTGACCTAGAATTGAGTCAATGAAGGGCCTTGAAAACGATTCAATTCTCAAAGGTGCTTGAAACCTTGAAAAATCTTCTCTGAGTACCGGAATATTTGGGTTGAACTCAAAATTCTGGTTTCTAAAAGATTCGGAATACAACAACCAGTTTAAATGCATGAGTAGACAGTAATGGTGCAACGGATCACCAAAGTCACGGATCAGATCATTTTTCGGATCAGCAAAAAATACAAATAAAAAAGTACTTTGTCTTCATTTATTTTGTAAAAAACGCTTTTGCTCATTAAATTAAAAAATATATATATATATATCTTCTCAAAATGCCTTCTGTGACGGTTTATGATTTAGGAACAAGTTTAAGTGCAATATGGGGCAAAATGGGTTGAAGTTGTGTTTCTAAAATATAAATGGATATATTTGACATTTTGAGTTGAATGTTTTTTAATGGTCAAAAGTTTTTGGTTTTTTTTTTATAAAATAAATGAAGATAAAGTTCTATTCATCTTTTTTTTTTTTTTTTTTTGTAAAATAATGAACATGACCTCAAAGTGCAATTTAAGACACATTCTCTTCCTTTAAACATGGAGAGTGAATTGCAAAGTAGCCTTGGTCCACAATATTGAAAAAGAACTAAAGAAACTTACCCAAGTACCAGTCTGTCAAACTCATGTTAGGCCTACCAGCCATGCAATCATTGCTATTGCCAACAGCTAGCTGCTAGCCACTAACGTCGGGGGTTCAGGCTCATGTATTGTATTTACAGTGATAAATCTGTAAACGGCACAAACAAATCGAGTGTCAGTGTCATGTGTCAATAATCATCGGCATGGGTGGGACGACAGAAAGCTTGAGGCTATGTAGACACTTGTCAAGCAGCCATCTTCAAACCCTGCCTCCACTCAAGAAGGGCCTGGTCAGTGAAGTTGGTTCGACTTCAAAAGGAGCTTAGGGGGAAGACAGTAAACCAATTTTTAGCTTCATTATTTCCTCGCTCGCCGCTGATTTATGATTCACTCTGCATTTCCTGTTCCATAAATATTTATGCTAGAATGGCCGACTCATGCACCCTGTCCTCTCCTTCCCTCTTTGTCTTCCCGCCGCAGGTCAGGACCGCACCGAGGCGGGGCTTATTAAGCGTTTCCGTGGAGATGGCGTGCGATACAAAGCCAAGCTGATCGGGATTGATGAGGTGACAGCAGCACGCGGGGACAAGCTTTGCCAGGATTCCATGATGAAGCTCAAGGTGCAGACTTGCGTGTGTTTGCGTGTGTGTGAGTGTGTAATTGAACTCTTCACATCTCACTCACTCAGATTTGGACAAGAGATGTGTGAGCGTGTCTGAATTGTCAAATAAGTAACAGGCACTGCCTTCTCACTCACAGTTTATGATTCACTTTAACACCCCAAAAGAACTGAACAGACAGAACAAATAAAAGGCAATCCTGATTAAGTTGTCTTTGTCAAACTTAGTGCTTCACTTCATTCGTCTCCTAAAAAAGCTTCTTCCTTTCTCAATTCTCTTATTCTACTGTATTTCTATAGGTATAACCTATAGAAGAAAGAAAAATGTTTTTTTTTCTCTAATACCAACAGTTTTGCAAATAATTTAGACGGGGGCGTTGGAAGGCCCCTCCTCATGGAGGACTGTTACTGGAAGTGGGAAAACCTCTCCAGACTCATATTCACTCCCAGTAGATAAGTTCAATAAAACAACCTTTTCGCAGCCTGGATCTGAGATTCTGGCATATGAAACCAGCAGTTAGCCGCCAACAGCCAGAAGTAGTCAATACTCAACTGCTAATATCTGGACTGGGGATAAAGAAGGGGACAGGGTCTCTATTGAGCTGCCTCTCACTGCCGTGAGGCCTAATCCAGCAAATGGAGAAGGCGATGGCTGATTGACACAGCTATCGACTCTCCCACTGGTCCGTTGCTTGTGCTGTTGATCTGGGCTCGCCCACACTGCTGCTTTGTGGAAGCAGATATAGCCTACTATAGACAATTTGTGGCTATAGCTTTTACTAGATATTCTATTCCAATTCAGTAACATTAAGAAGTCAAGACTTTCCTCTCTCTGGCCACTTTCTCCGACTCTTCCAGAGGAAGCCCCTGACATTCCAGGCTAGCAGTCTCTCAAGTGTGTCTTTCTGAGGCCTCCTTAAGATGGGAGATACCCGGACAATGTCATCAGGCAGCTGTCTTGCAGACACTCTCACCAGAATGACTGAGCTTCTCCCCCTATCTTTCGGGAGAGGCCAAAAACCGTGTGAAGGAAAGTCACTTTGGCCATGATCTTGTTTTTTTTAGTCATGACTCACAGGTCATGGCCATACATTGGGTAAGGATGGGAGGGTGGTAAAAAAAGAGTATCTGCTCTTTCATCTCTACAACAGACCAATGCAGAGTCAACAACTCTGCAAATGTTTCACTGATATAAGAGTCAATATCCTGCACCTTTCTTCCACTAGTTGTGAACAACACACTAAGATATTTGAACTCCTCCACTTGGACTGGATCTCATTCCTGTGCCTGTGAGGGTGCTTTACCCTTTTCCGGCTGAGAACCATGATCTCAGATTTGGAGGTGATGATTTTTATCCCATTTTATTCTATTTGCACCAAGCAGAGACATAATCCACTGTTGTCGATGTCAAGACATGCCAACCAAGACAGTCCCATTATATCCAGGAAATTCACAAAATCTGGATGGATTTCATCCTACTAACACCAAACATTTAAAGAACGTCAGTATTTGGTTATCTAAAGCAGTGGCTCTCAACCGCGGTCCTCATGTACCGTGCCCCTATCCAGTCTGTCTCCCACAGCAACACAGGTGTTTCAAACGATTAGCTAATCAGCAAGCTTGCATGAAGCCTGATAATCCTCAGGTGTGTTGGCTGAGAGAGACATGAAAACAGGCTGGATGGGGGTACTGAGGACCGGAGCTGAGAAACAGTTATCTAAAGGTTGGTTAGACGAACCAAAACAAAGAGAAACGTTCTTAGAACTTTGTGTTGTAGTTATGCTTAAGGTTCCCTAAACGTTGAGGGAATAATATGTGGAACCAGATTTACTAACGTTCTCTAAACATTCCAAAAACTTTCCATTGCAACTAAAGCGCTACCAAACACTAACCAAACCTAACTTCTGGGGGAATGTTACTGCAGGGAAAACATAGCATTCTCGGAACGTTATGGGAAATGAAAATTGTTGGCAGGGCATTCATTCCTAGGTCCCTGCCACCGAGAAGCATTTTAACCACCTTGGCAACATTACCCCTAGAGATACACTAGAATAGCCAACCTCGGAGTCAAAATTCTTCCTCATTGGAAGGCATGGCAGTGAAATTGAGGAGGTTTTCATAGTATTCCCCTCCAAGACCCACCATTCACAGTGTTTGATGGTGCACCACTTAACCTCTTGAGCCACCAGATAGTGGACCAGAACTCCGCAAAGTCATCCTAAAGTCATTCTTTAGAGCCTCACTGAACTCCTCCAGAGCACTGTCAACACCATTGAGGAGAGATGGATTGCCAAATATAATAATGATGAGTCAAGCCAAGAGTCACGCTCAGGTCTGGACTGAGAAATGTTGTGTCGTTGCCTTTGTCTATCATAATCCAGATGAAAGAAATCAGAATGACCTGCATGTCAAATATGAGCTGAGCTGAAAAGTTTTGAGGTGAAGGGAAGCTGATTCCAAATGAGGTCGACGTCTTGTTAATGTCACTGCGGTTTTGTCAGACATTAGGCAGGTCTTTTCTTCTTCTCCATTTTCTTCTCTGGCAACCTTTGTTCTATGAAAGACACATCAAGCACACTGGTAGCGTCAAAAGGAACACAGTGGAAATGTTAAGTGCCCCCGCCCTTTTTAAAAAAAATAAAATAAATTAGAGTCTGGGGGAAAAAAAGACGACTTCAAAGGCTGGCTCGATTGTTCAGTCAGCAATACATGCGAGCGAACAGGTCGCTGCATTTTGTCAGCAAATCTCCACTTATTGTCAGCTAGCACTCACATGTGCCACGCTGAAGTGCAGTAGAAACATTTAAAGAAGATGTGGGCGTAAAAAATTGGCCTGGGAGGGGAAAAAAAAGTCTGTAATTATACATAGAACTGGCTGCACAAGGTGATGTGAACTCCTGTGAGGCAGATACATTCAGAAAAGGAATCAGAAAGAACACGCTGTCCTATCGCACCTTACGTAACTGCTGTCACTCTATCCTGCAACGTCTTCCTCCATTGCCCACTCACCTAAACGAAAGCTTTGCGTCTCTCATTCAGAACTCATGTGCTTTCATCATGTCACGTCTCCCTTTTATCTCCTGCAGGGCATGGCTTCCACGGCACGTTCCAAAGGGGAGCACAAGCAGAGAGTCTTCTTGACCATCTCTTTTGGAGGGATCAAGATTTACTGTGAAAGATCAGGGGTGAGTCAGCAAGGGTAGGTACAGGAGGTCTCTGCCAGATGCTGTACTGGGAAGTTACTGTGCGGGACATCCAGAGGGCAGATGTTTGCACAATGGCTGCCGGGTCCTCCATCTTGTGAGCTTGGCATAAAACAACATCCTGCAACACAGGAGAGATCATTCACAAGGTTATTCTGATCATTTTTATCATTGGCTCCCTCTGTTGAGTACGATGTTTGCCACTGACTGAGTGTGTGTTATGTTGGCACTATTTTGTTGTGCGGAAGGTTACGTGCATTGTGTTGTTCAAGAAAAATAGAGGAGGGGCCTCCCTGTACTCGTTGAGTCAACGTGCAGGGCAGTGTGGTGACCGACTGAGAAAGGCAAAAGACGTCTCCTGTTTCGTGTATTACTTTTGCTCACAGACTCCATCTGAAAAGATGTTTACAGCTACCACAACCTCGGGCGAGGGACCAAGTGTCTCCCGAGCGCGAGACGAGAGATCCGCTGCGGAGCTATCAACACCCTCAAACGGAAAATCTTTTCAGTGAATATCTTCCGGCTTGTGAGTGATGGTGGCAGATCTTTGGCAGTAGCTAATTGAATTAAACTGGTTGAATTTATATCCCAGTAAGAGCAACATTATGCTTGGGGAAATATTTCAGATCATTCAGGGCATGTCTGCCTGCTAATGATGTAGCACAGTGCAATGAGCAATATTATGGTAATCTTACTAGATGGTCTGTTTCTACCTCCAACTTGGCCTTCTTCCCCTTGGCGAGCTCACAGGCCTGCTGTTCCATTACGGGATGACCGAGAGGCCTGACTCAACCCCCCACCCGCCTCCCCTCCCCTCATCCTGTGGCAGAGTGTCAGCTAGAAAGGCCCACTCTGCTCATCACAGCTAACTGATAATTAGCACGCTGTTCCACCCCTTAATGATCATTTCCACTAATACTAATTACACTGCAGGTCCACCTCAGCTGCGCTCAACTTATAATTATGCAGTATTTGTCCCGTAGCTTTCGACCTCCATGCCTCAACCATCTACCTCCCCACCTCTATGATAACATCTATTTTGTATATGACTGATGTGCTAATGGTGTGCCATTAAGCTCACCAACCAGCTCAGCACATTTGACAAGCCTATTTGTTGTTTGGGAAATCATGTCCCCCTAATGCTCATCATTTAATTCACTGATTACTGGCGGTAAATAACACTGCACACTCAATATCTCTTGAGTTATTATGGAGGAAATGGGGATCGCTCCCTTGCAGGCGGTAAGCATTTTGATGGAAACACTTTAGTTAAAGCTGACATGATTCTCTGCTGAATGGAGCCATATTAGTTTTGTATTTGAGATGCTCCCTGCTGAATTTGTCTAACATAAAGCTCCTCCCCTGCGCCTGAGCTTATCTCTACTAATAGTGGGGGGGCTTAGGTGGGTGTGCATGGGTGACAGCGCCCAAAAAGAGCGTGATGATGTGTGTTTCCAGCATTTATTTATTTATTTATTTTTTAATTTACCACCTGGTAGATTCAAACTCACTGTCACTCAGCAAGTCAGTTCAGTCAAGTTTCTATGTAATAATCTTACATTGAAATATATTTATTAGGCAGTGTGGCGTAAATGTGGTTAGCATGTGGGTCTCTCTTCACCATATACTCAAGCTTCCTACCATAATTCCAAAATATGTTAGGTTAAAAGAAGACTGTAACAACTATGGCCCAGGCCACCCTCTATTTTTTTCAAAGTTAACTCTCTGCAGTTGCAGAAACATTCCACAGCTCAGGAAGGATCTAATCTTGGTTAGCTCTGCAGGTGGTCACTCAACCACAAACAAAGCTCTTTTGAAGCCGCTGACCAGGTGACATAGGAATTTATGCGTCTGCCGAAAGAGTTTATTCAAGCCCGACTTCCCGGGGTCCGAGAAAACACCTTCAATGAATTAGAATATACAAACGACTGATCAAAGGAATGTTTATGACCTTTCTTATCAACCAGGGGGGACTCTCTGGCGTCGCCCCTCCAGGGGGCACTCCTGGAACGTCTAGATGGAGCAACAGCACCGTCAAGTGGTGAAACTTGGAACTATCCTTAGTGACAATTCATACAAGTAACCGCATTTTATACATTTATACCATGATAATTCTTGACAGATAACTGAACTACGAATGATTCATGTTATGTCTTTGTGTGTATGAACGTCCTATTTCATTTGTACTCCATAAGGAATGAAAGGTAATCAATATCTTTCAGTTCAGTCAGATTAGGCAAGTAGGAACTACCTTACAAATTAGTTTGATGCATTAATTGCGATTGGTGCCAAATATGTTGTGTGGGGAAAACTGATTTGCCAGACTGACCAAATTTAATGCCAAATTATTAATCCCTTTAATAATTTACTTTTTAAAGTCTGCATGAGCGAGCAGAAGGGTTTGCCACAGCATACCGAATCTCCGCCCATAGGCTTTAAAACAATGAGGGGACCTCACCTCTCTCTCTCTCTCCCGTTTCCACGCTGCCCCTCTTCGCTCTCGCCATCCTCACCTGCTACCTGCAAGCTCCGAGCCTGCTCCCACTGACTCTTTGTTCCAAGAAACTTGTCAAACACGTGGCCCCCTTTGTTCCTGGCAGCAACCATTGCCACGAGAGCAGACACTCGCTCCACGCCATGCCAAAGCAGGTGCAAACGCTGACCCCAAAGAGACTCTTTTACTCCCTTTTTCCTTGTTTTCCCCTTTTTTTCTTCACCATCGGTGACTGCCCGCCAGCAGCGAGCTCCGCGGCCCCCGGGGTACACTCGCAACGTACCGCCGGACTCAAGGTTGTGCACCCACGCTGCACCGCATCTCATCTGCTTTTCGGTGGCGCCCCGCTGCGGTGCAAGCGCACCTCCAACGGTTGGCCGTCCCCGTATGCAGGCACGCCGCGAACCGAGCTCCAACACCTGGAGTCGGACAGCTGTCCGGCAGAACCAACCTCGCCGGAGAAACATCTCGCCGACCAATCAAGGGACGAGCCGCGCAACTACGTCAACCCCCGAGCGGCTCCCTTGCTCACCCGTGGAATAGCCCCTTTTTTTATTTTTCTTGCCTTTTTGAACGAACATTGACTATTTTTCCCCCTTTTCCAAAGACCTCCCGTTTCTGCTTGTTCTACGCAGCATCCAACTCGTAAGTGCACGTTTGATGCCCCCAATTCGGCATATCACTGTGTGCAACTTACATTTGAAACATATCACAGATCTGGCAAGTAAAATTTTTCTTTTTCCTGTTTCCTTATTCGTTCGCATTCTTTCCCTATTTTGACTAGCTTTATTTGATTTCTTTTCTTCTGACGGTAGAATAGTTAGATAGGCCGTGTTTTGATTCTGTAGTGTAGCAATCGTGAATAAATGCATGTTTTATTAACTCTATTCCGCCAAAATCATCTGTGTTTCCGAGTGGATTATTATTCTTTTCTTAGTACAACGAACCACTGAATATCGAGTGTGGCGACTTTAGATTATAAATGACTAATGAAGAAAGGATTTTGGTCGTTGTTTGCTCCTGTTAACCCAAAGCAAAGCCAACGTGGTGCCCCTAGAGGTTATCAAGGTAATTACAATTTACCTCTGTAACGTCCAGATTATTAACTCTTTGACTGCCAGGCGTTATAAAAACAAAACAAAAAAATCCACAGTGCCAGCCGCTTTTGAGCATTTTAACTCATCTTTCAAGGCAAAAAGAATATTGTTTGCCTTTACTACATATACAATGTGGCTACTCAATGAAAGATCGCATTCCATTCATTGGAATTTTACTAATCATCATGAAACGCAGTCAAAGAGTTAATTCGTCAAAAAGACGACCCAATTATCGCTACAAGACTCTAAACTGCCCACAATATGAATGTGAGTGTGAAATGTTTGTCTATATGTGCTCTGTGATTGGCTGATGACCAGTCCATTGTCTACCCTGCCTCTTGCCCAATGTCAGCTGGGACAGGCTCCAGCTCACTTGTGATCCGAATGAGGACAAGCACTAAAGCATTTTAAGTTCCCACATTAAAAGTGAAATTCACTTTTCACAGTATGTATTGTCTATTCAAATCTTCCCTTTCCTTCTGTTAAATAACACACATTAGCAAACTATTACTGAATGAAACATTATTGTGTCTTTTCAGCTGCCCAATATCAGCAGGTAGCAGCACACACTTTTGCATTTGTTTTGAAAACAACTTGTAAATAAAGAGCATCCACATCATTTTTAGTTGACTGTCTCATTGTCAATCAACTCTAACAACAATGCACCTGTCATTGGCCATTATATTATAAAACACTGCCTGCCCGCCTTTGTTACTAAGGTTGTCACAAAGTCGCAATAATATAATACCAAAAGTAGTAAAAATTTCATGCACGAAAACAACAATACTGTATCTATATTAATTAAACCTTGTCTGTACAAAAATAACACTTAAAAGCAACAAAAAAAAAAGTGCTACTTGTAACAACAACAAAGCATGATGGGAAAGCCTCCTACGATTAACGTTGCTCTCTTCAAGCTAGTGTTAGTCAGTTCAGTATTGCACCAGAAGTTGTATGAAGACATTTCATGTTAGCCGCCTTAATCTTGCTGGTTTAACTTTATTTGGTGTGTCATAAGTGTAAAATGCCTTATCCCATTGAATGTACATTTGCTTCTTGGTTTCTTCTTGCCCTGTTTTTGTCCATTTTACGTTCACATACTTGTTCAAATAAAAAATGATCGTGGTCTTGCAAGAACATTCAATTACATTTTTGATCAAATACAATATGAATATCGTTGGAGGGAATGCTCATTTGTTTTGCATTGACTGTGCAATTGTGTATGTTCATTAAAACATGAACTAAAGTGAGTCGATCTGAGCCCTGAAACTCCAGGGCTGAGAATGAGTCTCAGTCCGGCCCTGTACGTAACCAACTACGCCCTGATCAGCTTGTGATCAGCTTGTGGTTATTCTTGTCAATTACTCTTTCCGCCTGTACATTCAAATATTGCAGTCCTTAAAGCTACTGACGAACTTAAACATTTCTTCTCTACCTCTGTTGTCCAGGTACTCCAGCATCAGCATTCAGTCCATGAAATCAGCTATATTGCCAAGGACACCAGGGATCACCGGGCCTTTGGCTACGTATGTGGAAAGGAGGGCCACCACAAGTTTGTCGCCATGAAGACTGCCCAGTCGGTGAGTACTTTGATGGAAGCACTTGTCAACTCTTCTATTATAATACATATCACAATTAGTGCGTTAATTTTTATCCATCCAGCCATTTTCTTAACCGCTTATTCCTCACAACGGTCGCAGGAGGTGCTGTAGCCTATCTCATCTGGCTCTGGGCAGTAGGCGGGGGACACCCTGAACTGGTTGCCAGCCAAGCGCAGGGCACACAGAGACGGACAACCATCCAAACACAGAAGCACACCTAGGGACAATTTGGAGCACCCAATTAACCTGCCATGCATGTCTTTGGAATGTGGAGACCGGAGTACCCGGAGAAGACCCACGCGGGCACGGGGAGAACATGCAAACTCCACCCAGGAAGGCCGGAGCCTGGACTCGAACCCGAGTCCTTAGAACTAGGAGGCGGACGTGCTAACCAGTCATCCACCGTTACGCCCGCGTTAATTTTTAGTTAATTTAAAATTCCTTTAATGCCACTATTTATTTATTTATTTAATTTTTTTTTACCACCCCTTACTTGGAAAGCCTGTACTGGGAGAATTCCAGTCGCAACGCAACAGACACACCCACCTCAAAATTTAGCAGAATTAAATTTAGTAATGATTTATATATATATATATATATATATATATATATATATATATATATATATATATATATATATATATATATATATATACATACGGAGACTGGGGTTAACTTCCATCCATCCATCCATCTTCTTGACCGCTTATTCCTCACAAGGGTCGCGGGGGCTGCTGGTGCCTATCTCAGCTGGCTCTGGGCAGTAGGCAGGGGACACCCTGGACTGGTTGCCAACCAATCGCAGGGCACACAGAGACGAACAACCATCCACACTCACAAGCACACCTAGGGACAATTCGGAGCGCCCAATTAACCTGCCATGCATGTCTTTGGAATGTGGGAGGAGACCGGAGTACCCGGAGAAGACCCACGCGGGCACGGGGAGAACATGCAAACTCCACCCAGGAAAGTCCGAGCCTGGACTCGAACTGGGGTTAACTTGTATTTTATAATTTGAAATATGTGCAGAATTTCACGTTACTAGATAGTTCTAAATATGAACTATGAACGGTCACCAGCGTCTTACAAATGCAATTATGAAATCTAGTGGCAGAAAAATGATCTCAACACAAATTCATGTCACACTCGTTTATTTTGTTTGGGGCAGTAGCCTACATCTTTTTAATTTTAACACAATTTTATGAATTATTTTATGAAATTGCTGTATGAAGGACTAAACAATGCAGCCATATTTCTATTAGTTTAACTTTTTTTCTACTTTTATATTAACAAGAGTATGAAAACAGAGAAAAATATTCTGTTGCACATTTTATTGTACATTTAGATCAGCTATAAAATTTACGGGGCGACACGGTGGTCGACTGGTTAGCATTTCTGCCTCCCAGTTCTGAGGACTCGGGTTCAAGTCCAGGCTCCGGTCTTCCTGGATAGAGTTTGCATGCTCTCCCCTGCCTGCGTGGGTCTTCTCCGGGTACTCCGGTCTCCTCTCACATTCCAAAGACATGCATGGCAGGTTAATTGGGCGCTTCGAATTGTCCCTAGGTGTGCTTGTGTGTGGTTGTTCATCTCTGTATGCCCTCCGATTGGCTGGCAACCAGTCCAGGATGTACCTCGCCTACTGCCCAAGGCCAGCTGAGATAGGCTCCAGCATCCCCGTGACCATTGTGAGGAATAAGCGGTCAAGAAAATGGATGGATGGATAAAATTTGTGATTAATCATGAGTTAAATATTGAAGTTATCTCCAAATCCTCCTCTTGCCCGAGTGAAGTGAGTGGATTACTCCCCATTTCGCACACCATCATCCTTCGATTTTCACTCCCCTCCACAGGCGGAGCCTCTCATCATTGACCTGCGTGACCTCTTTACACTCATCTACGACATTAAGCAGCGAGAGGAGATGGAGAAAAAGGCCCAGAAGGACAAACACTGTGAACAGGCGGTCTACCAGGTAGGACTGAAAAAGAATGTTGCATTATATTTCGCATTCCATTCTCTTTGCCTATATACTATACACTCACTCACCCACTTTATTACAAACACCTGTATAGTAGTGATGGCAAAATGAAGCCCCGTAAAGCAATGAAGCCCTGCAGTGAAATGCTTCACACACACGTAGGGGCTTCAAGATGATTCATTTCCTCGACTACGCCATCATGTGGACAGAAAAATGTATAACATGCTTGGTGCATGCAATAAAATGGTGGGGTGTAAATCATGCTCTAAATACAAAATAATATATATTTGAAGAGTGTTTTAACATGAATTGTTCTGTGTTACTTTGTCTATGTTTGTGCTTATGCAACAAGTGAAAAAATGAGGTAAAATAAAGTGCTTATTCATTTTTATTTAAAAACAATATTTTTTCCAAAGTTTTTCGACTCAGGCGGTTTCTTTTTGTGCATAGAATTTCACCTGCTTTTGAAAAAACTCTTTCACATGGTACTGATGAAGCAGGGGTGCATAGATATGAGACAGCAAGTTTGTATAAACTTGGAAGCGCATATTTCTGTGATTCCCAGTACTGAAGGGGATTTTCAACTCTGGGGATATTTTCTTCTCTTTCTTGCTGGTTCCTTGAACTCCATCGCAAAAAAAGAAGCTCGTCGTCGTCGGTCAAATCGAATGCAAAATGCAAAGAAGTACCGCAGTAAGGGACCCGAAAACACAAAAAGTGAAGGGGAATCCATAGCGTTTCTTTGCCGCTTTTATTTCGAACTACACTCAAACCTAGCGAATCATTTCCTGAATCAGTCACGTGGTACACCCGCTTCGCGGGGCTTCAAACGTCATCACGTACGTCATCGACACACGCATTGAATCGCCGTTCATGAACCACTCATCTACATTACTCGGCACACGCTTCAGGGATTCGACCCGAGAAGCACATCACTACTGTATAGTCTAATGAGCTTAAATGCAACTACAATCATGTTCATAAATACCTCCCTGAGAGAGTCAATAGGCTCCCTTTTTTTGTATAGGAGACATTTTAAATACAGCTCTTGAAATGGATGTCATAATTTTGTTGTGCATTAGTGCTGAAACAGGAGCTGTATTGTATTCTCTATAGCAAATTATGTGTGCGCTCACGCTTGCTGGCAAAAACACACACAAAAAGGTCCATTATTTCCATACTATTTTGCTGTAAAATGTGTTGTGTGCCTTCTACCTATCTATCTATCTATCTATCTATCTATCTATCTATCTATCTATCTATCTATCTATCTATCTATCTATCTATCTATCTATCTATCTATCTATCTATCTATCCTCCTGCCGCACAGACCATCCTGGAGGACGAAGCAGACGATCCCGTTTACCAGGTAGGTGTGCAGGCACACATTGCAAGAATCCTCATGGCTTTCTTGTTTTGCCACAGCTTCTCTTTTTACTCCTTGGGAATTCAAGAGTATTTGATTCTTCATTTGCATACTTGATCTGGTCACTGATCTGCACAAATTAATGATTCAACAAGTTTAACCACCCAGTGATGCCCAGTGGACCATCTTCGCAGACAGTTTTGTTCAACCATTCAACTTTCATTTGCCAGTGCAATGTTGTAAAACCATATATATATATATATATATATATATATATATATATATATATATATATATAAATATATATATATATATATATATATATATATATATATATATATATATATATATATATATATATTATGTTGATTTGTGTCAGTGTTCCAGTCTCTTCCAAAGATCTGCTCCCACCCAGAATTGTGATTTACCCCTCTTTTTGGCTGCACTTGATTTTATGTTTCTGTCTTTCTGCTCACACTGAATACAGACAACACTAACTCTTAAGCTGATCTCTTATGTGTAATCACCTCCCGACTCATCTGTTTGTTGCTTTTGAATATCTGCATAGTCATTCATTTGGCAGTGTTATTTTGACATTGGTTGACAAAACTACAGCTACGGGGCCAGGGAATCATAGGATTCACTCTACATTTTTAGAAATCACTTTGATACTGATGATGGTGTCTGACACATTCTACAGTTAATAGCTATTAAATTATGCTAATTATGTATCAAATTTAGATCTTTATAGAGCACTATTTGAAACACTGTACTTTAAAATTAGTATATAATTGGATTATATTATAATTCTTGATTGCTTTGTGACATTTTCCAAATATATAAGAAACACCAAATTGAATTTGAATTCATATGATCCTGATGGAAACACCCAAGCGGATCAAAAACATTTTTTTCTTTCACTATCGCTGAGAAATAAACCAATATCAACTGTCAATCTCAGAAATGAAACCGTTTTGCAAATTATTTAATTTGAGGTCCATAGTATTACAATATGTAAACACTTACAGATCACTCCATGAAATTTTAGACGTAGTTTCTGTCACAGATGTAGAGCCTCATGTTTCTGTTGACCTCTGGTTACAACCTCCGCATTGCTATGAACTGCTACCTGACTTATTATACTTGTGCTCTTTCCCCTTCCCACCCTTTTTTTTCTTTCTTCCTCATGCCCCCTCTCCTTTCTCTTGTGCTCCATTTTGTTTTGTTTTTTACACCTTCCGTGGTCCCTTTTCACTCCCCACATGATACCACCCACACCCCGCTCCCTCGTGTACTCTCATCATGTTGCAACCCCTCATCCTTTCCCTGTATTTTACATGCGAACCTGCCGTGTGTCTCTCCTCTCTGCGCTTCTACACCTACTACCTTCTGTAGTACATAGTGTTTGAGGCTGGACACGAACCCCTGCGTGGCCCCCAGTCAGAAGAGAGCGTTTATCAGGTACAAAGACAAAGCCTCGCCCCCTTTCTTCTCCCTTATATTTACCCTGTGATAGAGGATAATAGTACTAACAGCAAGCGCCTGTCGAAAGCTCATCACTTTGAGACATTTCTGCAGATTCAGGTTTAAATGTGATGTGGAAGGCTCTTTGTTTAAAGATGAGAAGGGAAAGCTGTGCAGGAAGTTTGTGTTTGAGATGTCAAGTGAAAAAGCCTCACGTAGCATCTACCAGCTGCAAGCGCGGTCAAGGTCAGTTTCATCTATGTGATTTAGGCCTTTGACTTTTTTTTTTTTTTTTTCCTCTAAGACCATTTGAAGGAGAAGCTAGGACTTCAGGGACCTGTTGTACGGTTTAATCCGACGGCCTCCTCCCAGCTTTCCTTTCTCTCTGCTGCTCTCCTCCTCTTCCTCCTTCTCTTTTTGCCTCGCTGTATCTTCCTCTGAAGATGAAAGATGCAGAGAAAGAGAGCGAGAGAGATTAATCACTTGCCATGCCATTTGATCTGGCAGTGAAGCAAGATCAATAGACTTGAGGGGGGAGGGAAACATAAGCAAAAGTTAACCAGTACGAGGAGTGAAGAGAGACGGGTGGAGAGGTTAAAAGCGACAGCTTGTTCTCGTGACTGGGAGAGAAATATTAGCTGAGGCAATTTCTTATTGTCAGATAAGCTTTACTGCTGGAGAATAACAATAGGCTTTCTTAATGCTCACCCAACATCCATAGCCATTGTTTGCAATCAATATTGATTTAACTAGAATTGATTCAGCAGCACAACTGTAGAATTTGCATAATCCCATCGCTACAAAAGATAGAATTACGTCAGAAATAGACTGAACCAAAATAGACTTAGTAAGCTTTTTATAGTTTAGTAGTGTCAGCCCTGATATTAAATACTCAGCCTGCTAAATAATAAGAAAAACAGTGTTGCCATGCTATTTACATTTGAATCGACCTCCAATCCAATGCAGGTCCCTACCAGTCAGCAGAAGGAAGGGATCTATGATGTCCCCAAACGCCATTTCATGACTGTAGGTGTTCTTTTATTTTTTATTATTTGTTTCTATACACCTCCACCCTCAAACCTCTCACAGGGTCCTCGTGAAAAAATAAATAAATAAATAAAAATCAGATAGCTGATTTGTCGACCGTGCATATGACATGCCTGCAATTTCACAGGACATTAGTGAGGCAGGCTCCAAAATTCAGCACTATTCAACATCTGATGCAGGTTCCGGCCAGATGGTCCAGACGAAATCAGCATGTCATTTGTCTGGTCCAGTTAACTGGATAAATAAATACAGGCAGAGTCATCTCTATCTTCCTTCAGAGGATGACAATGTGAGGTTTGTCGGTAGGGTGTTGGTGCTTTGAGTTGCATGCAGTGGAGCCATTTAGTCTTCATGTAGTCCACTAATCAAGCTGCCCCTTAATGAGAGAGACGGTTTTCCAACACAATACAACCAATTCGTTGTTTTGAAATGTGCCAAATTATGACCAAGTGTTATGTACTGTAGTTTAGCGACATGTAAATAGCAAAAAAAATAAAATAAAAAAATAGTCAACTGAACCATAATAGGAGTTCCTAGGACTCAAACCTGGGTCGTCTGGTCTGACTGCGCTAACAGGCCAGTGATTGTTTTAGTGTTGACTACATGTATTGTAATGTCAACCATACTACAACCTCAACCTCTTCCTAATCTCAAGCATTAGTTTCCTATGTGAAGACGTAACATGTACTGTACAACCTCACTGAAAACCCAATACTAACCCCAACCAATATTATCCCATCTCAGAAGCGACAAAGAATTGACATCATGCGCAGAACGTACCAAAGTCTTGTTCGTCTTGTGACGTCGGGGGAGCTGTCATGGAATACGCTCAATTTAGTCATATTTTCGTGCATTGTAAACCGACCAATATGGTCATATTGTGTTGGAGGACTTGTTGAATAAGAAGGCTTTCATTTACGAAAACAGTGACTACATTTGCATACAGTTAATATGGGGTGTTAGGTCAAAACTCCGGTTTCTGAAACATTTGGGATAACCCGTTTACATCACTGGTGTATGAGTGTGCTTGTGAATGGGTGAATGTGAGGCTTTGTAAAGCGCTTTGGGCACCATATCGTGTGGATAAAGCACAATTTAAACTAAAAATAAAAAAAAAAGCAGTCCATTTACCATTTACATACGTGAGCAGACAGTTACTCCCATATTCATATCCCAGTCTAAGCTGGGATGCAGACTTGTCGTTACATAAATAGACGTCATTTCCGTGTTTAATTTTCTATGGTCAATAAAAGACATTATATTCAGGTCACTCACAACACTAATAAAGTAGTCGGTTTCCTCCTCGCTCCAAAAACTTTCCGTTGTGCCGTGACTGACTTTCTCCGTTTTTGTTTACCACTTGTGTATTACTGGCGGTTTGATTGAGTTATATACATGCACGCTTAGCGAGTGGGAACTTGCAAATAGAACATGCACAGAACACAAACGAATGTTCCGTTCCACGAAGGTACACCGACACGTGTTTATGTAGGGCTAACTCAACTGATTTTTAAAAACCCGAATAAGAACATATTATGCACATTAACAAATGTTTTATGAGTGTTTACATGGCCTTTCAAAACCTGAGTATTGCCAATATTTTGGTTTTGAAATGGTTATTGACTATATGTAAACGTAGTCACTGAAGGCACGTTCCTCCCAACCATTCAAACAACAAAATAACATTCCATTTCATCCATCATGCAGCAATAACCTATCCAATGGCTTTGAAAAGCATTTCTTCTCGTTTGTTAAATAAGAAAAGTCCTAGCACAGTCCTTCTCTCTCACCGCTGTGCTCGTGCTTGTTGCTCAGCATTATCAAACAGATAACCTGCCCCGGCCCCTCACTATCTCACTCATACAGCCCCATGCTAGTATAAGTAGCAGCGCCTCCATAGCTCTAAGTGTTACTGCTTGTCTGTTCATTCAGTTGGAGCTTTTCAAGAGCCAAGAGCTCCCCTGATGTGTGTCAGTGCCTGCAGGGAGAGACCTCAGTGCACACTTGTTTACTTCTCTCCAAACTCAGAGCCATTCTGCGAGCCCTCGGTGGTCACAAAGTGCAAACTGTGAGATCGGTTATGTTGAAGATGACATAAAAGACCTGTTTGCAGCGCCACTAATTGCTGGGATGTCTCCCATGTCTTCCTTTCGTTCTGTTCTGGGATGGTTATGTTTCCACATGCAGCGCTTTATTTACAGCATGCAAATCCTTGTGTTTTCTGTTCTTTTGTGGTGATTCATTGTCTGCTTATGCATGGCCCCAGATACATTTCATGCAACGTAGCTCTTCCATAGCTTCAATAATAGCCGTGTCACCCCCATCATCTGCTCATAATGTGGCCTCTTTGTCCAAGACAGGTGTTCTAGGAGCTTCTTCCCTCATCTGCTCCTCTGTTTCTAGTCGATCTGCTCGCACGGTAGCATCAGCATTCTAAAGCAGGTCAGACTCTCATAGGACCCTTTTGATTGGCAGACACAAGAATATCTAATCAGGGTCTGTTTTATGGAACTGAATAGCCCCTTACCCACTCAATTATAGTGAACCATGAAAGGCCCATTCAAGATCCATTTTCTGATAATGGAACAAAGGGATAGTAGTTTCTTTCCATGCACAGCGCAAATGCCTGAGTGAATAGCTGTCTCACCCGTACCCCACCCACCGACTCTACCACCACCATCACCACCGTAGTCTATGTGGAGATGAATTTAAGAATGTATGAGTATTGAATTTCAATTTCATGATGTGTCACTGTACCTTTTGCTATCTCTCCTTTGGTTCCTTTCACAGAATATCAACCACTTCGATCTTTTCGGAGACATGTCCACTCCTCCCTCGGTTAGTACTGCCCACACAAAAGCAAACATCCTGAAGCGGTACTCGATAATTTTTTACTCCAATGTTATGTGTAATATACATGTATTTCTATTTGTGTACTTGATTGTCTATTGTATACATTTTCTTTTGGCCAGAAAGGTACAGGTATGTTCCCACGCTGTGAATGCCAAATGCCAACGGTACAAAAGTCATACATTTGACATTCTATGATGCTCTACTGTACAGTACTTATTTCTGCAAGTACTGTTGAATAAAGACAAACTGACTTTGATAAAGTGATCATCCGTGCCATGTTCTCTCTCAGATGCCCCCTTCACCTGCCAACACACTGGACCCGAGCAGGAGCAGCCGCCAGCAGCAGCAGCAGCAGTGCCACAATCCTGCCGAGATGTATGCTCCCTTCAGCCCGACCTCTGTGCCATCAGGTGAGTTGCCTAGATTGAAATATCAGAATCTTTATTGGCCAAGTACCGTATTTTCCACACTATAAGGCACACCGCATTATAAGACGCACCTTCAATGAATGACATATTTTAAAACGTTTTCCATATATAAGGCTGGGGTTACGTTATGCATCCATTAGATGGTGCTGCGCTAAAAGGAATGTCAACAAAACAGTCAGATAGGTCAGTCAAACTTTATTAATAGATTACTGTCACGCCGCCACGCTGGTCATGCTTTTATTTTTGCACTCATGTTTCCGGTTTATTTTGAAGTCATTAACCACCCTCTCACCTCAGGTCACTTGCCCTTCCTCCTGCACAGTAATCACCGGTCCACGCCCATGATTGTTTCCACCTGCCACCAATCACCCCACCTATAAAAGCCATCAGCCACCACCTGCAGTTGCCGAAGTGTCACAACCCGTGCATGGAAGCGTCCTCACAGCCCTTGAGCCACAGTCCTTGTTTTTGCCTTGCCTTGTCTTGCGCCCTTAGTTTGCCCCTTGTTTTCCTCCCTAGTGGAGCGCCTTTTGTTGTCCCCGTTTTTGAGTGCCCTTTTTGTCTCTCCAGTTTGGAGCTCTTTTTGTTCAGCGTTTTTTCCCTCTTTAAGAGGCGTCTTGTGTTCCCTGTCATTAAAACTGCAGCCTTTGAGGCCAACTTATCACCTGCGTCTGAGTCCTACCTCTTCACGTCGTGTCAGTACACCGGCCAGAATGGACTCAGCAGGCAAGTTGGAGATCTGGCTACAGACCCAAGAGACTCGCTTGTCGCACCAGGAGGAGGTCCAGCAAGCCATGGCCACCCGGATGGGGGAACTTGCTGGACAAGTTCAGGACCTGGTGAACCACCTGCAACGCTCCACGTTACCCGCCACGAGACAGGAAACCACAGCTGAACCGCCATCTGCCACTCCAGCATCTACCGGAGTAGGCCTGAGACTGGCTCCCCCGGAGCGTTACTCGGGAGAACCAGGACACTGCCAGGCCTTCCTGACAGAATGCGACATACACTTTGAACTTTCGCCACAGGCCTTTCCTACAGACCGTTCCCGCGTGGCCTTCAGGACCTCTCACCTGACCGGACGAGCCAGAGACTGGGCCACCGCTGAATGGGCACGGAACTCCCCGACCTGTTCAACCTCAGCCGGTTTTTGCACAGCTCTCCGCCAAGTTTTTGATCCGGTCAGTATGAATTGAGAGAAGGCTCGAGAACTCAGTTGTCTTCGACAAGGCAGAGAATCGGTCAACGATTATGCCATCCGATTCCGAACTTTAGCAGCCAAGAGTGGCTGGAACGCCACCGCACTCTACGATCATTTTTTAAAGGGGCTCACAACATCAATGCAGAAACTCTTGCTTCCCGTGGACTTACCCGGCGACCTGGACTCATTGATTTCGCTGGCCATCCGCACGGATCATCGGAGGCGAGATCTCGTGCAGACCAGCGGACTCCAACGGAAAGCCGGCTCTGGATTCCTCCGGCACCCATCGGCAAGAGAGTCTCCACAACGTGCGCTTCCCCAGTCGTCCACCGCGGGGAGGGCTGGCGAGAGTGTCGAGGAACCCATGCAGCTTGACCGCGCCCGACTGACCCAGCACGAACGCCAGCGACGTCGCCAGGAGGGGCGGTGCTACTACTGTGGAGAACAAGGCCATTTGGTGGTAGCCTGCCCCACCAAGAGAGGCTCCCCGGTGAGTTCGGTGAGTTCCGACTCTCCCACGCAATTCAAGAACCGAAAACTCACTCACGTCAGGATTTCTTGCCATGCGATCACCACGGACTTGCCAGCCCTCATCGACTCCGGGGCAGATGAGAGCCTCATGGATTGGGGACGAGTGGAAAAGTTGCAGGCGGGCACGGAGCCACTTACCACCAATATGAGGGCCAGGGCACTCAATGGAAAGGACTTGTTCATTATCATGCACATCACAGGCCTCTCGAGGTCCATATTGGACAGCACCGAGAACACATTCGCTTCCATGTTTGTCGATCCCCGTCACACACACTGGTCTTGGGACATCCCTGGTTGCGCTTGCACAACCCCCGCATTGACTGGCGATCTGGGCAAATCCTGGAATGGGGAAAGGACTGTGAGCACCATGGGCTGGAGCAGCCAGCGGCAGATGCACCCTCAGCTGCCGTCCGCCAGGTGACCCTCGCGACCGACCATGACTACCCGGACCTGAACACCATTCCCACATGTTATCATCATCTCCGAGAGGTGTTCAGTAAATCCAAGGCCATGTCACTCCCTCCACATCGACCCTACGACTGTTCAATTGAGCTGATCCCGGGATCTACCGTCCCCAAAGGTAGAATGTACTCTGTTTCGGGGCCCGAACGCAAAGCCCTCAACGAATACATTGACACGTCTTTGAAGGCCGGACTTATCCGGCCATCCTCATCGCCAGCTGGAGCTGGGTTTTTCTTCGTGGGCAAGAAGGATGGCTCCTTGCGGCCTTGTATTGACTACAGTCCCCTGAATGAAATAACTATCAAGAATCGATATCCTCTGCCCTTGATGTCATCCGTATTCGACCAGTTGCAACAGGCCAAGGTCTTTACCAAATTGGATCTCCGGAATGCATATCATCTGGTCAGGATTCGGGATGGTGACGAGTGGAAGACTGGCTTCAATACCCCCCGCGGCCACTACGAGTACCTGGTCATGCCATTTGGACTCACTAACGCGCCTGCGGTATTCCAAGCCCTGATCAATGACGTGCTCAAGGATTTCATAGACCATTTCGTATATGTATATCTAGACGACATCCTGATCTACTCACCGGACCTGAATACTCATCAAAAACATGTGACCAAAGTCCTGCAACGTCTTCTCAAGCATCAACTATACGTGAAAGCAGAGAGAAGCCTTTTTCATGTGGACACTATTGCCTTCCTGGGCTTTGTCATATCCCCTGGGAAGGTCGAGATGGAGTCGGAAAAGGTCAGCGCGGTGCGAGATTGGCCCACGCCGGAGTCAAGAAAAAAGGTTCAACAATTCCTGGGCTTCGCCAATTTCTACCGCCGCTTCATTCGTAACTTCAGCACCATCGCTGCCCCACTACACGCCTTGACCTCCCCTCAGCTACGTTTCAGCTGGACCCCTGAAGCCAACGCCGCCTTCACAGAGCTCAAGAAACGTTTCACAGAGGCGCCGATACTCAGAGTCCCCAATCCTAGTCGCCAATTCGTGGTCGAGGTGGATGCCTCCAATCTTGGAGTCGGAGCCGTCTTGTCCCAACGCTGCCAGGAGGATGGCAAGGTTCACCCCTGCGCGTTTCTGTCCCGGAAACTGTCCAAGGCTGAGCGCAACTACAGCGTTGGCGACCGAGAACTTCTGGCGGTCAAGGTCGCCCTCAAAGAGTGGAGGCACTGGCTGGAGGGCGCAGAACACCCCTTCATCATATGGACTGACCACCGCAACTTGGAGTACCTCCGCCAGGCCAAGAGACTGAATCCCCGACAGGCCAGATGGTCATTGTTTTTTAACAGATTTTCTTTCTCCTTGACTTACAGACCAGGAAGCAGAAATCTCAAAGCTGACGCACTATCACGAATCCATGATCCTGATACCACTGTGACTGAACCTGAACCCATCCTCCCCAAAGACTGCGTAATAGGAGCCATGTCCTAGCAAATCGAGGAGGAGGTCAAAGAAGCCCTCAAAGACACGAGCCCTCCCAAGGAGTGTCCACCACGACGGCTCTATGTACCAGAAACCCTGCGGGCTCAGGTGATGCATTGGGCACACACCTCTCGTTTGTCTTGCCACCCAGGAACCCGCAGGACCCTGTTTGCCGTCGCCCGGAGGTTCTGGTGGCGTTCCATGGAGACCTCGGTGCAGGAGTACGTCAAGGCCTGCCCAGTATGTGCCAGAAACAAAACATCGACACAACCACGGATGGGCCTTCTTCAACCACTCCCTGTACCTTCAAGACCCTGGGCCGAAATATCTTTAGACTTTGTCACTGGACTTCCCGTTTCACACGGTAAAACCACCATTCTCACTGTTGTCGACCGCTTTTCAAAAATGGTCCGATTCATCCCACTATCCAAGCTACCCTCAGCCAAACGAACTGCAGAAGTCATGATTGACCAGGTGTTCCGGGTCCATGGATTCCCTCGACACATTGTGTCAGACCGCGGACCTCAATTCGTGTCAGCAGCTCGACTGGCACTACAGCGTCAAGGGGACAGAGTGAAAAGAGCTGCTGACCGGAAGAGGAGACCCGCGCCACAGTACCAGCCGGGTCAAAGAGTCTGGCTGTCCACAAAGAACCTACACCTCAAGGTACCATGTCCAAAGTTGGCCCCAAGATTTGTGGGCCCGTTTCCCATTGCCAAGTCCATAGGTCCTGCCGCCGTGCGCCTTCGCCTGCCTCGGTCCCTCTGCACCCACCCCACCTTCCACGTGAGCCAAGTCAAGCCAGTCCAAGCCAGTTTCCTGGTCCCGCCCGAGCCTGCACCGCCCCCTCCGGAGATAGTGGAGGGGGGACCGGTGTACAAGGTCAGAAAGTTGTTGGATGTCAGAAAGCGGGGCCGGGTACGTCAGTATCTGGTGGACTGGGAGGGATACGGGCCAGAGGAGAGGCAGTGGGTGCCCTCCCGATTCATCGTGGAACCCTCCCTCATCGACGAGTTTCATGAGGAACATCCTGACCTGCCTGGGCCGTCAGGAGCCGGCCGTTGAGGGGGGGGTACTGTCACGCCGCCACGCTGGTCATGCTTTTATTTTTGCACTCATGTTTCCGGTTTATTTTGAAGTCATTAACCACCCTCTCACCTCAGGTCACTTGCCCTTCCTCCTGCACAGTAATCACCGGTCCACGCCCATGATTGTTTCCACCTGCCACCAATCACCCCACCTATAAAAGCCATCAGCCACCACCTGCAGTTGCCGAAGTGTCACAACCCGTGCATGGAAGCGTCCTCACAGCCCTTGAGCCACAGTCCTTGTTTTTGCCTTGCCTTGTCTTGCGCCCTTAGTTTGCCCCTTGTTTTCCTCCCTAGTGGAGCGCCTTTTGTTGTCCCCGTTTTTGAGTGCCCTTTTTGTCTCTCCAGTTTGGAGCTATTTTTGTTCAGCGTTTTTTCCCTCTTTAAGAGGCGTCTTGTGTTCCCTGTCATTAAAACTGCAGCCTTTGAGGCCAACTTATCACCTGCGTCTGAGTCCTACCTCTTCACGTTGTGTCAGTACACTTCGGCCAGAATGGACTCAGCAGGCAAGTTGGAGATCTGGCTACAGACCCAAGAGACTCGCTTGTTGCACCAGGAGGAGGTCCAGCAAGCCATGGCCACCCGGATGGGGGAACTTGCTGGACAAGTTCAGGACCTGGTGAACCACCTGCAACGCTCCACGTTACCCGCCACGAGACAGGAAACCACAGCTGAACCGCCATCTGCCACTCTAGCATCTACCGGAGTAGGCCTGAGACTGGCTCCCCCGGAGCGTTACTCGGGAGAACCAGGACACTGCCAGGCCTTCCTGACAGAATGCGACATACACTTTGAACTTTCGCCACAGGCCTTTCCTACAGACCGTTCCCGCGTGGCCTTCATGACCTCTCACCTGACCGGACGAGCCAGAGACTGGGCCACCGCTGAATGGGCACGGAACTCCCCGACCTGTTCAACCTCAGCCGGTTTTTGCACAGCTCTCCGCCAAGTTTTTGATCCGGTCAGTATGAATTGAGAGAAGGCTCGAGAACTCAGTTGTCTTCGACAAGGCAGAGAATCGGTCAACGATTATGCCATCCGATTCCGAACTTTAGCAGCCAAGAGTGGCTGGAACGCCACCGCACTCTACGATCATTTTTTAAAGGGGCTCACAACATCAATGCAGAAACTCTTGCTTCCCGTGGACTTACCCGGCGACCTGGACTCATTGATTTCGCTGGCCATCCGCACGGATCATCGGAGGCGAGATCTCGTGCAGACCAGCGGACTCCAACGGAAAGCCGGCTCTGGATTCCTCCGGCACCCATCGGCAAGAGAGTCTCCACAACGTGCGCTTCCCCAGTCGTCCACCGCGGGGAGGGCTGGCGAGAGTGTCGAGGAACCCATGCAGCTTGACCGCGCCCGACTGACCCAGCACGAACGCCAGCGACGTCGCCAGGAGGGGCGGTGCTACTACTTCGTCGTGTCAATTACAAACCAGCTTTCTGACAACTCAATTCACCCCCAAAATGAATAAACAGCTGTTTTGTTATTTTCTCTGAGGTAAAGTATTAGTATTAGCTAGCGATCCAAGATGGCGGGATCTTCTGCGCATGCACGTCACCAATCGTGCAGGGTCACCGATAGCGTCTTGACAGCGAGCCCTGTTGCGGCTCAATAGTGATCCATATATAAGGCGCACTGGATTATAAGGCGCATGGTCACCTTTTGAAAAAATTGAAGGCTTTTAGATGCGCCTTATAGTGTGGAAAATACGGTATATAAAACACACAAAGAATTTGTCTCCTATGAGCTACACTAGTATTAAAGTAACAAGCTACTACAACAACAACATGACATGACATACTATAAGTATGGAGAATCTTTACATAATGTAAGGGTTCCATTTGTGCTGCAGTACCAATGACAGCAAACCGTCGTCGTTATTCTTACTGTGCTTTCAGCATTGCTAAATTATAGTCTCTAATTAGTACATTTCACTGTTCTGATGAACTGGTGAGTGATGAAATATTTCCTTTGTCAAACTTTAATAAGTGACACAGCTAGCTCAAATGAAATATTAAAAATGTAATTTTGTGACATTTCGCAGTTCTGGAGGTCTTCTTCTTCATCTCCTTCTTCTTCTACTTCTCTTAGTTTATTGGCAGATTGCAGCCTTTCATACTCTGCGTGGCTTGCCCCACTGTAGTCTATATTCTCCCAGACTATAGGAGGCAGTGAAAAGCATCCACCATGTTTGAGCAACACATAACCCGCAATAGAACTAGAAAACAATGTTATCATTAGTTTTTGTTTCAATAAACTATTGACAAAAACAATTTGCATACCTTTAAATAAGAACAAAGAATCCTGAAATTCAAAACACTATTGTTTACAACAGCATTTGTCCGCCATGTTTTTCCTCACGGATTGTCCGCATAGTTATGAACGTATATAATGAAAAGGACTGCTGATGCCACCGTAAAGACAAGTGAAGCCACTGGTAGTCGTCCTGCGTTGCCACTCACTAAGATTACCTAACTTGAATACATTGATTTCTACGCAGAGTTTTCACATTATTTTCTATTTCTACAGTGAAAATACCACAGTGTGGTATTTTGCTGGTGTACGATTGGTGTACAGTGGTGTACGATTGTACCAATAAATACAAAACATGAGTCCGTCATTCAGTACTAACCCAGTTATTGGCGATTACATTGACCATCCATTTTCAAAGTGTCCCGTCAATCATCAGCAAAATCCATCAATGACGGATTGACGGACCTTCCATCAGTATTGACTCAACTCTGCTATTTAAATGTCTGCTCCTTTTAGTGTGCATTGTTTGGTAGTGCCTACCTGAGGGGAGGAGCTAACAGAGGTGGTGACCAGGACCTGGAGGGTTAGAGAGTATTTTTTTTTTCCAGCCCTGGTCTTGGTTCTTGCAGCATTTAGGTCCCCAAGAGTGGGTAGGGGGGTACCAATCAAATGTATATAATGTACATATAATGCTTAAAACACAGCTGGTGCGTGTGCCAAACTTTGAAAAGCAGGTTTTTTTTGTTTTTTTTTGTTTGTTTGATTTATTAATGCTGGAATTGAAGATAGTGAGCAGGAACATTGATACTGAGGTCACTAATTTCCCTTTAAGAAGGCACTTTCCGGAATACAGAAGGAAGCATCATTATTATTTCTGTTCCATGATGGCATAGTTAATGATTTAACTGACATTTGCTAAGTGTTTTCACATCTGATTATCGTTTTGTTAAATGAATTGGTCTAATGGTCTTCTGGAAATAAATCACAGAAAAGCTGCACAGAAGTGCACATGCTGGACAGCATTTCTTTCCTTGCAACACAAATTGATTTACGGAGGTAATTTAGCAAGTCGTGACATAAATGTTCTCCTTTCCAGCTTTAATGTGCATCATTTCCTTCTCTCATTACCTCACCAGGTTATATGACCATGGGCCCCGTGCAGGCATCCCAGTGGGCCCAGCAGCAGTTTCCTGGCCAGACTCAGACTCTAGCCTTCCCCGTTCAGGGGCCCCTACAGGTGGCCCAAGTCCTGCCCGGAGGGCAGCCCCTCATCTGGAGCCAGGCCAACATTTTCCGAGCCACCCAGCAGCAATGGGCTGCCATGGCGGCGTACATGCCGGCCCAGACTGTGGGAGTGGGGGGGCACGCCATCCCAGCCGCCATGCTCCAAGGCTTGGTACCCATTACCACCGTGTGCCCCCAAGCCTGCGACCTGTCCGCCCCCTCCTCCGCCATCACCAGCCCGCAGCACACAGCCGACCCCGCGCTGCTTCAGAGGCAGCTCAGCCTGGGGAAAGACGGCCTGGGCATGGATTTAGATGCCGGGGAGGGGCCGTCGACATCAGGGGTGGGGCCCGGCGGGGTGTCGGTGAGCAGGTGTGTGACCCCAGGCCTGGTGGCCATAACCGACACCCTGGTGTGCAGTCAGCTGTTGTCGCCCCCTGCTGTTGCTGCACTAGAAGACGAAGGCAGTGACCTTGACTTGTCTCGGATGACCTTGAGCCCGGGTACATCCACTTCGCCGTCTACTGAATCACGTGAGTGAGCTTGTGAAAATGGTGCAGCTTTCCTTTTTTTCCCTTTTTACCACAAGCGCTGATATAAAAATCATTATGTAAAATATATGCTGTGTTTGTTTACATGCTGCCCTTTTTGGCATTGTTTGTCCCAAGACCCATCAAAGCTTTAGCAAGATATTTGTTTACACATTAGCATGCAGCGAGAAAAAAGGAGGTGATGACATGTTGTAAAGGCCATCTAATGGTCCGCTTGCAGATCTAATTTACATCCACTTCTTTCTCAAATGAAGCACTTTTCTAGCCTTTCCCAATTTTTAATACCACACACCCCCTTTCAAAATTCCAACAAAGGACTGAAACACCGCCTTGTTTCACTTTACTGTATTGTAAAAAGTTACACACGGGTCGTAATAATTTTTAATTCACTCTTCTTCATTCGAACAATTAGATATAATACTAATTGTAATGTGCTATTATTGATTCCTGACCACCATTCAACTTTTAATGTTATGCTAGCAACATCATCGCTGGGAAATCCCTGCTCCATCCTCATTTTTTGTCTTTTACATGTCGACTTGGATGCCCTCAGGTAAACTGTTCTGGTTGGAAAAATGCATCTTTTTTTCCAATTATGTAATACATAAATTGGAGGTGCTTTTTTTATGGCGTAGATCTACTGGAATCCAATTTGTGTGTTATATGTTATCCCTGAAAGAATATCCTATGTATTCATAAGCATAAGTGAGAAAAAGCAAACACAACAATTTAGTTGACTGTATGCTTAACCATGGCGACAGTTTATAAATGCATTGCACTTTCTTTGTGTTTCTTCACTTCAAAACACTTTCACTGTACAGCATCCACCCCAGCTCCTCAACAGAGTTCTTCATCAGACTGCCCCCCCAGCCAAGCGAGCGCCATCCCGACAGACCATCCCTATGTCGAGCCCGAGGGCGACTCCAACCATGCCAAGGAGGAACAATTGGTAAAGCTAGGAATCCTGTGGGGTGCACATCTGTCAATAAAACACCGGGACTTGATTTAAAGGGGGAAGTCAACCCAAAAATGTTCTTGACAATATGATATGTTCTTCTGTGTACTGTAGATCCACTAGTCTAAAAATGGCTTTATATTTTGGTTGTGAAATATAAATTTAACAGCAAAATCCACCAGTTTTGGTCCATCTCAGGGGACCAGCCATTTTCCCACCTGATGTCGACTGAAAATGACATCACAGTTGCTGCCGGTAACGACCAATCACAGCACAGCTTGTGAATGTCACATGGCCAAACTCAGAAAACAGGTGAGCCGTGATTGGTCGTTTCCAGAGCCCTGAGCAACTGCACTCACAGAAATATTTCAGGCCAACTTTTAAGATTTATGTAATTTTTTTACACAACAAATTCCCATTTCCTTTTTTTTTTCTTTTTTTTGAAAAAGAACATAGACCTACCAAATAAAACTTATATGATACATATTGATTAGTCTAATAATGCCTATTTATTTGAAATGCATACGCTGCAGGATTATTTATTTACTTCAATGACGTATCATTACTTTTTTTGTTGTGTTTTTTTGTTTTTGGGATGTCTTCAGAGTTTGCATGTTCTCCCCGTGCCCGCGTGGGTCTTCTCCGGGTACTCCGGTCTCCTCCCACATACCAAAGACATGCATGGCAGGTTAATTGGACGCTCCGAATTGTCCCTAGGTGTGCTTGTGAGTGTGGATGGTTGTTCGTCTCTGTGTGCCCTGCGATTGGCTGGCAACCAGTCCAGGGTGTCCCCGCCTACTGCCCAGAGCCAGCTGAGATGGGCGCCAGCACCCCCCGCGACCCTTGTGAGGAATAAGCGGTCAGGAAAATGGATGGATGGATGGATGGATGGATGGGATGTCTTCATTCAGTTTCATCCCAAAAACATAAATATATATATATATATTTTTTTTTAAAAGGACATAAGTGTTTTTCACATAGCTCTATATTTATCATGTATAAGTAACCTGCTTATTACGTAAGTCAAACAATATACTTTATGTATTTTAAATAAATACTCTCATTATTATTAATTTAGATTAAATATACTTTATTAATACTAAATACATAAACCTGAGGATTATGCATAAACAGACTTTATTAGACTAAGAAATGTGTATCATACAAGGTTTATTTGATACGTTTGTGTTAAAATTATCTAAAAAAAAGAAGTGAATGGGAATTTGTCATGTAAAAAAAAAAATACATAAATCTTATGTTGGGCTTGAAATATTCCTGTGAGTGTGAGATGGACAAAAACAAGTGGATTTTGCTGCTTAATTCAAATTCCACAAACAAAAAAAAATAATCTTAATGTGTTTCCACTACACTCATAAAACGGATCCAAGCCCTTCTTTCATTTGACACATTAAATTAAACATCATGAGCACCTCCTACAGAACACCTCTGGTCTCGCAAGACGGGACATTCCGAGAATTGCGCCTCAGAAGCGAAACTCTCTTCAATGGAAACACCGACAATTCGAAATTGTACTTTATCGAAATAGTACAATATCGCTTTTACTTTTGCGAAAAAGAGTAATGGAAACGCACCTAGTGTTGCTGTCTCAATTAATGAGAACGAGCCGTTTCTCGTTTAAAATTGGACACTGAAAAACAGAAATCAAGTCTGCATCTGACCTTCCATTATGTGTTTATTTTACACAAGTCACAAAACAACATGCGACCTTGGTTTGTTTCCCTTGAGCTTCTTTTGCCTTCACTTGAATGACACTCTTCTTCTGCTGTAAAATTTTCTTCTTCTACGTCACTAAGCAGCAGCTCTGATTTGTGTATATATTACTGGATAGCCAATAGACCAAGACTACTTGCCATACGATCCTATACATTTTCAATATCAAATTAGGAGAACATTTGTGATAGTACTTCATAGAAAGAGGATGATTTATGATGTTTTAAATGTGTTAAACATGAACAACAGGACTTCAGACATTTTACAACTTGCTTTAAATTTATGATGTATATATTATATCCTGAATGTGTTTACAGGAGGAAACTTTTTTTAAATTAAATAATATAACCATAATTCAACAAAAGATGCCTCTGCCAAATCTAATATTGGGGTCAAAGGAACTGAGCCCCTTTTTCTTTTATCGCTCATTTCCTAAGACCACGATATTAGATTTGGCAGAGGCATCTTTTGTTGAAATACAGTCATAATTTTAAAAAAAAGAAGAAGAAAAGGTTTCCTCCTGTAAACATTCAAGACATGATATATACATCATGTATTTAAGACAATTATTTAAAACATTGTAAATCTTCCTCTTTCTACAAAGTATTGGCTAAAATGTTCTCCAAGTAGTCTTTTTATTATTGTTATTATTATTATTATTATTATTATTATTATTATTATTATTATTATTATTATTATTATTATTATGATTATTATTATTATTATTATTGGGGTGGCACGGTATTTGAGTGGTTAGCACATCCGCCTCCCAGTTCTGAGGACTCCGGTTCGAGTCCAGGCTCCGGCCTTCCTGGGTGGAGTTTGCATGTTCTCCCCGTGCCCGCGTGGGTCTTCTCCGGGTACTCCGGTCTCCTCCCACATTCCAAAGACATGCATGGCAGGTTAATTGGGTGCTCCGAATTGTCCCTAGGTGTGCTTGTGAGTGTGGATGGTTGTTCGTCTCTGTGTGCCCTGCGATTGGCTGGCAACCAGTCCAGGGTGTCCCCCGCCTACTGCCCAAAAGCCAGCTGAGATAGGCGCCAGCTCCCCCCGCGACCCTTGTGAGGAATAAGCGGTCAGGAAAATGGATGGATTATTATTATTATTATTATTATTATTATTATTATTATTATTATTATTATTATTATTATTATTAATTCCAAAATCAACAAACATCCAAATCAAACTGAGCACCTTTGTGTTTTTACACATGTGAAAATCACAAATGGTCGGCGGCTTCTTTGGTGCCTGCCACCGAAGATATTCAGACCTACTCCTTGGACAATGCTGAATGTGGTATCCTTTATCCTTGGTGAGTAAGTACTCAATTTTTTTATATTTCAAAAAGCTTGCTGTGAAAACACCGTGAAGTGAGGCGAATTTCATCATTAGTGAAGTTGAACATTGTGTGCTAGCTAGCTAGCTAGCTAGCTAGGTCAGCTAGCTAACTACGAGGGAGAATAAAAGTATCACAAGTGGCTGTGGTTACTCTGACTACAATCAACAGCCATTGAAGTTTCTTGGTGGGGTCATTGGGGCGGACAAATTTGGACGAAAACATGATGACCTTTACTCATTCACTCACGAATGAATCAATCATCATTTTCACTGAATATAATTTTTCTAATCTTTTGCAGTTTTTCCAATGATACCAAAGTAGTGGAGGTAACCTCTCAGTGATTGTAAGTAATAAAATGGCGACGTAATGCTGCCTCATGATTTGTATAATCATATGTTTAATTTTAATTGTGCTAATTTTCTTTCCTCTTCTATTTAGAAAATGAATGTGGAAATGCAAAAAGTGCAGTCTTGAACTAGCTAGCAGGTATTTATTGCTGCGGCATTTCAGGCAGACAGAGGCGAAAAAAAAAAAAAAAAGATTTCTCTTCCTGAAATTGTCTCCAAGGCAGTTTTTTCCTGTGTGCTTTGACACATCATGATGTTCTTTGTATGTCACTGTCATTGTCAGTCTCTTTAAATATATAATATTCACATACTCGTAAGTTTTTGTTTGAAATAAAAAGCTGAACCATATTTGTGTTGTGTGTGTGTGTCATAAATTGGGGTCAAATGAAGTAATGAAATGTTATTTTTCAAGTTGAACTAAGATAAAAAATCTCCTATCTCAGTAGCACTTAGAAATGGTAATCCATGCTTTTGTTACATCTCGGCTGGATTATTGTAATGCACTTTATTTTGGGATCAGCCAGTACTCCCTGCAGCGTCTCCAGCTTGTCCAAAATGCTGCTGCTGGTCTCCTTACTGGTGCCCGGAAGAGGGAACACATAACCCCTATCCTGGCCTCTCTTCACTGGCTGCCCGTGAAATTTAGAATCCATTTTAAGATTCTTCTATTTGTTTTCAAATCTCTCAATGGTCTTGCCCCACCTACCACTAAATATTAGGCAGTCCCCCTCGTTATCCTCTTTTAAAAGACGTCTTAAAACACATCTGTATTCTTTGGCTTTTGGCGCAACATGAGACTTGTTCTTGGTGTTTTGTAGTGTGTATGAGTTTGATGTTTAGTCTACTTATTTATGTATTTATTTATCTCTTTATTCACTACTTCTTATTTGTTCACTGATGTATAATGTACTTACTTGTAAAAAAAAAACAACAACAACACCTGTATTCACACTTCAAAATGTTTGCTTTGTTCTTGTTTATTGCAAAACTGATGTTTATGTACAGCACTTTGTATACAGCAACGCCTGTTCTTAAAGCGCTTTATGAATAAAGTTGAGTTGCGTTGAGTTGAGTACCTGTCATTGTCAGAAGGATGAACTGTTCTTGCCTGCATCATGTTTAATAACGCCAAAAAGAATATTACGTGATCATTATGGCCAAGGAGTGTTGATTTTACCTTATTTGTAAACAAAATGTCAGTTGAGGATGCAAAGCTCAAAGTTTATTATAGTAGCAAACATGCAACAGTATAAAACTATTGCAAATTTCAACGTAAATGTTCAGCTCGAAGTTGATAAATATGTAACATTCTCTTTCCTAGGACTCTGCTGTCGCAAGGCCAACCTCTCCATTGCTCAGTGGAGCCAGTGATCCATCTGAGAATCAGGCGTGTCCACAGGAAGACAGCTAGAGAACATAAGAGCGGGTATTTCATCATTCTGATTTATCTACCAAGCGCTTCCCTTTGTGTCCTTTCTATCCACTCTTTTCATCTCTTATTAATTAGCCTCTCAGTTACTTTATTAGCCTTATATTCTACATTCTCTCTTTTTTTTCCACGGATGACTGTTTTGCTCTCATTTGGAAACCTTAGCTTAGTCCATAATGCCTCCCTGCATTTTCTCCCTCTCACTTGCAAGGCACAATGTCGCCCTCGAATGGTCACATTTGTAATAGCATTGAAAATACTGCTCTTCTCTAGGAAATGGAGGCTGTGAAGGTCAAAACACAAAAGCTTGAAGAAAAGAAATATGTCTGGCTATGAACATTTCTAATTAACTAGAAAGACTTGACTTTTTTTGTTTTGTTTTGTTATTGTTTAAGGCTAGTTGTCAAACTAGCCAGCCACATAATGAACTCCTCATCCTGTGGCGCTATCATCCAATCAAGTAACCTTTCAGCCAGGAAGTGACCTTTCATCTTCGCCCCGAAAGTGCAGCGGGAGGCGAGTGCACTTATGTCTGTGAGGACGACACAAACGGCTGTGATGATGTTGCTCGCTAATAAATATTTTTTTCAAGAGGAGCAGCATCCTTTTAATGTTAGACCTTCACTCTGTGGACCACCACCAGCAAAGACTGTGAGAAGAACTGTGAGCTGATGGATGTTTTCATGGCGTCATCGCGTCAGTCCATTCGTCCATTTGCATGAGCATTCTTCATGTGGACTTAGCAGACTCAACTGTGGAGAAAAGGGGGCATTTTGTTCAACATTCTGTTAGGTCTGAAACACATCAACACCGTTTGTGTTATTTTATTAGTCATACGCTTCTTAGATGGCATACAACTCTTGGCTGGTGACACATAATCAGCAAAAAATGCATTAAATGTACAAATCAAATTTGCCAAACTTTTTTATTTGTAAAAATGAAAAATCATCCCAGCACCCAACTGTTAGCCTATGTGCCATACAATAGCGCTCTTGGATGCACCTCAGCCTTTGATGACATCTGGGTGTTTGTTTTTGCTCTTTTGCTGCCATTGTTTCTTCTTTTCTGGAAATGTCTTTGTTTATGTTTGGTTGGTGAGATATGAACTGTGAATCTGTGTTACATGCTCAATCAAAATAAGGCCTGCTGTACCTGCCTCGCTTATTTTGAGAAAAAGGGGTCCTGCACTTGAAGAAAAGGTCTCTTTCTTTAAAAGGTCGCGGGCCTTTTTCTGGTAAATAGATGACTGACTCCTGCACATCTCTTTGTTGTTTTCATCTTATACTTTTTGGGAACACTGTATGTCCACCCCACTGGATCAAACTGCTGACAGAATTTTAGTTATATCAATCAATAGAAATATCACTATAAACTGCTAGTGTTAAAACTGTACCCCCTGCTTGTGTAAGAAAACATGAAATAGTCCACAATATTTTGTAAATTTTATTTATGGATTTAAGAAATATGAAAAAGAGAAAGAGAGAGACAAAGGGACTTTTGTACGCCTATTCCCCCATACACTGTACCTGTGCCACTGTTAAGTCACAAATAAAATATCATGTGATTGCCAACTGACTCAACGCTTTGTTTTTTCTCTCTCTCACTTTTGATAACAGTGAAGCAGACACAACGTTTTACAGTGAAGATGCCATTCAGAATCTTGTGCTAGCCTTGATCTAATCTCAGACTTTTGTAATTTTTCTTACAGACTCATTAGAACTAATGCATGCACCAGGATTAGGTTGTAACACTTCCACAGCAGCCCTGTCCTGTACATCACCTACGAAATTTCCATGGGGTCTAACCTAGGGATGTAACGATAACGGCAATATCGTGATATCACGATATTAAAACTGCCACACTATATCGTCGTTGTCATGTCACAATCTTAAAAGCAGCACACTGTTAAAAAAAAAATAAAATAAAATAAAAAGGTCAGGTTGATTTCCATTTGTGCAGTTCTAGCACCCTCTGGTGGCTTGTTGGCTTGGCTTTTTGTTTTATTTTTAACTGCAGTTTAACCCCTTATCATATGAGCAATTTTGCCGAAAATGCTTTAAAAAAAAAAAAAAAAGTTGCATTCAAAGTAAGTTTGAAGCTGTTCCTGAACCATTTAGAGTATCGGCATAGTTTATATATATTTTTTTAAGAATGTTTGCCTGCCAGAGACCATCCGAATTTTAAGGGGTTAATTTCCACAAGGCATGTTTGGTACGCTAATGGTCAGATGAAGGGGCACGTAATATGCTTGTGAACTGAGTCAATATGTGGAAGAACTCAATGTGTCATTGCATTAGCAAGTAAGTGCCTCAATATTAAGTGTTATTAAAGCTTGTGGGTTGTTTATAAGCATTGTTGTAATGCACAAAATATTGTGCGTGTCTTTGTTTAGGATGAGATCTTTCTTCTTTTTTTTTCTTTTTTTTTTTTTTTTTACAATATTGTGGCTTTTTTTGTTTCGCCAACCTCCCCACAATATCGTGATATTATTGTATTGTGACCTTCATATGGTGATAATATCGTATTGTGAGTTTGGATATCGTGACATCCCTAGTCTAACCCACCACCACTGTGCACTGTGCAGGAATTAAAACCGTTAGTATAGATCAGGGGTCTCCAAGTTCAGTCCTCGAGAGCCCCTATCCAGCCTCTTTTCCATGTCTCCGAACTAATCAGCAAGCTTTGCAGAAGCCTGATAACAATCCCGGTCATGAATTAGGTGTGTTAGTGGAGAGAAACATGGAAAACAGGCTGGATAGGGGCTCTCGAGGACCCAATTTGGAGACCCCTGGTATAGATAGTATAGAGCTCTTAGTGTTAAGCAGAGTTTAAAAACAACAGTTAGTCCTTCTTGTTTTATTTATTTATGAAATAGTAAATAATAATAAAATAATGTACTAATATAAATGTTCATACAAGATTTTTGTTGAATTATTTGTTAGTTAAATGTTACTTGATGTTTTGTTTGTTTGAGTCTTTTTATTTGCAGGCTTTAGGGTCAGATTTTTGGAGATGATTGTAAGCTGCAAATGCTTTGAAGTGAAAATGCCAAAGGCATGCATGATAATTATTAATAGACAATGCGGGATGCAGCTGTATGGGACTTATCAAGAAGCTGCATTTGTGTTAATTCTCTGAGTAAATGAAAAGCCATGAGATTGTGTCATTCTGTAAAACAAGTGAGGCTAAACAAAGTTTAAAGGCCAATCGTGCGATCAATAATCATTTGACAACACAAGTCACAGGAATTTACTTTATTACAAAAGTGATGTTTTTCCCTATTATTACTCTTTTTTTTTTCTTTTTTTTTAATCCACAGCGCAAGATATTTGTTTGCGTCTGATTCATGAAATAGCATTGGTAGAAAGTGTTCACAAGTTGGCCCTATTGAAAATGTGAGATTTGGTAAATCTTTGCATTTGTAAATATATGAACACATTCTTCATGCAATGAAACATCCAAATAGGACTACAGTTCTCAAACACGAATACATTGAGTGACCCAGAGTCACTGTCCTTTAACCCTAACTCCCTTAACCGTAACCCAAACCACAAACGTATCCCGCACCCTCTCCCCACCAAAAAAAAAAAAAACACACAAAACAAACAACCAGTGTCCGTTGCCCATCAGTGTGTTTACTTAAGCTTAGCATTACAATCTCACCGTTCCCTAGCTGTCACAACATCCCATTATGTTTTCTGCATGTGGACTCTCTTTACGCTACTGTCTCCTCACATCTACACTCAGATTGTTGCTTTCAAGGTAAGATGCTTTCAAGTTGATATAGCTGACGTGTATTTTCATTATTTTTATACGGATTTCCTAAGCTTTTGCTTGCAGGCATACTGACATACAAAAGACAAACACTCAGGAATCTACTCCATGAGTCGATCTGCAAAAGATAGAACTGTAAAACACATATTTTACATGTACAGTAAAACTGATGTCACATCAGCCAGCAACGAAGATCTGAGAGTCCGTGAAGCTCGCTCAGTTGGTGACCAGGCATGGGTTCAGCCAGTAGACTGTGCTCTATCAGAGTGGAGTCCATGGTCACGCTGCGACATTTGTCAGGGGAAAAGAGTGAGTACGATCATAACACAAAGATAAATAATGGGGCTGAAATCACATGTCTTAATAACGATCAGGGTGACCAGATTTTCAAAATGAAAAACCATTAAAATGGTCTGATGTTATGCATCAATCAATCTATATACGTAAATATCAGTATGCATTACATATCACGAGAGGTGATCTGACTTCACTTTAATAACATGAATAATGATCCTGAATACAGAATAATGATCAGGAAAAAAAGGCCTCTTCAACAATAATCAAAGCCAATTTACATCACTTGATATTGTTTTCTAGCGCTCCAACCCCATTTTTCTACTTTTAGATGCCAGATTAAAAGCCTTGACATGACAAGATGAAAACAGCCCACTAATACGATTTCAGCTGTTATGGAACCCTGGAGCCCCCTTTAAGAGCACCTCTGCCACCTCTGCAAAGGATTTTCCTGTCTTGCTCTGTGTTTTTCTTACTCTCTATCAACCCCGCACAGTTCCGCTATGCCAAATTGAGCCAACCATCACAGTTTGGAGGGGAGCCGTGCCATTTTCATGACAGGGAGGAGGAAGAGTGTGAGGTTCCAGCACGTTACACCTGTAACAACGTTCCACTGTGTGAAGGTTTCCTTTGCGGCCAAACAGGCAGGTCACACTAACCGTCGCACTCAGAAGCATTCAGCACCATCATACGTGCTCTTCAGTTCGACCTCATTGTTGGTCAACAAAACATATTTGGGAACATCTGGCTTACACATCTTAACATAAGGAAGTAGAATCATGTGATTTCTTCCACTCAATCAGCAAAGAAAAGTAATGACAAAATAAATAATCAAATTAAAACAAAAAATATTATTATACATCTAGTATATATTATTGCATTATATGATTTCAAACAAACGGCATGGGCAGTATGTGTGGGTACTTATGTGTGGGTAAATTAATCTCACTTGAAAGTCAAAATCTTACTGAAAAAAACAACAATGTAGCGAGATGGGCTTGAGTAATGGTTCTCAACCTTTTTTCAGTGAAGTACGCCCTGTGAGATATTTTTTTCAGCCAAGTACCCCTAAGTATTTCTGACTGAAGAAAAAAAAATGAAAACCGAGTGCTGTGCCATTATTGTCTGATTTATTATCAAACTTTGAAACTCTATTTGTATTTATGAGGTCTCTTTAACTGTTTTGAAATAAAAATATATAACTAAAAAAAAAAAAAAGAATAAATAAATAATTTAATTATAAATGAAGATTTGTGAACAGTGTCAGTGTCAGCTTTTGGGATCCTAGTAAAGCTCTGTTCTCAAAAATAAATAATTAACTGAATTTAAAAAAAAAGTTTTCAAGTGATTGACATATATTACTACAATTCAGCAAACGTCAAAGACTGATTTATGGCCCCCTAGAACCAATCAGAGGCCATTATTTTGAATTAAACCCCCCCCCCCCGCCAATCAGAAGCCGTTATTTTGAATTAAGCCCCGCCCACTTCCGCCTTCTTAGCCAATCAGAAGCCGTTATTTTGAATTAAGCACCTCCCCCTAACCAATCAGAAGCGGAGGGACCACCTGTCAAAATTTGACAGGTACCCCGCCCCCCAACCAATCAGAACCCGTTATTTTGAATTAACCCCCGCCCCCCTCACCACAACCCTAGCCAATCAGAAGCCGGAAGACGGCTCCTGTCAAAATTGATTGATGACATTCCGCACCCCCCAGTAAACATATGTTTTCCGGTTCCCCCCTCCCTTCCCCCTCACAGCCCTAGCCAATCAGAAGCCGGAAGACGGCTCCTGTCAAAATTGATTGATGACATTTAGCACCCCCAGCAAACATATGTTTTCCGGTCCCCCCTCCCTTTCCCCCTCACAACCCTAGCCAATCAGAAGCCGGAAGACAGCTCCTGTCAAAATTGATTGATGACATTCTGCACCCCCAGCAAACATATGTTCTCGAGACACCCCTCCTCCCACCCCGCCTGTGAACATATGTTTCCGGTCACCCCAACACCCTCCCCATTGTATATGTGCTTCCGGTGATTCAAGATTGTGACAGGAAAGACCCCCCACCACCACCAGCTTTGAAGTCGCGGAGGAAACGCTCTCCCCACTTTTGCAAGACCCCCATAAATCGTCAACCTCATGTTAAAAAACTTTTTTTTTTCATGTTGCAGGAAGGATCCCACCTTTTGAAGTCTTGCAGGAAGCGCGCCCCTGTATTCATGAAAATTTTCACACGAATACTGATAAAGCTCCCCCATACCTCCTTTGAAGTAGAACAGGGTACCAACCAGGGGGTCTCGTGGGAAGCGGCGACCCCCCTTATCACCACGGCCAAACTTCGCACCATGTTGGGCGGTAGGAAGCCCCCACCGCCGACGCTTCTATCCCTTATTCAAATTGTTGTGAATATTAAAAAATGTAATCTATTTGCTTCTTGTTTTTAAAAAAAAATAAAATAAAAGAAACTTACCGGTGTTTACGGGTACGAAGTTGCGTCTCCTTTAAAGGGTTTTTCTTTTAAAAAAAATAAAAAAATAAAATAAAAAAATAAAGAGGATCGGTTTCTAACCGAAGGAGTTGGAAATACAGACGAAAAATAGATTATTCGTGCGTATAGGACGGCTATTTAACCCATTTCAGAACCACAGCCTCCCTTTTACATATACTAAAAACTTGTGTGTGACTATGAGCTAAACTGAGGATGGCGGAGAGGTGTGACTCCCTCACGCTGCGGTAAACGGCGCCATCTAAAGGTCAAAGGATGTTACTGTATATGATCAAGGGTTTTCTTCATCAAAAATAAATACAAATAAATGGACGACGATTGTACTTTTTCTTTCTTTTTTTAGATTAAATACCACGTGGTATTAGGGTGGGATGGATTTAAAGGCAGGGGGTGTGTTTTAGACTGACGAGAGGGGGGAGATTCAATTTTCTTTTTCATTTGAGCTGAGACAGCTGAAACAAAAAATGTCACAGGCCAACCATCGTGTAATCGCCGAGACTAGCGTTTTAATGCAGGTGTTGAACCCGCTGAGGACGCCTCGCAAACAGAGAATGTTTTTACGCCGTGTTCAAAAACCTGCTGAAGGGGTTTTGGAAAAGAAGTGGCCTCTGAACGGAGCATTCTGGGGATACCGTTTTTTGTACGAGATGGGTGAACTGTGCATTTTTATGGAATACGACGGTATCAAGACGTCCCCGGCAACTGGTTTTGGAACTCTAAACTCAAACGACTGGGGAATCATCGTCGAACTCATCCCCAGAAACTTTAAGGAGTACACCACGATATCAAAGGATCAGCCCTGTCAGAATGGTGAGATTCTATGTTTTACATGGATTAGCAGAACAGCACCAAACGGACGATGGTACTTTTGAGTAAAGATCGAGCATGTCAAAGGAGAAGAAGATTGTCCAAAAACCACGGGGGGGTGTAGGGAGCCGATGCATATGTATTTTACGTTGGAATCATTCAACACGGAATGTGGTGTTTTATACCAAATTGTGTGTGTACCATGGTGCGAATGGCGGGACCACATGCTGAGCGAGTCTGAGAGAATTTCTACCTTGTATTCTAATAGCAGATTGTGGTCGAATTTCATAGGGGTGAGAAAAACCCTGAAATTTGATTAAGCTTCATCCGGCGACACCCCCCTCCCTCTACCTCCCATACCCCCTCCTCACACCCTCCTACTTTTTCCCGCCCCTACAAGCATAAAAATAGCACGTACCCCCCAACGGGGTATCATCCATCTACAATCGACTGACTCGCAGCAAGAAATGCCTCCGACCATGCGCCCCACTGCTGAACGAAAAGGAAGATCGCCGGCACCGGCGCCAACTCCCCCGCTGCTATTCCCTCCACACAACGAAGGTACGCGTTCCTGCTTCGACCCACCGATTCTAATTTCCTCAACCCCCGAATGCTCTGACGTCGAAGAAAACGAGGCGGACGTCACCTTTCTCGAAGGACCCGTACAGCGAGGAGGAGGAGGCGCGATGGACATGTCGTCGGATCTCCACACAACCGGGCTTTACCACGTCGTCCGCACAGCAGGACCATACCATGTTACGATGGAGGTAGTGCACAAGGACGAACCGAGCGGTGGGGATGACCGTCCGTCGACGTCGGCAGATTGTTACGGAGGTCTGACTTCGTTACAACCGATGAAGGAGGAGGAGGAGGAAGAGCCCGTCGCCTGCGGCAGCGTTTGGGCGAACGATGACGTCAGCGGGTCGCCTGGAAAAGAGAATCTTCTTCCGTTTACGCAGACACTTTCCCCCATAAATGACACGGGGTGTGATGAGAACAGTTCGCCGGAAGCACGCCGAATTCCAGCGTGGGCTCTATCGAGCGAATCTTCGTCATCCATCGAGACACCGAAGCGACCCGTGTGGAATTTTCCGACCGAATCACCCTCTCCTCGTTCACCGGCGGTAACTGCGTGGGCACTCTCAAAAGTAAGTATCTGCATACGGACCTTCCAACGGGGCGTCATCACCTAATGTTTTGCTCCTAGGATTACCGGCGAACGCCATCCCCCCGCCCCCTCCGCCACCACGCAACGAACGAGCCACCTGTCTGGAGTGGACACTTTCTCCTTTCATGTGGGTGAATAACGCACGCTATCAATGTATTAAACAGGCTGTTAGCTATATGCTGAGGATCGCTATCCTCAAATATAGTAGAAAAACGTGTGACGGATGTTTTTATTCATACATATGTCGAAATAAGCACACCTGTTTTTATGCACCCAGACGCCCGTATTATTTTGGGCAGAATTTCGATGCTATTGTCGAGGAATTTTTGTATATATGTTTTTGGTAAATGTGAATAGGTTAAGTGCACTTGTGTGTATATATTTAAATATATATAACTTGGGTTATATATATCATTTATTATTTTATTATTATTTTTTAATAATATAATAATATATTTAGTAAAAGGGGTAGGACTAGATAAGTTTTTAACTTCTTCCTACTCCCTTTTGAACATGTAAGTTATGATTAATTGAATGATTATGTTATTGGGATTTTCTTCTCTTTTGATTGTTGTTGTTTTTTGTTTTATCTCTGCTGTTCATCTGTTTATATGTTCAAAAAAATAATAAAAGGAAAAACAAAAAAAAAGGAAAGAATTATGTAACGGGCATTTCAGGTCGACAATCCGCAGGGTTGTAACGATTACCAATCATCCATCCTCAGACGCAGACGTGAGACGCATCGTCGAATCTGTGCTGCACGACTACGCGCATGAACGGCTGATTTTAGACAGAATAACTACCGTTCTTGCCAGTACGTGGGACGGCTTTCTGCCATTTGCAATTCCTGACATAATCCGAGGGTTGTACGATCGCAATGGGTAATTTTCTAAGAAAAATGCAAATGAATTATTACTATGGAATGGATAATTGGATAGAAATTGTGGAGAAAGCCATACAGAAACGTGATGATGATGATGATGATGATGATGCTGTTGATGGTGATGTTGATGATGATTGCAAACGTGTCAAACGCCTGATTTTATTAATTGATAAAGTCAGGACATTGGCCCCCACCTTGTTTGGTCACCCCTGGGGGGAGTATGTAAAACGCGTTGTTGAAATAAGTCACCACAATATTACAGATACTATAGAATATGCTACATGTGAGTGGAGAGGTGATCCCGTCAAAGCCGGTCAATTGATTACCCTCACTGCTCTATTCATAGACTGTGTACGATACTGTGAAGATAATAACATTCCTCGTAATATGGTGATTGAAATGAAACAATTTAAAAGCTTTATCGAACGCAAAGTTCACCCCCGTATCTTGTTCAGAGTGCTTTACCATGTTAATCCATAAGTTTTTTTTTCTCCCCTCATAAGGTTGAAAAATGTATTTGCTTTTCTTAGTTTTTTTTTTTAGTACCATGTTTTGTTTTTACTTTTATAGTTTTTAGAATTATGTATACTTGTGTTTTGTTATTACCCACTGATTTAAAAAAAAATAAAAATAAAAATCATGTATACTCACTTTTTGAAAATGTATGTTTTGTGTTTTTACTTTTTCTTAGTTTTTAGAATTATGTATACTTGTGTTTTGTTATTACCTACTGATTTAAAAAAAAAAAAAAAATCATGTATACTCACTTTTTGAAAATGTATGTTTTGTGTTTTTACTTTTTCTTAGTTTTTAGAATTATGTATACTTGTGTTTTGTTATTACCTACTGATTTAAAAAAAATAAAAATAAAAATCATGTATACTCACTTTTTGAAAATGTATTTTGTGTTTTTACTTTTTCTTAGTTTTTAGAATTATGTATACTTGTGTTTTGTTATTACCCACTGATTTAAAAAAAAAAAAAATCATGTATACTCACTTTTTGAAAATGTATGTTTTGTGTTTTTACTTTTTATTAGTTTTTAGAATTATGTATACTTGTGTTTTTTATTACCCATCGATTAAAAAAAAAAAAAGTGAGCGTAATCCTTATTTATAACACACACACACACACACACACACACACACACACACACACACACACGCGCGGTAAATATTGCATTGAAATATAACGATGCAATTTAATTTAAACCATATAGACATTTTTATTTCACTACCTAATAACAATATTTAAAAAGAGTTAATTTTAAATCAAAGGTGTATAAAAATTATAGACACAACCTCTATTAACCATTAAGAGATGAGGATGAAGGAGGGTAGACATTTGAAAGAGCTATACTTTGATCCCAAACAACCATCCAGTTACGGGGGTGTAGATCGCCTCCATAGAGGCCTTCAAGAGGCTTTGAATAAAAAAATAAAACGTGATAAAGTGAAAGAATATTTATCTCAACAAGATACGTATTCGTTACATAAACCCGCCCGTATTAATTTCCCTAGAAACAGAGTATTTATTACGGGGCCTCTGAGACAATTCCAGGCCGACCTGTGTGACATGCAGGCCTTGGCCTCCTACAACGACAATAATAAATATCTATTGACCGTTATTGATATTTTTTCAAAACGAGCGTACGCGCGTGTTTTGAAAGATAAATCAGCGGCGAGGGTGACGGAGGCCTTCGAATCAGTTTTTGCCGAGAGCGGCGTTCCTAAGAAATTACAGACGGATAAAGGAAAATAATTTTTTAATAACCGTTTCGGCAGATTGATGAAAAAGCTTCGAATCACACACTTTGCAACGCACAGTGATACAAAAGCCCAGGTGGTGGAAAGGTTCAATCGGACTTTGAAAACCAGAATGTGGCGTTATTTTACGGCAAAAAATACCCGCAGATAAATAGATGTATTGCAAGACCTTCTAAGGAGCTATAATGGAAGCTTTCATTCCAGTATTAAAATGAAACCGAATGAAGTTAACGCAGAAACGACTCGAAAAGCATTTTTTAATTTATACGGAAACATCCGGGTAGGCGGAAAGATTAAAATGAATTTTAAAAAAGGAGATATTGTAAGGATATCAAAATTAAGAGGGGTTTTCGATAAGAAATATGAACAGAGCTTCACCGATGAATATTTCACAATTACCGAATGTATTCCTCGAGCGCCCCCTGTCTACAAACTAGCAGATTACGACGGCGAGGAAATAGGAGGGTCATTTTATGAGGAAGAATTGCAAAAGGTCGATATTTCTAAAGATCATGCTTTTCATATAGAAAAAATTATAAAAAGACGTAAGGTTAACGGACGGACTCAATATCTAATTCGTTGGAAGGGCTGGCCGGCCAAGTTTGACAGCTGGGTACACGCATCACAGGTGGTGGATATTTAAAATCAACGGAAATATACATCCTAAATCATACGTTAATATGGATCCCATTAACGAAGGAGGGTTCTACGTAACTCTCCCGTCAAATTCAAGCATGGATATGTTTAAGGATAATACAATTGCGCAGTATAGAGTTAATCTAGCGCGTCATTTAGATCTGGTTAAGGGAGAATGGGAGGTGGCTCTAACCGAGATTTCTTACCCACGCAGCTGGGTGAACATCCCTGAAGAACACACGTCGTTTTTCTTAATGAATACAAAGACGTCCTCCCAATACGTTTTAGACATTAAACCCGGCGACTACGATAATCTCGATAAGGTGCGACAGGCGGTAGAGGGCGCTATAAGAAAAAAAATAGGCCCTTTAATTTTATTAAATTTCAACTCCATGAAAAGAACATTTTTCTTCTTCGCGGGGGAAGGCAGCTATAAGATTCGCTTCGTGGGTCCATTAGCTTATATACTCGGTATGAACGATGGGGAATGGTTTACTATTGATTTAGACTGGACTGATGCGCCGCACCCGGCGGATATAAAGGCAGGACAATATTATCTTTATCTATATACGGATGTAATTCGTCACCAGGCGGTTGGTGACGCATCCGCTCCGCTATTGAGAGCAGTCCCTGTTTTAGGTCGTTACGGAGAGATTATTTATAAAAATTTTAACCCCGCTTATTATCATCCAGTTAGTAAAAAGCACATCGAAGATATAGCGATACACATTAAGACGGATCAAAATCAACCCGTTGGTTTCCGGTTTGGGAAGGTCATTTTAACGTTACACTTTAGACCTAGATAGATCATGGTTATTATGACGTCACATCCGGACTCCTACCGCTTCGTACATTATTATGAAAATCAGACCGGAAGCGGTATTCCTGGATTTCAAGGAGCGCCGGTTCAATATGGCCGCGGATTAGGATCTATTTTTGCAAAATTATTTCGTTTCGTAGCTCCCTTAGTCAAAAGAGGTTTGAACGTGGCCAGACCGCACTTACAGTCGGCGGCTAAAAATATAGCCACCGATGTTGCGGGACGTGTTATGGAAAGAATGAGTCAGAAAAGAGACGTTAAACAAGCCCAAGATGGTTCGGGCCTAGTCGTACTGGCGCGACGTCCGGCCTCTAGGCCTGCGGGGCGTCGGGTGAAGACGCAAAAAAAACGTCAGCGCAGTACTAAAAGAAAATCAGTTCGAAAAAGAAAGCGTAGGAGATACAGCGTGGATATTTTCTCTTAAAGAAAAATGGCCCTCTTACATCACAAGTCGCAAGAATGCACCATGTCCGAATTAGATCTATTTTCCCCTCCTATGACGCAACTCTCAATAGAACAGAGTCAATACATTGAGATATTACCCCTCTCGGCGCTCGGCGACCAATCCCCGCCGCTATAGCGCTCGGCCACGCCTCGGCTCTCAATAAGGGGAATGCCCTATATCCGGTTACGAGAGTTAACATAAAAACTTATTCTATCCCTCAAAATTCAAGTTTATGTCACCAAGACAACCTCTTTCTAGGAACTATGCCAAAAAGCGTAGTCCTGGCTCTCGTTAACCATAATGCATTTGTGGGGAGAAGAGATTTAAAGCCCTTTAATTTCGCCCATCACGATATTGAATATTTAGCACTATCGAGAGAAGGCACTCAAATCCCAAATAAACCTTTTCAACCACTTTTTACTACGGGGAATTCTGTTCGGGAGTTTCATAATTTATTTGAAGCTACCGGGAGGTATCTGAAAGATTTGCCCCTGTTTTTAGACTTGCAGGACTTCCAAAATGGCTACGCGCTTTTTGCTTTTAATCTAAGCCCCACCTCCGATACCGAGGCGTTGTCACCTGTTTCAAACGGCGTTGTAAGACTAGATATGAGATTTAGAAATCCTCTCCCCCACACCGCAACCCTTATCGTTTATGCTGCTTATGACAGCATTATAGAAATTAATTCAAAAAGAGAAGTTTTGATCGACTATTATTAAAAGATGAACGGCCGTGATTTGGAGCGTCTAATGAGACAAATTCAGGGGGAAAGATTCCAAGGCGTCTTCGCTGAAGATGAGTTGACTGACATATTAGCGCCCCCTATCCCCTCCTACTATATCGTCAATACACACCCTCGCCACCTTCCGGGGGAGCATTGGCTGGCGTTGACGTTAGAGGACGACGGGAAGGCTACGTTTTTCGATTCTTTCGGATTCCCACCTGATTTTTATTATTATCCTAAGAGTATAAACTGCTTCTTAAAAAAACATTCCACCACGAACGACAATTACAACACGAATTCTCGACGGTATGCGGTCAGCACTGTGTTTATTATTTATCAGCCCGAGGATGCGGTGAATCTTACCGTGAGGTTTTAACCCGTTATTACGACGATGTAGTTAAGAATGATGTTATGGTAGCAACATTCGTGGAAAAACGAAGGATGTACCCCAAGACGATGTGTGGAGGACAAATCTCATGTTGTTTGGATATATTAAAAAAAAAATGCCAATGTTCATGATGTCTTTTTCAAATATTTTATTCAATAAAATTCACATAAAAAAGATACAGAGATGTGAGCGTGTGTTTATTCTTCTTCTCTTGACGTTAGGGGGAAAAATTAATAATCCTCCCATTTAATGATTTTCTGCTTCCTCTTTCGCTTCTTTTTACCGCCGGATATTACGTCATCGTCACTTTGCTTAGAAATAGAATCGTTTTTTTAACAGTCTTAGCCGTTCTCTAGTATAGGGATTAGAAACTATAGTCTCTGGTATGTTAAGTTCTGACAATAGGTGTAAGAATTCCGTCCACCCCAACGGCCCTCGCTCGTTGATCTTCTTTCCGTTTACCATGAGATGTTTGAGTAAATCGGTCATATGGGACCCTCTAACGGCTCTACCGTTAAAGATAAACTCTCCCCGTTGGTTCCATACCTTTTCTTCACCAGACGATATTTTACTTAAAACATATTCGGCGTTTTTACGATGACGTAACGGAATAGTTTGTAATATATCACCCCTTACATCCGCATCCATCTTGACACCCCCCTCCTCATCTACCCCCACGTCCGTCTTCTTTTGCGTCCCTCCTTCCCGTTCAAAAGCTTCGCGTTGATTAGGGAGAGTCAAAGTGACCGGAACCAACTCACGATCTCTTTGTTTAAGCAGTCCTAAATACCGTTGCACTAGAGTTTGATATCTCCTTAGCTTTTCATATTGATTTATAGAACGATCTTCTAATAACTCCCTCATCCTGATGTCCAAATCATTCTCAGCTGTTTCACGGATATTGGGGGTGGGTTTGCTTAGACGTTCCAGTTGGTGCGGGGAAACTAAAAACATTTTCTGAGCTGTTTCCAGACTCATGTTTTATTTGTTTACTAGACCGGTAACGAGGCTGCCTAGGACAGGTGCAAAAGCGGCCAGTAGAGGGAGTATGAAGCCTCCTTTTTGAACTAAAGTCACACGCTTCTTTTTAAGAAGTTTTTTTTTATCGGCTAATATCCGAATAAACTTCTTTCTCCTCTTCAGCTTCTTATATTGAGACGGGTTTAGAGGTATATGCCCTTTTAAGAGATTTAAAGCAATCTCACAGAGCGCTTTCACTAGGTCGTTGGGGGCTTGTTTGAGAATTTGTTTACGTTTGCGAGGGAGGGCACGAAACAATAATTTAAGAAGCGGGGCGTTTTTTTTTTAAAGTTTTGACATCTTACGAGCTTTTGGGTAAATATACTGCAGGCCACTCCCCGTGTAACACACCGGTTCTCAATCTAAATTGATCTGGAGACGCCGGCGTAAGATCTACCAATAAACACCCGTGAGCGTTTTTCGTGGCGTCCTCATAACATTCCAAAAAGTACTTTTTGCGTGTGGGGTAGATTTGATTAGCCAAAACACTCGCCTGTAATTTATCGCGAGGGTTTTTAAACAGTATAATGTAATTACTGTTTAAACTGATTGTTCTGCTATACTTCCCCTGATGGAAAATGTTTTGAGTGAGTAACATGACGCTCATTTTCCGGTGGTGTCTGTATTGGGTAAAGATGTTTACCACTTCCGGGTGATCACTCGCCTCGAAGATGACGTCATCCAAGATGATCAGGTGCGAAAGATGGGCTGGAAAGAGAGATTCGTCCTCAAAGCATTCCGGGAGACCTTTTACAAACTTTATCTTTTTATTCAGTTTTTTTTCAAGTTCACCATACATTTCCTGGTAAGAATTATAAATCCAAACGATATTCTCAGGAGATGATTTCATAACATGCTCACAATTTTCCAAAACACTTTTCACAAAAAAAGTTTTCCCGCACCCGCTAGGGCCTGCAATCAAACATGAAAAAGGGATTTCTAATCTAGTATCGAAATCAATGTGGTTCGGATTCATATTTTATTTATTTTTTTATTATTATTATTATTAATTTTATTTATTTTTTTTTATTTTTTTTATTTTTTTTCACACCACAAACACAGTCACAAACAAAAACACAAGCTCATCAAAAACCAAATGGAACGCTACGACCGCCTGGAAGCAACCGACGCTTGTCGTAAACCACCTTAAACTTTTTCATAAATGAAGTGTTTTTCAAATGAAACCCCTTCTTATTTCGGACAATGTGGAATTGAGGGGTTTGAATCATCCCTGGCCGCGCCCCCAAACTGTCGACGTATCCATCAACCAGCTCCTTGACGCTGTCAAAATTGATGATTTGACAGGTGTCATGCGTCTGCGTGATGCCTTTCGCCTTCATCACCAATTTCCCCTTGCTTCTGGTCTGATAAGCGTAGCTTTTCGGACCTGCGGAGACAAATTCTTGGATGGTGTCATTATCTAGTTCATCTGTGAGATCACCTAATAGATCGCCTAATGGGAGAGTGCTTTCCCCCTGTTTTACACTATAGATCAAACTGTCTGTGTCTGTATACAACACTCTAGTCTGCAGTTGTTCCAAATACCCATACATTATTAAACGCGCGTAGGCGGTCGTCAGGCAAGCGATAAAGATGTTAGACGTCGGTGAGGAGGGTGTTTGAGCGCGTTCGCTGTATTTGTACTGTACCAGAGAAACATCGCTAAGGAAGTGAAAAAATTTCACCTCGTACATCCCTGAGAACAGCAGGTTGAAAAAACGATCCGGATTTTTTACAATTTCTGTTTGATTTAAATTTTCACGCTGTCCGAGTTTGCCCCATGTCGAATTCATGCATAGCTTTGAAACCTGTCTTTTAGCCGGGTTTGGCGCTATCTTACAGGCGTCGAGTTGTATACCCTGGTGCTTCAAGTAGTCGGAGATGTATTTCTCTCTCCCAGCGTCATCTGCGACGTGTGAGGGGTACCCCGAAGATTCCTGCTTTCCTTTGAGAAAGGTATTCATGTATTCTTTGAAAACATCATTACTCGAGTCATTAAAATGCCACACTTCATCAACTTGTGCGACGGTGTAGCCTAGATCTAGAGCTTTGATGAACTCGGGCGTCGTCCATACACCCGCCAACTCTCTTTCTTTATCATCATGAGTACATGCGCTATCTTGGTTATTAAGTTCTGCGCATGTTTTGCAAAGCGTAAACACAAGTTTACCTCTAGCTGTTTTATGAGGAAGTACAGGAAAATATAACCTTCTCGGTGGTAGGACTGCGGCTTTGATGAAACCAAAATACTTTCTGAGGTCACCAAAGTCTCTGTGAATGATAACGGGGTGCCCCAGAGGGTATTGACAGGTGCTGTTGACAAAAGGATACAGAGATGTGACATTGACGTACAATACACGTTCATCAGGGGCAGCTGTGTACCGTAAAACAAAAGCATTTGTTCTACCTCCGAAAAGAGCGTTACGAGGGTTGAGAGGTTCAGGGAATTTTGATTCGCGCAGAAACTCTCTCACTCTCGGATCAGTCTGTTTCATTCGCTGCCAGACATGTTCTCTCATGACAAAAAGTTTAACGCCATGATTAAGAGTTAGCTCACGCAATCTCTTTTCAGTAGCGTCAAATTTTTCTTGGAAAGGTCTTTTAGTCATAGGACAAATTTGGTTTGGGTCGAAACATTCGATACATCCGTGATAAAAACATCCCAGATATTCGAATACCCATTGTTCGCTGTTTACATTCGCATACCGATCTACAAAATATCGACCGATCTTCTTCTCACCTCTATTGAGCGCGTGTGTGATATCAATATTTTGACTGTGCATTATCCACATCAAGTATTGAATGGAGTCGTGAGAGAATGCTTTGAACTGTCGTCTATAATTATCGGTCGGGGTAATTGCTAGCGTGTTGGGAATTAAGAATTTACTGCGAAAAACTTTCATGCACGCTGATGCGATCGTCACGGCTTTAAACGGGTCTAATCCTGTGCTGTTTAAAAATTCCTCCCTGAATTTCTCACACCCTGTCGCTAAAATGTTAACGTCGTTTTTACAATACATCAACGCCTGCTCTGTAAAATTAAAGGTCCCGCCGCGCACTTTTTCATACCAATTAAAAAATTCAGTGCGCTGCGAGGACGTCATGCGTTCCACACCATAAAATTTAGATTCGGGGTATGGACCTATATAGTCCAGATTTTTAAACGAGCTAAATGCGTGTGGAAAATAACCCTTTACATGATCATCGAAACCTAACGATTTCGGGAATTTACTCAGAGCCATTGTAAGAAAAGATATCGAATCGATATATCTCATATTATAGTCGGTATCTGTGAAACAGATGATTTTGCTGCCCTGCATAATAATTTCGGGTTTAACCCCCATGCAGATCATCTTGTTAATTAAGATGTATGAATCAAAGGCTCGTGCATTATGGGCTATGAAGGTTGCACCTTTAAATCGTGGATTTCTGAAGTATTCGATGAATTGTTGCACACAATCACGCCCTAACCATTCTTTTTCAAGGTCGTTTAATTTTGCGCATACCAGATATGCTTTATGGTTACCGTCCGCCTCCACGTAAGTTTCAAAATCATAGTAGATTATTTGTTTACATACCTGTTCATTTTTTAGGGGTTGCATGTAACAACGATGAGGATTAAACATCGTGTCATCCCCTTGCGGCAGCACCTGTTTACACATAACACATCGGGGTTGTACGCACGCATGTTTTGTTTTGTAGTACAAAAGACCGCATTTGCGAAATTTTTTCCAGAGGTCACAATTACTCTCGTTCCCCCGATCGCTTTCTTTATGTTTAGCATAGCATTCATCGTTTAGACACAATCTGTTACAATCGTGGCAAATAACGATTTTTCGCTGTTGTTGTTTACATAAGGGGTTAAGACAGCGTCCCTCACAATTATGAAGTCGCCAGTCTGAATGCCCCTTGTAGCAGTGTCGGCAGAAGTAACCCTGGCCGACAAAACGTTCGACCCTTTTTATACCATAATAATGTTCGTTCAGCAATAACAAAAACAGAGTATCCTCTGATTTGGGATATTGCGTTTCAAAAAAAGACAAGGGCCTACAATCATTGTTTCTGTATAGAATTACGATTTTTCGTTTGATGTAGGTCTCGAATCTATGCACGTCTCTCAGACTGACGGGTGTTTGACAGCTTAGCCCTACGCATTTTTGTAGATGCTCTGCTCTCTGCATTGCCTGAGCCGCCGTTAACGACCCGTCTAGCAAGTAGGCTAATGCTAGTGCAAAACATAGCTTGTTATTTTCATTGTAGGTCATATACAAACAATTTCGTTTCTTTCTCAAAATTTCTTCGTTTGTAGTTAACTGTAGCTTGCGCCTGGCACCCCCTCCTCCACGTATATCTGGGACAACTTGTACTACCATTTGAATCTCATCGCTAGCTAAAATCTCTATGTTAGATTGAGCTATATGTTCCAATAAATTATTAACCTCTTCGGTTAAAATATTTGGATCGTCGGTAAGACGTAGATAACAGTTAGCACTCCTATCACCGCTAATTAATTCTACTTGTACGATATCACCAGGACGTGTTGATCTAGTTACCTCGTCAATTAGCTCGTTTACATTATCTCCTATATTTGTATAAAAAGTCGCAAAATCGAGGGGCTCGTCGGACTCACGTGTATAAATACGTTTACGGAATTCGGTATTATTAAAAACGGGTCTCCTCGTTCTAATAATACCTCCCGCACCCTCCTGTACATCTGCATCTATTGCCTGATTATCGCCTATGCATAGCGTAGGTGGTTGCTGTTGTTGTGTTTCATTTGAAAGTGGCAAATCATGTATATGCTGTTGTGTTTCATTTGAATGTGGCACAGTTGGTTGTAGAAAAACACCTATGTGTTGTTGTTGTGTTTCATCTGTGTGTGCCACCTGCTGGTTGGATTGAGCCGGTTCGTTTATGTAATGCGCAGCAGGCTGTATTTCATTTGAATGCGGCAAATCATGTATATGCTGTTGTGTTTCATTTGGTGGTTGTAGAAAAACACCTATGTGTTGTTGTTGTTGTGTTTCATCTAAGTGTGCCACCTGCTGGTTGGATTGAGCCGGTTCGCTTATGTAATGCGCATCAGGCTGTATTTCATTTGAATGTGGCAAATCATGTATATGCTGTTGTGTTTCATTTGGTGGTTGTAGAAAAACACCTATGTGTTGTTGCTGTTGTGTTTCGTCTGTATGTGCCACCTGCTGGTTGGATTGAGCCGGTTCGCTTATGTAATGCGCAGCAGCAGGATGTATTTCATTTGAATCGTCTAATCCCAATCCATCACCAAATGCCAAAACGGTTGGGAGCGATATTTCATTAGATATACTAGCTACATCGTTATCTGAAATAACATGTGCCTGTACTTCTTGATTTTCACCTCCGTTTGAATTTGCTCGGTTAAGTCTTGCTAGCGCCGCATCGAGAGGGCTGAAGAAGTCTTCGAAATCATCAATTTGTCTTATAGACGCAAACGGATCATTTATCTGATTTACAATTTCTTCCAATTCAGTCGGTATATTACACGTCTCAGGCAAGTGATAGCCTTCCATTGTAAGGTTTTAAAATAAAAAACATCAAACTACGAATTATTGATAATAGATTGTAAAATACGCATAGTCGTTTCTAAACACGCAATCCGCTTAACCGCTTCTATGTGCTCGCGAACACAATCTTCCTCATGAAACCTGCATCCTGTTCGGCAGCTCCGTCCGGTTGGATTCGGTCGCCGTCTCCTTCTTCTTCCTCGCGCCGATGTGTCAGCGTCGGATTCACCGGCCACGCTCGGGATGTACCGCGGGGCTTCCACCGTCGAGTCAACGGCTTGTCCGGCGTCCTCGGCGGAGACCCCTTCACTATCTGTATAATCGTATATTCATTTTATCAATATAAATAGATTACTTTTACCTTAAAAACTTTAAAAAAGTAAAACAAAACAATCTGATCGTTAAGCATTATGGGTATTGTAGTATTTCAAAACATCACCCGTCGCGCCGTACCATATTTCTACGTTAACAATAAACGAAGGCGCTTTATCTTATTATATAATTCTCTTTAATAATAAATATCAACCGCTTACCGCTCGTTGTCACGTATCTGCTAATATTTATCCTGGCTCGGCCAGAAACGAGGGAAATAGGAACGGCCTTCTGCACGTTGAAGTTTCCTTCCCCTCCGGAGACAGCTCTCGTTTCTTCTTCGTCTCTTCCGCCCGCGACCGGCCGTGAGTCCTCGTCAGCCAAAACAGTGACCTCTGCCGTTGGATTTCTCCAGAGTATAGGAAACGATTCTAGCTGTTTCGGGAGTGCTGAAATTTCTGTAGCTCTTATAGAATCTAGAAATAAAAACAAAATATACGTTAAAATTAAATATACTACTAATGTTTTAGACTAAACGTAGATTCTTACCATAATCCTCCTTTGTAAAATCCTCATCGCTAAAGTTGAATTGCTGAGGACCTTGGAAAACATTTTCCTATATTAAAATTAAGAAGAATATTACGGATAATTAAAATTTAGTAAACTCACGAGCATCATAAACTTCCGCGGTCGTTGTAACAGTATCTGCAAAATACGAAATATAATAGAAATATAGTTTTATATCATCTATACAATTAAAACAATAATAATAATAATAATAATAATAAAAAGATCATTACCTTTCACCATCTTGAACGCCGTTTTTTTTTTTTCAGAGACCCAAAAGACAAACTTCTTAGTAAATCCAAGGTGGGGTGAACTGATGACGTATTATACCGAAAACGTGGATTTTATGGAAGGGGCTTTGAGTAGCTCCTCCCAGCGTCCCTCCCTTGACCATATACAGTAACATCCTTTGACCTTTAGATGGCGCCGTTTACCGCAGCGTGAGGGAGTCACACCTCTCCGCCATCCTCAGTTTAGCTCATAGTCACACACAAGTTTTTAGTATATGTAAAAGGGAGGCTGTGGTTCTGAAATGGGTTAAATAGCCGTCCTATACGCACGAATAATCTATTTTTCGTCTGTATTTCCCTCTCCATCTCTTCAAATCCTTCGGTTTGAAACAGACGCCCCTTTTATTTTTTTATTTTATTTTTAAAAAAAAGAAAAAACCCATCGAAGGTGACGTAACTTCATATCCTAAAACACCGGTAAGTTTCTTTTATTTATTTATTTTAAAAAACAAGAAGCAAATAGATTACATTTTTTAATATTCACAACAATTTGAATAAGGGATAGAAGCGTCGGCGGTGGGGGCTTCCTGCCGCCCAACATGGTGCGAAGTTTGGCCGTGGTGATAAGGGGGGTCGCCGCTTCCCACGAGACCCCCCGGTTGGTACCCTGTTCTACTTCAAAGGGGTATGGGGGAGCTTTATCAGTATTCGTGTGAAAAATTTCATGAATACAGGGGGCGCGCTTCCTCCGCGATTTCAAAGCTGTGTTAGGATCCTTCCTGCAAGATGAAAAAAAAGTTTTTTAACAAGTGGATGTCGATTTAATGTTATCAGATGGTAGAACTGTGGGGGGGGGTCTTGCAAAAAAGTGGGGAGAGCGCTTCCTCCCCGACTTCAAAGCTGGTGGTGGTGGTGGTGGTGGGGGGGGGGTCCTTCCTGTCACAATCTTGAATCACCGGAAGCCCATATACAATGGGGAGGGTGATGGGGTGACCGGAAACATATGTTCACAGACGGGGTGGGAGGAGTGGGGGTCCTGAAAACATATGCTTGTTGGGGGTGCAAAATGTCATCAAACGAGGGGGTGGGAGTAGGGGGACCGGAAGACATATGTTTGTTGGGGGTGCAGAATGTCATCAATCAATTTTGACATTTGCTGTCCTCGGCTTCTGATTGGCTAGGGTTGTGAGGGGAAGGGAGGGGGGACCGGAAAACATATGTTTGTTGAGGGGGTGCAAAATGTCATCAATCAATTTTGACAGGAGCTGTCCTCGGCTTCTGATTGGCTAGGGCGATGAGGGGGGTGGGGAGTGGGGGGTGCAGGATGTCATCAATCAATTTTGACAGGAGCTGTCCTCGGCTTCTGATTGGTTAAGAAGGCGGAAGTGGGCGGGGCTTAATTCAAAATAACGGCTTCTGATTGGCTAAGAAGGCGGAAGGGGGCGGGGCTTAATTCAAAATAACGGGTTCTGAATGGTTTTATGGCGGGCCATAAATCAGCTTTTGACATTTGCCGTCCTTTAGTAATATATATTGACAGGTGATACTTGTTAGGATGGGGGGGCGCAGAGAGGACCCAAATGCAGGTACGACGAGACAAGTGGGGCTGGTGCAAGTAGCTTTAATGAGCAGAGGTAAGTGGAGCAGGCAAGCGGGCCAACTTGATGAGGAGAGTGCCCGCAGAGTGAAGAACGGCCAGGAGCAGAGAGACAGGTGGTGAGCGGGTGAACAGGCCGGTAGGCAGGCAGGCAAGCAAGGCGGGAGCCGGTGGAGATGACCTGGACAGGTGGGACACAAATAGTTAAGGAGCAAGCCAAACAAGTGAGTAAGTCAACTGGACACTACTGACTGGTGTACTACTCAAGACGTTCTGGTGCCGAGATGTGGTCCGGGGCTGGTTTAAGTAGGCTGGCAAGGTAATCATCCCCACCTGGCTGCTGCTCCAGCTGCTTCTCGTCCACCTAATTAGCTGCCTTATCACACACACCTACACCCACACCTACACCCACAGCCACACACACACCCACACACCCACACACACACACACGGAGGAGGGGAACAGGGCTCATGGAGCCGGAACCCTGACAGTACCCCCCCCTTACGGGCACCACCCGGCGCACGCCGACGGTTGAAGTCCGCGATGAGGGACTTGTCCAGGATCCAACTACCAGGGATCCAGCTCCGTTCCTCCGGGCCGTATCCAGCCCAATCCACCAGGTACTGGTATCCACGCCCCTGGCGACGGACATCCAGCAGGCGGCGGACCTTGTAGTCAGGACCGCCCTCCACTACCTGTGGGGGCGGGAGCGCAGGAGACTGCGGGGCTCAAGTTTTACTTGCTCAAGTTTCCAGACCCTGGCACAGCGACTCAAGTGGGCTTGAACGGAAGGGACTGCCAGGTCCTTTTCTTGGGCATGAAAGAGGGGAGGTTGATAACCCAAGGAGCAGCGGAAAGGCGACATACCTAAGGAGGTGTTAGGCAGAGCATTGTGTGCGTATTCGACCCAGGGGAGAAAGGTGCTCCAGGTGGACGGGTTGTGGTGAGACATACATCTGAGGGAGGTCTCCAGTTGCTGGTTTGCCCGTTCAGACTGGCCATTGGTTTGGGGGTGGTACCCAGATGAGAGGCTAACTGAAATGCCCAGGGCTGAACAGAAGGATTTCCAGACGAGGGATGTAAACTGAGGACCTCTGTCTGAGACTGTCATGTGGTATGCCGTGGAGACGAAAAACATGCTGAACTAAAAAGGTCTGCAGTCTCTGTGGCTGAGGGGAGCTTGACCAGAGGGACAAAGTGGGCGGCCTTGGAGAATCTGTCAAAAATTGTAAGTATTACAGTATACCCATGGGATGGGGGGAGTCCGGAGACAAAAATCAAGGGCAATGTGGGACCAAGGACGACTGGGGACCGGCAATGGACGGAGGTACCCAGCACTGGGTCTGGTGGAGTTCTTGTTGCGAGCACATACTGGACAGGCTGCGACGTACTCCCGTGTGTCAGCCCCCTTGGTGTGCCACCAGAATCGCTGATGCAGTACTGACAGGGTTCTCCTCACTCCCGGGTGGCATGTGAGGCGAGAGGCATGAGCCCATTTGAGAACCTGCGGGCGGACATGATCTGGGACAAACAGGGTTCTAGGGGACCCACCTCGAGGATCTGGCTGCTCCTTCTGTGCGTTCTTGACTAGGGTCTCTATAGTCAGTTCGACTGATCCCACGAAACAGGCGGGCGGGAGGATAGATTCTTGATCCTCCTTGGTCTCTGTGGTAGTGAACTGGCGTGACAAGGCATCTGGTTTGGTGTTCCTGGAACATAGGACAAAGTGAAATTAAATCGGGAAAAGAAGAGGGACCATCTGGCTTGTCTGGGGTTCAGTCGTTTGGCTGCCTTAAGGTACTCAAGGTTTTTGTGGTCTGTCCATACCACAAAAGGTAGTTCTGCTCCCTCTAGTAGATGCCGCCACTCCTCCAAGGAAAGTTTGACTGCCAGGAGCTCTCGGTCCCCAATACTGTAGTTACGTTCTGTCGGGGATAACTTTCGGGAGAGGAAGGCACACGGATGTATCTTACCATCCTCTGCATGGCGCTGGGACAGTACGGCTCCAACACCTGTCACGGACGCGTCAACCTCCACGATGAATTGGTGTGAGGGATCAGGATGGATGAGGACAGGAGCTGCCGTAAACCGATGTTTGAGGTTGGCAAAGACGGAATCTGCCTCTTGAGACCAACGGAAAGGAATCGAAGTGGAGGTAAGAGCTGTGAGGGGGGCCGCAACATGACTGTAATTCCTAATGAATCGTCTGTAGAAATTGGCAAAGCCTAGGAAACGTTGAAGCTGCTTGCGATTAGTAGGTCGTGGCCATTCTGAGACTGCCGTTAACTTGGCTGGGTCCATACACAGTTCTCCCTTGGAGATTACGTACCCCAGAAAGGTGGTCTTGGAGACATGGAACTCACACTTTTCTGCTTTGACGTAGAGTCTGTTTTCTAGGAGCCTCTGGAGAACTCGCCGGACGTGCTCCTCATGCTCTGACTGGGATCCTGAGAAGATTAAGATGTCATCCAAGTAAACAAACACAAATTTATTGATCATGTCTCTGAGGACATCGTTCAGCAGAGCTTGGAATACTGCAGGGGCGTTTGTTAGTCCAAAGGGCATGCCCAGGTATTCATAGTGTCCGAGGGGGCTGTTGAAGGCAGTCTTCCATTCATCCCCCTCTCTTATCCGGACCAAGTGGTAGGCGTTGCGCAGATCGAGCTTGGTGAAAACACACGCGCCGTGGAGGGGAGTGAATGCAGATTCGATGAGTGGAATAGGGTATTTGTTCCTGACCGTGATCTCGTTAAGTCCCCGGTAATCTATACAGGGTCGTAGTGTCTTATCTTTCTTTCCAACGAAGAAAAAACCAGCACCAACAGGAGAGGACGAGGGGCGGATGATGCCTACAGCCAGAGATTCCGTGATGTACCTCTCCATCGCCTCCCTTTCTGGTCGTGAGATGTTGTAGAGGCGGCTGCTAGGGAGGGTGGAACCCGGCAGCAGGTCAATGGCACAATCGTAAGGCCTGTGAGGTGGCAGGGATGCAGCTCGGTCCTTGGAAAAAACCCGACTGAGGTCGTGATAGCAGCGAGGGACTGTACTGTGATCGGGGGGTTCAGGTACCTTCGTACTCTGGACGGGAACTTGGGCTGAACGCAAACAGCCCTCATGGCAGATCTCGCTCCATGCTGTCAGCTTTGGGATGGTCCAATCAATCTCGGGATTATGTTTCTTGAGCCACGGTAACCCTAATACCAAGGGGGATCGAGGGCAATAAAAAACAAAGAGGCTGTTCTCCTCATAATGGTTACCGGAGAGACAGAGGGACACAGGCGTAGTTTGTTGCGTGACATGACACAATAACTGTCCGTTAAGCGCGGTGGTTCTAAATGGGGTTGACAAGGGCCGTGTCTCTAACCCTAGTTCTTCAACCAAACTGTGGTCAATGAGGTTCTCGTCTGCTCCGCAATCGACTAACGCAGAGACTCTCCTGGACCGGTGTTGGCGCGACAAGGTAGCTGAGAGCACTAAGCGATGTGATGAGGAGCTGTTTGTCAGGCTCACCAGTCTCTCCCCTGTTACTGATGAGCCCCCCCCCTTTTATTGGTTTTAAATGGCAAGACTGAATGGAGTGACCTCCTTGACCGCAATACAAGCACAAATAGTTGCTCAGTCTTCGTGCCCTCTCCTCCTGACGTAATCTGGCGCCCCCTAGCTGCATTGGCTCTGAAGTGTCGGCGGGAAGCGTGGCTAGTTTTGGGGCTATGTTAGGCTGTATAGATTGTACTTGTGGCGGTGAGACAGGGCGAGGGAGTGGTTCCGAACGGCGCTCTCTCTGACGTTCTCTGAGCCGACAGTCAATCCGTATAGCTAACTCAATGAGTCGGTCTAGGTCAGCGGGTTCGTCACGGGAGGCTAATTCGTCTCTTAGGGAGTCGTTAAGGGCGCGAATGAATACTTCCTGGAGTGCCTCATTATTAAAATTGCTCTCGGCTGCAAGCGTACGGAACTCTACTGAAAATTCGGCTACACTACGGGTGCCCTGGCGGAGAGACATTAAGCATTTAGCTGCCTCCTTACCGCACACCGGGTGGTCAAATATCTTCCTCATCTCCTCCGTGAATGCAGGATAGGACACGCACACAGGTGATTGACACTCCCATTCGGTGGAAGCCCAGGCGAGCGCAGCCCCTCGAAGGCAACCTATCAGGTAGGCGAGCTTTGCACGATCAGAGGCATAAGAGTGGGGCTGTTGCTCGAAAACTATAGCGCATTGTACCAAAAAGGCTCGACATGAACCCAGGTCGCCGAAATAAGGAGCCGGGGCGGGGACAAAGGGTTCCCGAGCTACCTGTGCCTGTATGGGTGGAGCGTGAGCGGGCGGCTGTGGGGGCGGCGAGGGGAATTGTCCGTGGGTCTGCAACATTGCCAACTGGTCTTGGACGGAAGATAATGCTTGGGAGAATTCCTTTACCTTTCCGAGGAGAACATGAAGGGCTTGGTCGTGTTGTTCGAGGAGTAGTCCCTGAGCGGCTTGGTTGCGTTGGGCGGGGTCAGTACCTGCGGGGTCCATGTTTTGGCCAGAACGTAATGTTAGGATGGGGGGACGCAGAGAGGACCCAAATGCAGGTACGACAAGACAAGTAGGGCTGGTGCAAGTAGCTTTAATGAGCAGAGGTGAGTGGAGCAGGCAAGCGGGCCAATTTGATCAGGAGAGTGCCCGCAGGGTGGAGAACGGCCAGGAGCAGAGAGACAGGTGGTGAGCGGGTGAACAGGCCGGTAGGCAGGCAGGCAGGATGGCAGGCAGGATGGCAGACGAGATGGCAGGCGAGCAAGCAAGACGGGAGCCGGTGGAGATGACCTGGACAGGTGGGACACAAATTAAAGGAGCAAGCCAAACAAGTGAGTAAGTCAACTGGACACTACTGACTGGTGTACTACTCAAGACGTTCTGGCGCCGAGATGTGGTCCGGGGCTGGTTTAAGTAGGCTGGCAAGGTAATCATCCCCACCTGGCTGCTGCTCCAGCTGCTTCTCGTCCACCTAATTAGCTGCCTTATCACACATACACACACACACAGAGGGAGGAGGGGAACAGGGTTCATGGAGCCGGAACCCTGACAGTACTAGGTGGAATATGAAAGGTTGGGTGAAACCATTCTGGTATGGGGGGGATGCTGGGTTTTTAGGTCACTGAAATTCAATTGCCTACTGAATATTAAATTAATTTAAGAAATATTTACATATACTTTTTAAATATATTTTAAAATTTCATACCCCCTGGAGTGCCTTCACATACCCCCAGGGGTATTGGTACCCCCATTTGAGAACCACTGGGCTACAGGTTATTAAGTCTGCCTCACAGTGGATGTCCAACATTTGAATATTGGGTTGGCCATCCTGGATCGAGTTTGTATTATCTGCAAAAAAAGATTGTTAGTTTCAATGAAGATCTAAAAGTGTCCATAGGTGTGATTGTGAGATTGATGAAAATTTATGTTTTGTGTGTGTGTGTTGTCATGTGCCCTGAAATGAGCAGGCGACCAGTCCAGGGTGTACACTGCCTTCCATACAAAGTCAGCTAGAATAGGCCCAAACAAGGAGACGTAGTATGAAAAAAGGGACGCTGGGAAAACATGACACAACCAAATCTAATCAAAACAAAATCAACAAAAAACATATCATGACATGCAGTGTCTCCTCAGCTAAAAAGTTGAAAGTCCGTGTTCATGTCCTGTTGTAATATAAAGTAGACTACGTACAGTACTAGTGTAGACCTACATGGTCTGATGGTATGTACGGTATGCCGCAAGGGGTTGTTTCTGGACAATCAGATAAAAAGAAATGGTATGTTGTAGTAATACCGAAACCCTTACTCAATGCCGCAGCATGCTCTCCCTGCAGGCCGCTGTATTCCAAGAACGCTGCAGTGTAACGGGGAGGATGACTGTGATGACATGTCAGACGAAGCAGGATGTGCGATGAGTCAGAAGCCCTGCAGATTTGAGGCTGAGGAGTACTGGGGCATTGAGAACCTTGCCAAAGGGTCAGTACTCATTTCCAAGTATCGTATTTGGCAGACATAAAAAATCTAGGTCAATGTTTTTTTTTTGGTTTTCTTTTTTCTCTTTAGAATCAACATCTTGAATAGCAACCTGGAGGGAGTTATTCTTGATAACAGATACTATGCTGGCAGTTGTTTGCCTCACTACATCCAAGATGTTCGATTCAGGAAGCCTTACAACTTGCAGCAGTACACTATGCAGGTACATCAAACATTCAAATCAAGGGTCTTTACGCTAGTTATCAATTAGCTTGTTAACACATTTCTAGGCTGCCAAAGCGTTTGCATTCATTTGAATCATACCTGTTCTTTCATCAACTAATTACTTGATTAAACAACAATAATATGAATGTTGAATGGAATAAACACAGTGCAAGGGGTGTGACCTGCAGCCTTGCAATAATAATGAACGATGACATGTAAGAAATTTAACTGGTAAGTGTACCTGAATTTGCACGGTGTTTGGTTTCTTACGCTGAATAAAGAAAATTATGCATAGACTGATCTGCAATTTGACAAATTTTCGGATTACATCTCATTAGGCTGTTCAACTTTCAAAACATTTTGTGTTTCTATTCACAGTTAATTTCTTGTCACTTGTAGCTAATGGCTTATTTGCATACATGCTTGACTGTTGCAAACGGTAGTGCCTAATGGTGCCTGCATGATCCGAGATTTGACAAAATAGACCAGTTGAGTGTCATAGATTTAACATGCCAAATAATGAAAAAACATGAATTAATTTATGAACTATTTCTATGCAAACTCTAACCACAAGAATCAATTGTCATTCTTCATTAAAGGCTTTCTTAATATTAGGGATGTTAGATGCCACTTTTTCCAGATCATACCATTACGAGTACTGAACAAGTCGCCAGATACCACTAGTACTTTTGATACAAAAAAAAAGTAAAAAAACAAACAAACAAAAAAACACCAATGACAGACAATTTTAAAGAAAGCACTATATATTCCAATATAGCATTTACTATTAAAATTTAATTAAATTAATAGCAATTTTATATTCTTATAATATCTCATTTCTAATTCCTGATTATAAAACAGCCACAAGATGGGAGCCGATACCACTATCGGCTGCTGTCGCAAATATCGATACCTTGAAATAAGGCTGGGTATTGGGCCGATACTGATACCTGGTCTCGGTACTCACCCATTCTTAATGAAAATCTAAGTAGTTAGTGAAACTTGTTTGTAATCTTATAAGCAAACGTTTGACTGGTAAACATTTTTGTCCAACTTCCAAATCTGACCAATTCTGACCAATAATATCAATACAGCACAATAACATGAACATTTCTTCACAGACAAAAGGCTCGTACGATTTCAGTCTGGAGGCTTTTGATTCATACTCTGACTATATGGATTACACCCTGAAGGAGCGGATGACCCAAACCACGGTTTCCTTTGGCTTTGCCATTCCAGGTATTTTTGAATTTGGCTTCAACCACAACAAAGCCAAATACTCCAAGTCGGTCCAGAAGATCCGTCGGGCCTCTGGCAAAGTGAGAGATCTTTCATTACAAAAACACTTCATTATTCTCACAAGTAAATAATAAAAGTCCCAATCATCAGTCTTACAGCTTCATCAGGGCCAAAGCTGTGCTGGAGTTGGCCCAGTACATGCTCAAGTCAGACAACTTGATGCTGAGCACGGAGTTCCTGCAGCGACTTCGCTCTCTGCCTCAGTCCTATGTTTACGGCGAATACAGGCAGATCTACAGAGACTACGGTACACATTACATCACAGAAGCCGCCCTCGGTGGGGACTACGAGCTCACCATCATCCTGGACAAAGAAAAACTTAAGAAGACAGGTATCGGAGGCTAACGGTCACCATAAATGAATTCATGTGACGCTTCATAACTTGGACCAAAGCACCAGCTTTTATGTCATTGCACTAGAATGCTCCATTCATTGCTCAAAATATGGCGAGGGCAAGAAAAGTCAAACTGCCTGATATACTCTTTGTTGCTCTAGATTATTCTTTGACAGACTACAAATCATGCACGCAGTCAGGACTTAAGGTTGGCGCCAGAATAAAAGGTGTTTACGTGTCTGTGGGCTTTCAAGGTGGATCCTGTGATGGGCTCCTCAATGAGATGGGAGGTAAAATTGAATGAAAACACATCCAAGATGTTTTTAGAAAGATACAGTACATTCTATGAAACTGTATTCTTACAGAGGACACTTCAAATGGTAGTATGGTGGAGGATATTGTGGCGGTGGTAAGGGGGGGTACCAGTGAATCCATCACCGCTTTGGTGTCCCAGAAGCTGCCTTCCCCGCAACTGATGAAATTATGGGGCGAGGGAGTGCGCTTCAACCCAGACTTCCTTCGCACAACGGTATAGCGCTATTTACTCACAATTTATTTACAACTCTCTTGCGTACGCTGCCTCTTCTTCTTTGAATAACTTAATACGGGTGATAATGCATAACATGCATGTGGCTCACGTGTTTGCTGAGTTGTGATTGGTCAGTCACTGAGCAACTGTCATTTTCAGTCGACAACAGGTGGTGAAATGGCTGCCCCTGAGATGGATAAAAACAGACGGATTTTGTTGCTGAATTCCACAAACACAATATTAATCAGAATACCGTGTTAAGACTGCTGGGGCTTCTTAGAACCTATTAATGTAAAGCGAATTTTTCGGTTTACAGCTATTTTCGAAGGTACGTTATTGAGCGGACTGGACACAATTTTTCATCCATTGAATCTGCTAAATTGAGTACTTCTGGAATGCAGCTTAACTTGTAGCTATTCTACTTTCTTGTCAGAAATAACAGGAATACATAGATTTTAATTTGAATTCCTGCATTACATTGACTGTGAATCGAATTTTTACTTTGTTAGTTGATTTATTATTATATAGCCTATAATTTTGAATTTTCATTTCCAATTTTGTTAAAGGAAGCATCTGTAGATTGTAGACACTAAATAAACTTGACATATTTAGACAAAAAGTGGCTCATGTTGTGAACAGAATTGGCATAGACACTCAAGGGAAGTTTGATCAGTGCCAAGTTTGGGAGTAAACAGCAAAAGGCGCCAAATGGAAAGTGTTCCAAATGAAAACACAGTCAAGGTTCAGTTAATGAGTCGTTCCAGTTGTCTCTAATTCCAAGAGTCTGCGTTCCCTCATTAGACCCGACCTCTGTATGAGCTGATCACCTCCAGAGACTTTAGCCATGACGTCATCTTGAAGAGAAATCTGAAACGGGCCCTGTTCGAGTACTTGGAACAGGCCAGCTCATGTCGATGTGCGCCCTGCCGGAATAATGGAGTGGCCGTACTGATAGGTACCTGTACCTTCCACTGGTCATCATCTACTGAGCTGTAGCTAACAATTGATGCTGCATTTGGCATGGCACAGGTGACAATTTGTATCCTAATGTGTAGTTTAAGATAATCAAAGCGTTATCTTTGTCAAATCAACTCAGTCATATCCTAACAAATCTACACAAACAGCAAAATTCCCATAGTAGTTTTTTGCTGTGATTTTGGAAAGAATGCTAAAAATACATCTTCTAATTCTCACCAGGCACCAGATGTGACTGTGTGTGTCCTTTTGGCTACAGTGGCAGCGGCTGTGAGGTCACGGACAGACAAAAAGGTGAAACTCATACAACACAAGTAATGTTTCTCTTGGACATGTTGACACAGTGAGACGTGATGTGATGATGTCATCTGACAGATATTGCCATCGACGGCAGCTGGAGCTGCTGGGGTTCGTGGTCCTCCTGCAACGGTAGAACAAAGACGAGGAGTCGCCAGTGTAACAATCCGGCGCCCAGCAATGAAGGCCTGCCATGCAGAGGCTTGCAGCAGGAGTCTACTGAATGCTTTTAAAATCGCCCATTTTGAACAGGTCTATTAAATGTCCATCTGAGAATGTTGTTGAGTGTCTTTTTCCACAATTTATGTCCCTACATTTAGCATTTTAAAATAATATAGGCTACTGTAATAATGACTTTAATAATGTTATCATTTGATGTGTAAATCCTCTAGGGATGGGTGAGTACCGATACCAGGTATCGTATCGGGCCGATACCAGGACACATTTCGTGGTATCGCTATTCACGACTGATATTGATACTGGTATCGGCCCCCGCATTTGTGACCGTTTTTCGGTCAGGAACTAATGGCTGAAATGCTTACTTTTGCATTTATTGACCACCACAAGGGGCTCCGGTAAGAGAGCACATAAGTCTTCAGTTGTACTCAACAATTTAATTAGCTCTGAAGTGCAGACAGATCTTTGTATATTACACATTATATCGTCATTGACTACTGCATTGCTATGAGATGAATGATGAATGGAGAATGTGAAATAGGAAACGGAAATACAGAGCAGCCTTCCAAATTAAAAGCATGGATTTCAAAACAAGATGCAATTAAACATTACATACTAAACAGCTTGAGGAATTCTTAACATGGCAGATATTACTAAATTACTTGAAACACTATTGTATTGAATTGAATTATTTGCACTTCACTGTATTCCTTAAAAGGAAGTTGTAAAACTACATATTTTGATTGGCGCTTTTTTTTTCCTGGCCACTGGAATTATGGTTTCATTGTATTTATCTATATTTTTTAATACATTTTATTGTGTGCTCTATGCAAAATGACTTTTATGAGCAAATTGAAAAATATAATTGCCATTAATTTCAAACAATTTTAAGTAAATTTGCTATAATTGGGATATATAGGTCTTTAAAAAAAAAAAATATATATATATATATATATATATATATATATATATATATATATATATATATATATATATATATATATATATATACACACACACACACACACATTAGGGCTGTCAAAGTGTTAAAGCATTAATAGATTAATTAATCGCAGAAAATTGTCGCATTAATCACGTATTAACGCATATTAATCGCACTATTTTTTTCGACCGCACTTGAGCCTTGAACGTAACCGCGGATGGTTACATTGAAGGCTGCGCAGGTCAGTGATTAGGTCAATGCACGGCATTTCCTACGCCTGTTGTTCCAAAACGGGACTTGAGATAAAACAAAAGTAATTTGCGTTTAATTAATTAATAATTGCCGAATTGCACCCAATTGATATGATGCTGTTACATTTTGAGCAATACACGCATGCATGCAATTGCGTACATGCATTTACTATGTTTGCAAATGACATTCAGATAATAAAATGTGTTAATGTCAAATATTACAGTATTTTGTATTTTTTTTTTATATTACGCGAACACACAAGTAATTTAGCTGATTAATCGTGATTAATCAAAATTAAAAAGTGTGATTAATCAGATTAAAAATTGTAATCGCTTGACAGCACTAACATATATATATATATATATATATATATATATATATATATATATATATATATATATATATATATATATATATATACATATATATATATATATATATATATATATATATATATATATATATATATATATATATATATATATATATATATATATATACATTAGGGCTGTCAAAGTTAAAGCGTTAATAGATTAATTAATCACAGAAAATTGTCGCATTAATCACGTATTAAGGCAGAATAATCGCACTATTTTTTATGACCGCACTTGAGCCTTGAACGTAACTGCGGATGGTTACATTGAAGGCTGCGCAGGTCAGTGATTAGGTCAATGCACGGAATTTCCTACGCCTGTTGTTCCAAGATGAGCGGGGTGACTCCAGTTGGTGTGCTCGGTGGTAAATTTCGCTTTAAAAAAACACCCCGACGGGACTTTAGATAAAACAAAAGTAATTTGTGTTTAATTAATAATTACTGAATTGCACCCAATTGATATGATGCTGTTACGTTTTGAGCAATACACGCATACCTACAATTGCGTACATGCATTTAATCATTGTTTGCAAATGACATTCATATCATAAAATGTGTTGTCAAAATATTACGGTATTTTGTATTTATTTTATATTACGCGAATACGCAAGTATTTAGCTGATTAATCGTGATTAATCAAAATTAAAAAGTGTGATTAATCAGATTAAAAATCGTTTGACAGCACTAACATCCATCCATCCATTTTCTTGACCGCTTATTCCTCACAAGGGTCGCGGGGGCTGCTGGCGCCTATCTCAGCTGGCTCTGGGCAGTAGGCGGGGGACACCCTGGACTGGTTGCCAGCCAATCGCAGGGCACACAGAGACGAACAACCATCCACACTCACACGCACACCTAGGGACAATTCGGAGCGCCCAATTAACCTGCCATGCATGTCTTTGGAATGTGGGAGGAGACCGGAGTACCCGGAGAAGACCCACGCGGGCACGGGGAGAACATGCAAACTCCACCCAGGAAGGTCCGAGCCTGGAATCGAACCGGAGACAGCACTAACACATATATATATGTATATATATATACATATATCTGTCATTGTTTTGTTTTTTTTAGAAATTTTATGTATCATAAGTTCTAATGGTTTCAGCACTTGACATTGATATCAATGAGTACTGAAGATTTAAGTATTGTATGGGTCTAAATAAAAAAGTGGACTTGAACATCCCTCACATTCTCCATTGGTAGTGTAGTGATTCATATAGCGAGCTGGCTTTTGGTTTCTCTGCCATGTGATTTCTAACAGTTGCAAGATGTAGATGTACAGATACTTGTGTTAAAAAAATATGACTAGTAAAAATAAAAGTACATGTTTGACTAGTATTAATTTAAAAGCCGTAGGCAGTATCTTATTTTGAAATGGCTTGGTCAGAACCATCAAAAGTCCAAAACGGGTCACAATACTGCCTACGCGCTACATAAAAGTAAGTAGAACCTCTGAAATGTACTGAAGTACAAAGGTAAATATCGATTTTCGCTGTCAATTATTCACCACGGCTGTTTTGAGAACTTGTCACTTTGCTTTGGCCACTTTTTTTTTTTTTTTTTTAAACCAACAGTTGTCAGGCTTTTATGGTATCAAAACAAAACCAAAAAAAAGCAAAAAAATGCAAAATTGGCTAATGATAAGAGGGGAAAAAAATACGTTATGTTGTTATGTTGTTGTTTTTTTTGTTTGGTTTTTTTTTGGGGAGGGGGGGGGGCAGATTAGACAGTCTGTGTCAAGTCAAGACCTGCAACATTTAAAATACACAGAAGAAAGAATGAGAAGACACAAGGATTTGATTACTCGCGAGGAGAAGCTGACAGAGAGTTGTGCGCAGATCACAAGCTCCCAGCCCCTTCTGACACAACTCCCTACTTCTCTTTTATTTGGGATTCCCTAACAGACACAATAGGCCATACACTTGCCTCTAAGGGAAATAGGAAATAACAGCAATGTGATAAGCAACTCCAGCAGTCGTAAAATACAGAGGACATCCTTTAACCATAAACTTTTACAACCACTATTCCTTGAAGGCTGTCATTCTTCATTCCCGCATTCCAGGTGTCCGTCCTCAGGTTGAATACACATGCAGCAGCTCCAAACTCATAGTGAAATACTGAATACATAGTTGCCAATTAACTATGTAATAAGAGAAAATATAGAATAATATATACACAATAACTCTAACATTCCCCCCTGTTTATTATATATTTGCTCAAAGTCTCATATCACCTATGAGTTACTTTAATTAGATTTTCAACTGCAGGATCATATTTATGAAAACAAATACATTTACACTCAGAGGTAATGTTAATCTTTAGTCATAGTCGGCTGGATTTGAAAATAACTCAAGCATATCATAATGTATATTATCCAATGTTTAAAATCCAGTGTGCGCAATGTCCAATGTTTCTGTATGTAATTCTCAGCATTAATAATTCAACCAGCTGTCTCTCTCCCTCTTCAAGATGGCCACAACAACAAACATCAAAATCAAAAAGACAGCCCCAACTGTCTGATCGCATCTTACTCTCCATTCGATTCAGGAAAGGGACTCGTCTCCTTGAATTGTCCCTTCTGACACATCATGCACAGTAGACAGGTCCTGGACTTCGCAGCGGTTGGGGGAATTTTGAGGGTAGCCAACAATGTGCTCCCAAAGTCTTCACTGACTTACTTGGTCAGACTTTTTCACAGCGAGTCAAGCTGCTTGTTTCTCCTCTGACCTCACTTCAGTCAGGCTTTGCTCCGCAACCTGGCAAGCTGTTAGTCAATGGTACCTGTTTTGTGCCATGCGATAGGTGAATCTAGGAGAGTCGTTCAGCGATCTTCACAACCTTCGGGGCCAACAACACTTACAAGGGCCTTCCCACCTTAGGCTGGACCTTTAATCAAAGTCAGTCACTACCCTTGATGGGAGGCTTGCCTTCCTGCTGAGATAGAGAGTCATCTGGCATTTGATTAAACATTTTCACTTCCTTATCATTTAAACAATCTCCTCATATAGTCACTTAAATAAATTTCTTTCATCTGTACGGCTTACAGGGCGGCACGGTAGTCGAGTGGTTAGCACGTCCGCTTCCCAGTTCTGAGGTCTCCGGTTCGAGTCCAGGCTCGGACCTTCCTGGGTGGAGTTTGCATGTTCTCCCCGTGCCCGCGTGGGTCTTCTCCGGGTACTCCGGTCTCCTCCCACATTCCAAAGACATGCATGGCAGGTTAATTGGGCGCTCCGAATTGTCCCTAGGTGTGCTTGTGAGTGTGGATGGTTGTTCGTCTCTGTGTGCCCTGCGATTGGTTGGCAACCAGTCCAGGGTGTCCCCCGCCTACTGCCCAGAGCCAGCTGAGATAGGCGCCAGCAGCCCCCGCGACCCTTGTGAGGAATAAGCGGTCAAGAAAATGGATGGATGGATGTACGGCTTACAATAGGCGAATTTAAATGGTCTACCACACGAAATTTCAAACGAGCTTAACTGTCTTATTCCTTTTACAATTTCCCAAATTACTTAATCATCAATTATCTTATCTCCATGCTTTGATCATGTATTTTTCTCTCTTTTCTCTTTTCCCTTAACAATGTAACATATGAAGTAACTTTCATTCATTACTCCAAATAACTAGTACGTCATATAGAGACATGATCTGTTCACACAATGCTTCTGCCATAATAACAACATCCAGTTGTTTTACTGGAACAATTTAAACTCATTGTTAAATTTTTTAAGACCATCAATCAGTACTTGTTAATATTGACATTGTCTTACTTTTTGTTCAATTCCATAAAATCCATAGCCACTAACAGAAATCCCAGAATATTAGAAACACCAATTCCATGTATAACAAAATTCTAAAACAAAATTCCAAAAACGTAAAAACATGAAAAATTAAAAACATAAAATTTGTATGCGGTATTGCAGCATTGTTACCAACTCCCCCCTTTTGAGACATCTTTATGGCTCACAACTCAAAATCATTGTCCAAGCCACTTCATATAATCTTATGCTGCATGCAATTTAAAATAATTTCACAATATTTACAAAAGGTTTTCATTTTTCCCTTTTTTTTTTCTTTTCCACTACAGTGTTCCCTCGTATATCAGTGGGTTAACCTTCATACAGTCATTTTCCTCTTCCAAAAAATTACACAGTTGTACAAAAATCCACAAAATCAGCACCTTTTTTTTCTTTTTTAACAACTATGGAATTTAAAAACAATTGGGACCCTGTAGCCTTCATCGCTCTGGCCCTAATTTGCGAAAGAACACTGTAGTTTACATGTCTTGGAGGGGTAGAACGTTATAATCCGCCCATAGCATAGTCGTAGTCTGGCATTTCTTCAAAACTAATTGTATCATACTACATCTTGTATTGTTTACAACCATATAATCAAGTTTAAATGTAACACATCTTTCCCAAAGCCATATGTAGTTAATAATAAAGCCACCATGAATATCAATCATCTTGTAAACAATTAATATAAAATACTGGCTTAAATTCTACTTCATGCATTCTAAACAAAACTCATAACCATGTCAGCAATCAATTGTCTGTTCAAATGGCCTTCCAATATCTTCGTGAAGCCACTACTATCATTGTTCAATTTAAATCACAAACTGCATTTTTCACATTCATCTATCTATTAAAATTTGTCAGACATTGTCATTGTTATCAGTTTCTCAATTCAATTTCAGTAGTAACATTGCTAGCCTAAGCATCCACCCAATTCATGTATAATTGCACAGCCAAATCAACCTGTGGGTGTTTTCGTTTTAAAACAGCATAACCACAAACATCAAAAGTTCATAACAGGTCACAATTTCACTCAGGAATTTAAGATATCATTTTTGTAATTTGTTTCAAATCTTAGGACCGACAAAATAACTTTGTTTATCATTGGGTCTCCATCATAACCACTTTACAATCAAAACATCTAAACAACATCTAAATATTACACCCTTGTTGCACAAAAGTGTAATATACCTTTATTTACATCAATCTCCAATTTCTTTTTAGCTGTTGCTGGTTTTCATTTCACAGCTCAATTTTCTATCATGCCATAAAATAATTTTGTCCATGCAAGTCAAAATCTGACTTCCCAAATGTACCCAAACAATTTCGAATTGCTTGAGAGGGTATTGTGGGACATTCACAATATCCTTGTAGTAATAATATATATATATATGTGTCATATATATATATATATATATGTATGTATATTTCCCTTCCAGTGCAAATTTAGACCAGAATATACAATTTGGGTGTACTGTTATAGTACTTATTCATTCCTCAAATTTTCATCAAGAATCCAAATTATCTAATAATATATTTCCAGTTAGTAAGTTTAGTATTTTCAATCAGCACTCCTGCCCTTTGCGAGTCCTTAATCACTAGTCTAATTTATCTCCAATTCAGCATTTTACTCAAATAAATCATCTTTAGCATAGATGATATCTGATCTGTTTGCTCTGATTTCCACTTACTTACATGTTGTCAAGAAACCCAACATCAGAATGAATGAATGAATGAATTCATAAGGAAGCAGGTTAAACAGTTCTTCCTATTTAGTTTTAAAGAAAAACAAAAGTTCTGTCATCTCTATTTGTTCTGCCATAATTGTTATATGCAGTGTCACTGTATCAAACTCATCATCAGTTTACAGGTAGTCAGTCAACTGTGACACTCGTAGGTGTGGCATTGTTTTCGTTCTCACATTTATGCTCAGAGTGACATAGCTTATCATCTCCCTTCTTTACAATCAGTTCCCTCGCTTTTTGTAGTAAGGCGTCAGCTACCATTTAAGAATTTATTTAGGATATAGACTACGTCGTAAAAATGCAAAGATCCTACACCTTTCACATAGCGATATCCCTTTTTCTACTCAACTTATCTTTTTATTACCATGTTGCCATCTAATGTAGACACCAAGACTAGGTCTAATCCAATTTAATATAATTCTGCTTACTGGTTTCGTTTCATCTTTGTTTCTTATGTTCACCTTGTTCAAATAAATGGCCGTTTTTGCACCAACAACAATTACCAGGGTAATAAAAATTCCTCATGGGGCATCCAAGTACTATCTCGGCAGCAGGGTCTCGCTAACCTAGGGTGGTTACTTTGAGGGGTCAGTATTTTTACAGCAGCTCGTCTCAATCAAACTCATTTAAATTAATTACAGAGAACTCTAAGACACTGTAAAAACACAATTCTAAATTCCCTGCTGAACTTTTACAACCAAAAACTCACTTTACCCAGAACTCAAAGATCCTGGGCTTGTTGGTGGAAAAGCAACTATTAATAATTGTGCTCCTTTAAGAACATTCAAATTCAATTATAAATGCCATTTTTTTCTTCTTAATCAAATACATATCTCAGCTATTTATTTATTTTAAATAACTCACCACTAATAAAAGGTTTGCCTTCTAAACCATTTTAATAATCTTTTCCCTTCAATGCCTATTTTACGTATCAGGTTCTGGTGAGGGAGAATTTGTTAGATTTCACACTCAATCACAGCAGGAGCGAAAACAGAATTCAATTAGGAAAACATTCCTCCGTGTAACCAATCTTTTATACAAACTTTAGGACTATATTCAAAACAACATTGTAAAGGCTCTTTCTTACAATTTTATGTTGTTCTCTAATCTGGATCTGCATGAGTCACACCAAATCTATTAGTAAATGTAAACACCACAGTAATGAATTTTTAGAACATTTAACTCCTAGTAAGTATTTTCAAATTCAGTCAATAAGGTTTAAATTATTTCCTGTCTTACTCTGTTAGAAGGTCATGAAGTCATTGCATTTCACTATAGAAGCTTCTATTATCAGTGTGATATCAAGGCCTTCCCCATTTGGCAATTTGACAAATGGTGCCATTACACACTTTACAATATAGTCATAGCTGAAAACCATCATTACTTACTTAATTCAAAGTTTCAAATTTCTTTAAACTAGTATTTAGTAGACTAGATTTTCATTATTTATCAAATAATCTATATCATTTGCCTTAACTTTATACACTCATTAGAGGGTTCATTACCATAATTTAAACATACTCTTCTAACCAAAGTCTGTAATCAAGAATTGTTCTGCCTCTTTACAGATAGGAATGTTCCACTTCAATCATAAATCTTTCACAGCAAGGAGAGACTTGTTAAATCCTTGTTCACAAAAAGTGGAGGAGAGTCACACTCTCTGTAGGGTCAGACTGCACCACCCCACTTCATGTCTTGTGCCAAATGTTTCTAATTTAATTACTCAGCCTTATTGTCATTTGTCTTCTGTGTAAACCTTTATTTGTAAATTTTCATAGGCACAGTATAGTTTCAGTTTAAAAGTGACTTTTCTGTGGCCTGTTAGCTATCCTCTCTTTTGGAGAGCTTTTATTTTATTTCCTTTTATAGCCCTTGCTTCTCCCTCAAAATGAGGTGTTTTATGTCCATAAATACCTTAGAGGTCAATTCTTATCTCTGAGTCCTAATTTTACCACTCCCTGTCAATCTTTAACTTATCTGGAAATCTATCCATTTTATTTAATTTTATCAACATTCAAACGTACAACCAACTATCAGAGATCCACAGCCACCTAATGTAGTGAGGTAGCATAATATTAGGTATAAAAATGTGTTTATTGCTTAACATTAAATCATTCCTCCACTACATTTCAAAAATAGTGATATTTGAAATCCGACTCAATATCTGTACCACTTAGTTATTTTCCCAATAATAACCAAAAATCTTCTCAGTTATTAAATTCAGTTATAACACCTTCTTCTTCCGAAAGTTATTGATTTTTATTTTTTTTTTAAAGAATCATTCACCTAAATAATCATCACAACTACACATTTTGCCTGTCATCTGATCACAATTTTTAATCACCATTCAAACCTAGAATAGAAATTGTATAATTGTGTAATCAATTACTTACGTTGCTTCCTATCACTGTCAATTTTCCATAGAAAATCATATTATTTCATATATATGACTAACACAGCAGTCCTTTACCGTTTTTTCTTTTCTAACTCCTCTAATCATTTTAAACTATCTATTTTATACTTTTGAGGGTAATTTCTTAACTCAGTGTCCTCTAACATTACACTTCCTTCCTGTCTTATCATCATCATCTACACCACCACAACTTGTTCTAAACACTTCACAAATCCCACTTACAATCATCCACTAATTCATCTTCTCTTTGTCCAGTTGTTCTAATTCTACCATAATCAATTCTACTTTCGTGTTTCTCTCTTACTTTTATCATTTCCCATGCTCAAATCAATCCAACAAAAAGGATTTTTTTCCTGTCAGAAGTTCAACAACTTGTCATCAATCACCTACTTAACTCACTCTCAAACAATTAGCTTTACCATCCAAAAACAAAAATACACAATTTTCACCTGAGGACCGGGTGATGACCTCTTCTGGGACCACTTTTTGGTCCATGCACCTCATATTTGATACAGACCAAAATTTCTCAATTTCACCGTTTTGACATAGTTATGTTAGACACGATCTAACAACCCCTTATACACAATTTAAACCCTTTTAGCCGTCATCTTTAGACAATATGACACACAGACACATACAAGAGCTCACAGAGACAAACACAATGAGAAGCCACACACATATACTTTTACAGACAATACACGTATGCCTCGATATTAGGCTGTTAAAGCTCCAACTTTCCTTTTCATTTTATTCCTTATTTCATATTATAGTGGATTACCATTATTATTGTTATTATTTTTACTATTGTAAATTAAGCTGGCCAGCAAAAGTATATCTTGTAATCCACGTATTTAAATGCTATATTTTAGATGGATCTAATTTTTCTATGAACATCCAATCCTTACTGGATAGTTCATCTTTTGGCTCGATTTTACTGTTTATTTTCCCCATTTTTATATGAATTTGGTTCAGTCCGTGAACCTAGAGTTCCCTAGGGACTGATATGTTCAAAATAACAGGGTGACAATAAATTTCTCACTGTGGTAATCCTCAAGCTTCTACCCAACAGGGCGGAGAATTCTTGCCTTTGCTTCCACAATGAGTTGTCACTTACAATCCTGTTTGTTTAAAATGAAGTAAGTATCAAGTGACACTACACTTCCATTCACTTCACACACTCACACAAGGCCCTTTTATTTTCTGCGTTTCACGGAATTTAAGTACGTACACGACTCCGGCATCGTCTCTTTACACGGACATTACTGGGCTCCGTTCCCTTTACTTGCCATTGACTAGTATTCGCAAGGTTTTACACTATTGCGTCAGTACCTTCGCGCAATCTTTTTCACTCACACTTTCCCCCGGAAAGTACATTTTTTCTCACCCAGATGTCTTCTCGTCCTTTGGATTCCCGTCAGCCTTCCAGATCCCAGTCACAGAGACGAAATCCAGTCCCGGAAAAGGGTAGTATTTGCCGTGGCCACGGTCTTGCTGGAGGTCGACTCTGCAACTGGAATCCTTTAGGCGTCTTGGGATCCGGCTCGAAAGGACCAAGTTAATGTCAAGTCAAGACCTGCAACATTTAAAATACACAGAAGAAAGAATGAGAAGACACAAGGATTTGATTACTCGCGAGGAGAAGCTGACAGAGAGTTGTGCGCAGATCACAAGCTCCCAGCCCCTTCTGACACAACTCCCTACTTCTCCTCTTTTATTTGGGATTCCCTAACAGACACAATAGGCCATACACTTGCCTCTAAGGGAAATAGGAAATAACAGCAATGTGATAAGCAACTCCAGCAGTCGTAAAATACAGAGGACATCCTTTAACCATAAACTTTTACAACCACTATTCCTTGAAGGCTGTCATTCTTCATTCCCGCATTCCAGGTGTCCGTCCTCAGGTTGAATACACATGCAGCAGCTCCAAACTCATAGTGAAATACTGAATACATAGTTGCCAATTAACTATGTAATAAGAGAAAATATAGAATAATATATACACAATAACTCTAACAGTCTGATTAGTCACACTGGAGTCTAACGTACTTTCCAAGTCTTCTCTGGTGCGCCTTCATGCATTCCTGAAAGTATTCTTCAGGCATCATCCACAAACTGTCATTACGGCTGTCTTGATGCTGTCTACGTCTTGGGAAAGTTTAAAAAAATAACTCTGAGCCTAGCTGAGTGAGTTGAGAGCTAGCTTCAGCAGAGCAATATTATTTTTGAAAATGAACTGTCAGATGTTCAAGGCAATGTGATCAGGTACATTGTCATAGTGAAGGAGCCTCTTCTCACCCACTATGTGGCAAGAACTCACAGTGCCATCACTTCAAAGGATGCTATCAACATAACTTTGGACTCTGGACATAGATTGCCTTGCTTTCTTAGGTGGCGGGGCCATTCCAATGTCAGATTCGGGCATCCTGGTCTCATCATCACTCATTGCTGCAAACCCCTGAACCCATTATTCTTTTACAGAACTTGCTATTCGTGTTGTTTTCAGTTGTGGATACAGAGACCACACTAATCCAATATTCATACAATGAAAAACTTTAACATTTATAATATATAAAGCCCATCATGAAATTTTACCAATTAACATATGCAAATCAATTTAAAAAAAAAAAAAAAAAAAAAGGGAAAGTGAGTACAAATTAAGAGGAACTGATGTTTTTTCCAAACCTAAATACAAAACAAAACAAAACAAAAAGAATGATGTATTTCAACTTAAGGTGTGAGTTTGTTGAACAATCTGGATTATAAAACCAAATCATCTCAGTCTATTTGTATTTATAAAAAAATATATATATATAAAAGCACAATTAATGTAAAAATATATTTAGCACAAGGTCATGAATTATTGAATTATTTTGCTTAATTGTTTCTTTGAAAGCGTCCTTAACTGTTTGCTGTCATTTACTGTTAATCACTTTTTGTGTTGATTAGTGGCAGAGTTTTACCTCTTGCTCTGTGTTCACTTTCATTTATTTAAAAAAAAAAAATGAAATAAAAACTTAGAATTCAATTGAAACTGAAATGTATCTCCCACGTAAGATACTTGCATATTTAAAGTGTATATTAATTTTTCATGAATTTCAAAAACATTCAACAAAACATGCTGAAGTCTTTACAGATAATCATCTGACACCCCAAACAGGATTCAACATCCAATTGTTTTTTTTTTTCTCTTCTGTCAGTTTTGCATTTCCCAACATTTACATTCCATTTCTAGGTCAGTCACAGTTCAGAGAGCACAACTTCTTTCACAATAAAAGTATATATCCTGTGATCTGTAGAATTATTCATTTTATTTGAAACGTTTACAGCGATGACTTACAGACTATTGAATTATTGAACATATAAACTTCAACAGCGCTGAGACTGAGAGGAGGAGCCTAGGCACGTAGCTCCGCCTCCATCAGGCGGCGGATTATTACAGGCCCTCGTACGCTGTTTCCTCCCAGATGTACAAGCAGACCAAACTCCCCAGCAGGACCATGACCCATCCATTCCAGTTCCTGTTGGCAGAAAGCAACTGTCCATCCAGTCAAAATGTCAACACTTTGATAGATCACAGTTAAGGAACTATCGTATTTTACAAGAAAAACAACATTATAATAATGTAATAAAATCACGCAAACCACTGCTTTATTATTGTCTCACCAGGTCGTTGAGTGTCCTCACAGGCCTCTCCTTGGTAACCAGGCTTACAGATGCAGCTGCAGGATGTACCAGTGAGCACAGGGATCCCATTGTGCCTGCAGGGGGCGCAACGACAAGAACTGAACTGCTGCAGATACTCATCCAGTCCCCTTTGGAGGTTGGCCAGTCTGGCTCCAACTTGATCTGATGCTGTGCTGAGGCGCACAAGTTCATAAATTGGCATGATCTGGCTCAGTGGGGAGGGGGGGTTGGGGGGATGCACAGCGAGACAGAGATGGTCAATTACATTAAATGTAGTTGTATTCTTATTTTGTTGTTGTTTTTGCACAAGATCCATATCATGGACAAAAGTAAACCTAGATGCAAAAACGTCTATGCATCCAGTGGTGCAAGATGGCTTAGCGATAGCATTTTTCAACACACACATATTTGGGGGCTCTTACCTCATATTCAATGACTGTCGGGTTGTATTTAAGGCTTGCCCCCCACTTGCGATAGGTGTCAGGATCCTTGATTACCAACAACCCACCACTGGTGTCCGTGTTACCCCCCTTCACCAGCGTGATAACATCCATTATCATAGCGGAGCCACTGTCTGTGACTTTAGGTAAAAGTAAAATAGAAAAGTCTGGTCTTTTTTTTTTTTTTTTTATGTAATCATCTGGTAGTTTTTGTTTAATTAAATGACAAAGTTGCATGTATGCCTATGGTTCAATGCCTCACTCACCATGTAATACGGGTCTACCTTTTCCACATAATTGGCCCCCCACGTTGACATCTGCTCCTCCAAAGGGGCCCAATTTAAAGTTCAAACCAATAGATGCACCTATGCACGAACCAGCCTCTGTCCATTCAAGTTCTGCAAAGGGATATATAATGATAAGAAGGTTCACATCGACAGAGATGTAGTTGACTTAACATGTATAAACAAGAAGGCCAACCCTACTTGATTCAGCCATGGATGTTTTGTTGACCACCACCACATATTCCAGTGTTCCTCCCATTGCTCCCTCAGTGACATAGTGGGTGCCAAACGAATTGAAGATGCGGGAATAGATGCCAAAGTCATATTGCTCTGGGAGATCCATCAGTGACAGGTAGAAATCCTCATGCAGCATCAGCCTATTACTTCTTATCTTGAAGTGAGCCGTTTCCACTTTCGACCAAAGCCTGATGAACCCAAGGTCCTGACAGCACAAATTCATCATGTGACATTTTAGGAGCCACAAGCAGTGGCGTTCCTAAGCAACTTGGCACCCTAGGCAGGATTTCTGGTAGTGCCCCCCCAACCGCCAAGAGGGGGTCTTATTAGACCAAACATAAACACGACCCTACACAACTTCTTAGACCAACCACAAAATAATTTATCATAAACTCACACAGGGCACACGGTATCTTCACGTCTCTGGAATTTTAAAACCGCAGTTGCAGTTCAAAATTAATAATGTAGTACTTGTACAACAATAAATCACTTGTATGGGATAATGAGAGCCTAGCAAAGAACGAAATTAATTATTTGCATCAACCATTCAGAGTATTATCTCAGTATCATGAATCGGGACTTGCAGAAGTTAGGTTTACATTTCACAAGACTTGTTTTTTTTCTGGTGTGCTTTGCTTTCATTTCATTGTTGATGGTTCTTATAACTGGTTCTGATGATGCAGAACAACATGAGTAGCATTCAGTACCTTATGAGCGAAAATTTATATCGACATTAATTTCTTACTGATGAAAACTGCATTTAGAGCATCTCCCACACTTATTTTATACTTATTGGTACAACCATACGTCACACAGTGATATTTTCGCTGCAGAGGAAGATAATGTATGCTGCGGAAAAGTCAACTTACTTTAAGTCTGGCAACGCAAGATGGCCGCCGCCGGCTTCACTTTTTGCTACAGCATGAGCAGCCCAGTTTAGTTTATTCAGTACGTCCATGCTGTATCAGCCTGCGCATCCACCTGAGAGTCTGACCGTGATCTTTATTTATTTATTTATTTATTTTATTTTATTTTATTTTTTAAGCCTTGATCCAGGACAGCATACTAGTGTTGTCATTTCATTTTCTTAACTAAAGAGCCAGACCTGTCACCAGAAAGAAAGTGCAGGGGGGGGCACTTCATCAACCTAAATCTGATGTTTTTGTATTTTCTGCAACCTAACCCCAGCAGAAAACGAGGGAACACTGTACATGAGAGTCAAGGTGCATTTTCGTCAACAATAAAGTTTTGCTCTCTCTGTCCACTTTCACACCACAGTCTACACTTCTGTAGGAGTGGGCAGATCATTGTTTCATTTTGACATATTGAATAGTCTTAAAAAATAACATTCAGTAAGGTTTCATAATTTTATAGAACACAGGAAAATATAAATGTGTATGTACAACACTACATACTTTGTCCAGCACGTGTTTACACTGCACCAGCGAGCGTGTTTTGATTGTCTAGCTGTCATTTATCAAATCTACTCTGTAGTTTACTCACTTCTACTTGGTGGCAAGCTTTTCCTATCCCCCTGCTCATCACACTGGAGTTGTTTTTGTACGCCGGCCGATCCTGTTGTGTTCTTCACTTCTGCCATGTATGACGCGCAGCGAGCAGTTTTTTTTTTTTGTTTTTTTTGTTTTTTTTGCTTGTTTCAGACCTTAACGAGCCACTAAATTGTTGTAAATTGATTGACGTTAATGTGCGAAGACGATTCTCCCTCCGAAAGCGAATGCTATAGTGGGAAAGGGGCAGGGGGTCGTTGTCCGCTGTCAATAAAGACTCGGTTCCCATCTTTCACATTGACGAGCCATTCAAATGACTCAATTCGTTCATCATTAATAAACTCCAACGCGGCTGAAAAGGCGGCAAAACCAGTGCCCGGTTTAGGGTTGCGCATGACTGCTAACATTGCTGTTAGCTCGCTGTTAGCTGGCAGTCACGGCTAAACGCTGGCAACAGGCGACGTACAATACAACATCAGCATAATTATGTCTTATTAGCCTCTTACCTGGGGCTTGAACGTAACTTCAGGACTATGTTGTGTTACTGACGTCTGGCCCAGCAGTTTGGTGCACATGGATATTGCCATTGTTCAAAAACTCTGAATAGAGGCGCACATCTACAGCACCGATGACGCGCTTCCGGTAACACTTCAAAATAAAAGTGTTACATGCATTGATCTACATATACTACTTGGTAAAGTAAGGTTTATTTTGAAATTTGGTTTCTCACAGCCCCATGTACTGTCATGCATACTGCCGTTAGCTTGACTGACAAAGGATGAAAAAAGAAAAGAAAAAAAAAAAAAACATCTCCTCTCCCTGTCGCCCCTTTTGCTCACGAGCGCCCCTAGCATTTGCCTAATCCGCCTAATGGCAGGAGCGCCACTGGCCACAAGGCTATATGTACATTCACGATTAAAGCATAAGCTACAGCTAAACACACATTATGAAAACACATTCACACCTAAGGATAATTTAGCCTTCAATGAATGTGCATGTTTTTTTTTTTAATGTGGGAGGAAGCGGGAATACAAAAATTAGCACAGAAGAGACAGGGCCAGGATTGAAATTTCCAGCCTCAGCACATGATGATGAAGTTGTTTTTATGGTCAAATTAAATTACTTTCTATAATGGATAAAAATCGTATTAATGCTGATGTATCTAATTTTAGTTATCTATGTAGATTCATGCCCCCATCCCTGTAAAAGGCCCCCTGGTTTGAACCAAACCGGCTCTGACACATTATCCTTTCTTCTGACACAAGCAGACATATGTGGGTTTTTGTGACACGATACTTGTCAGTTGAGAATTATTCTGTTGGCCATATTGTGGTAAAAAAAAAAAAAAAAAAACATAAACGTGGTCTTCCTGGGTCTGGCTGACCTTGGAGGCATTCTGTGAGATAGGGGTTTTCCGATCACGTGGGCTCGCCCACGTGCTCCACCTGAGTAAGCTCGCCAAGACCAGGTGCAAGCTATAAAAATGTCTTGTCCGCAAGATTTATGAGTAGGAAGTTACACGTGAGCTTGCGTAAACATGAAGTTCATACAGAGGGCAACTCTAAAATAGGCCAAAGGTTGCGGGCCTAAATTTGCGTGGAGTAACAGTGCCCCCAAGGGTCACAAAATAGTACTGCACCAAGTTAAACTCCTATCTTGCAGTGCACTCTAGTGGCCAAAGACATTCATTTGAATAATTAGGCTAATATGTAGGAGTGGGCAAATTTTATAGTGGCCCAATAACGTTACTTACCTTAAGATGTCACGGCCAAAGAAAAGGTTTGGGCGTGGATCTAGTAAGGCTATAAAAACCAGTGCATCCGTTTGTTCGACGGATTTCTGATCCCTTCTGGCCAGAATATATGTCTTGTTTGTATTTCTGTGTCAAATAAATCTTTTTGTCTACAGCTTGAATCCTGGCCCGACTGTTAGTGTTTTTAGATTCTGAGTTGGTAAACTTCTACTTTAAGGCGAATACAAGCGAAGATTTTTCCTCCAACACCTGGGATGCATAATATACGATCACTCTTGAAGAGGACAGTTGGACCCCCCCAGATATCTTCACTGAGCGTCGGCCCGAGGGGAGGGCGAAGGCGACCGTAAATCTCGGTCCGGCCGTCTACCTCTCGCCGGGCTGACGCTCCAACAATACATTCCAGTCAGCACCTTAAAACTCTGATTAACTGTACAAGCATTTTGGAACAATACTTCTACATTCTTAATTATCATACAAATTATGTTGTTCACTGCTAAATAAATACAACTACAGAGTGTTTGAAAATGCCTGACGGACACATGAAAATGATCATGGGATTTGAACATTAAGTTTTGATTGACTTTTGAGGCATATTTTTTCTAGAAATGTTCATGTGAACTACAAATTTGACCATTTTTGGGCATTGACTTTGGAGATTCAACTGTACATATCCTGGCATGGGACCAAAACCTCTTTTTTTTTTTCTCTTTTTTTTTCATTCAATATTTATTTATTTATCTAGGGTCACGGGGGGTGCTGGCGCCTATCTCAGCTGGCTCTGGGCAGTAGGCGGGGGACACCCTGGACTGGTTGCCAGCCAATCACAGGGCACACAGAGACGAACATCCATCCACACTCACAAGCACACCTAGGGACAATTCGGAGAACCCAATTAACCTGCCATGCATGTCTTTGGAATGTGGGAGGAGACCGGAGTACCCGGAGAAGACCCACGCAGGCACGGGGAGAACATGCAAACTCCACCCAGGAAGGCCGGAGCCCGGACTCGAACCCAAGTCCTCAGAACTGGGAGGCAGACGTGCTAACCACTAGACCACCGTGCCACCCCATTTATTTATTTACCACAAATACATATTGGTCAGTGCCCACATGGGTATGTTATATTATTATTATTAGTAGTAGTAGTAGTAGTAGTAGTAGTAGTAGTAGTATTTATTTATTTATTGCAAATTATTGACCTGTTACGTGTTGAATTTGGCTTTCTTCTGGCTTTTTGTTTCCTGAAAAGTGATTTTGGAGATGCAAGGTTTCCACCCGACGCCTGTGATATATAATAATTATGATTGTTTGTACTTGATGTTGTGCATGATATTACAGTACCTGGCTTTTATGTTGTGATATATTCCTTAGAAACTCGGACTCTTCACTTCCACTCAGTCCCACTCGTGCATAGGAAATGCCGACTGTGACGCCCAGATTGAAGGAACTCATAGTTTTCCTTGCGTTTAACAGGCTCACAACGTTATTGTAATATTCCTCAGTGCCCTCTGATGTAGCTTCTGCCTGCAAAAGATAAACTTGCATTACCAGGTATCAGCTCAGTCTATCTGGTAAGCTGCTTACAACAATAAATCACGGTACCACAAAGCGGTAGGCATGGTAGTTGTAAGGTTTCCTGTAGTTTTTCTCATCTTCATTGTAATGCAGGTTTTCACAGAATGAGTCATAGGTGAACTTTCTCCATTCACCGTTATACACATATTCACATTTTCCTCCAAAATACTTTGGGTCCAGTACGTGATCCACAAATCCTCCAGTCAAGGCATTGTAGCTGAAACAATAGAGAGACACAAATGTGTTCCTTGTAAAAATAACATGTTTTTGTTCATTTCTCTGTCATTATGGCCAAAACGAACAGTTGACGGTATGTCAAGCAATGATCTATCATCTATGTACATGTCTCGAAACCTCCTCAGCCAATACAAGTCTCTGAGTCATGCTTGCCAAGATCTGTGGAACACAACTGTTTAGGGAAATGACTGCACATTTTAAAAAAATCATTAAGTTGTGTACACTTCAGCGTTTTTCAAAAGATTACCATCTTAATTTGGAATAACTTGGCTATCGTCCTAGAGCTGTAAAAAAAATTGTAGAAAACAGACAGAAAGACCGGCATCAATTGGGGTTTTGTTTCTTTTCTTTTTTGTTGGCAGTAAAAAATCATGGTTTGATGAGCATTTTAAGTGCTTTGTTTCATTTACGTTATAGTAAGCATGTTTACCCCTGAGTGCCACGCTCAGCACCAGGGATGGTGAGGAGGGTGGAGCACTTGTCATTCCTCCGGTTGAACACATCACAACCCTCTTCATCTGAAAAATCATCACAGTCTGCCTCTCCATTACAGCGAAGGGACGGGCTGATACAGCGGCCTGCAGCATACAAGCAAAGGCCATTATGTCTCTTTTATCTTGCAATAAAGAACAAATGTGTCGTGATTGGACCTTAAAATAACACCCTCATAATTATTAGATACAGTATGCTGGAGAAGAATAGGGTGTCAGTAATTGCCATAGCAACCACAAATCATCTTGTTGGATTACTGTACATCTTCTACTACTACTTCTTTAGTACTCAACCTGTTTTTTTCTGTAAACAAATGTGCATTAACACTGTACATTTGTATTTACGGCAGCAAATATTGCTTATGCATCAATGTGAGCCCTTGCTGTTGTTAGAACTTGCCTGTTTCTTTGCAGGTGAAACTCTCACCACAGTAATCTGGCACCAAACACTGCACAGTTGCTGCTGGACATGCCAGCGTCTCCCACAGTGTCTCGAAGCACGGCGTCCCACCAAATTGTGATGCTTTCTCCAGATAGCGGAAACGGAACTGACACAAATAGTCAAGGAGGAAGGAAACCGATTCATCTCAGGGATCAATGTGAAATCTTCATTGTGTTCACTTTTAAAATGATGAAAAAAAAAGTCTCTATCTAGGAGATTTTTAGAGCATGACTGATTCGTCCATTTTGACTTATACCACACCCAGACAGACAATCGGCTAATAACTTCCAAGAAAACAGACAAAAAAGTTACAAATGATTCTTAACAGCGGCACAACCACAATAAAAATATATGACACTTGTAAATGACTGTATTACACCATCTATTCAGAATAAATATTGTTCTGTACCTTTTGGTCTGTGCAAGAGTTACATGGTGTCCATGTTGACCAGAGCCCCAGTTTGCAGTTAACAGGTATTGGTCTGTTTACAGCTCTAACCCTCCTAGCAGTAGCATCACTGGTCCTGGAAGAAAAAAACAAAACAAAAATAATCACATCAATTCCGTTTCCATTACCACTTATGCGCAGAATTCATTAAATTATCATGTGAATGTACGCAGTACCTGTTATGCGCCGTTATCCATTGCCTCCTGTATGCGTTCACATTAATGTGGAAACTGGTTGAAAGATGTAGCATGCAAAAACATATGAGTAAATTAATTACTCTCCCCATGCTTACAGCATTAGGCTAATCCTGAAGATGAAAATGGAACATCACGGAACAGCTGTTGTCATCCTGGGGGTCTTCTTGCCAATGCAATCAAGACCAACCATGGTGAATCATTGATAAAGAGTAAACAAAAACTCTGACAACAGTTGGGAAAGTTTAATCATCTCTTATTATCAGCAATACCCAACAGGAACATGGAGTTCCAAAATAATATAGGGTTTAAAGCAATTAAACATTTGGCACATTTGACATTTGCATCATGTGATTGTCCGCCCGTCCGTCCGTCCATCCATCCGTCCATCCATCCATCCATCCATCCATCCATCCATTTTACAAACCGGTTCAACATTATTACAGCGCTTCCCAAAAAAAAAAAAAAAAAAAAAAAGTAGAAGAAACTATAGGCCAACAATTTGGTTTTGGACGTTTACCTTCTCCCACAGAAATTATTTAGGCTATTATTGTTTGTTTGTGTTGACCTATCTACGTTTTGAGACACTCGACTGTTTTAATGGCTTTTTTTTTTTTTTTTTTTTTTACTCAACTAAATTGGAAAAACAATACACGAGCCTAAGAGGTGTATGCTGAACACTTTTCCTAAGATCAGCTTTGGTCATCAAACTACTTTTATTACTGAACGTTTCTTTCCGCTCACTATCGTGAACGCGCACGCACACCGTGACACAAATTACGCATGCGCAACACAGCTCCGGCACTTTCAAATTGTTTGTATTATTGTCGATGGTTAGCATTCATACTTTAACCTGAATGTAGTCCACGGACACGAAAACCCACGACAGCCATCATCATTCAGGCAGCATTCAGATGCGCAAACCCGAATAGTGATGTGCAAAACGAGATACAATGGAGGAGGTAAGCAAATACATGTCTCGTCGGCTTATTGTGGCGTTATTTCATCACCTGCACTAGCCCAGGTGGCGTCCTTCATCTTGCTTCATTCGAATTGCAGTATAGTGGTCTTTGTTTGTTTGTTTGTTTGTTTTTGTACCAATATGCCCCACTAGCCACTACTACCTTAGCGTGACAACTATGCCCAAATCTATGGCAGCACCTGCGGTAGATTAGACACGTCACTCAAAATTATCTATTAATTCTAAACAGTCGAGTGTTGTTCGTGTAAATGTAACTTGACTGCAGTTTTCTTCCCCTTTTATGTTACTAAAATTGAGGTTATCTTAATCAATTACATGCTAAATCAAAATAAAACCTAAATATTCTCGGTAGAAAGTTCTTATTTGGGTGTTGAGGTTTCCGGTTCAACATTATTACAGCGCTTCAAAAAAAAAAAAAAAAAGTAGAAGAAACTAGAGGCCAACAATTTGGTTTTGGACGTTTACCTTCTCCCACAGAAATTATTTAGGCTATTATTGTTTGTTTGTGTTGACCTATCTACGTTTTGAGACACTCGATTGTTTTAATGGCTTTTTTTTACTCAACTAAATTGGAAAAACAATACACGGGCCTAAGAGGTGTATGCTGAAAACTTTGCCTGAGATCAACTTTTGTCATCAAACTACTTTTATTACTGAACGTTTCTTTTCGCTCACTATCGTGAACGCGCACGCACACCGTGACACAAATTACGCATGCGCAACACAGCTCCGGCACTTTCAAATTGTTTGTATTATTGTCGATGGTTAGCATTCATACTTTAACCTGAAAGTAGTCCACGGACACGAAAACCCACGACAGCCATCATCATTCAGGCAGCATTCAGATGCGCAAACCCGAATAGTGATGTGCAAAACGAGATACAATGGAGGAGGTAAGCAAATACATGTCTCGTCGGCTTATTGTGCCGTTATTTCATTACCTGCACTAGCCCAGGTGGCGTCCTTCATCTTGCTTCATTCAAATTGCAGTATAGTGGTCTTTTTTTTGTTTGTTTGTTTGTTTTTGTACCAATATGCCCCACTAGCCACTACTACCTTAGCATGACAACTATGCCCAAATCTATGGCGGCACCTGCGGTAGATTAGACACGTCACTCAAAATTATCTATTAATTCGAAACAGTCGAGTGTTGTTCGTGTAAATGTAACTTGACTGCAGTTTTCTTCGCCTTTTATGTTACTAAAATTGAGGTTATCTTAATCAATTACATGCTAAATCAAAATAAAACCTAAATATTCTCGGTAGAAAGTTCTTATTTGGGTGTTGAGGTTTGGGGGTGGACTCGATCTGTTCTAGTAGAGCAAGCATTATCGTATTCAATTTATTGTATTGCAAATGAAATAATTATTCTGTTTTTTTTTGTTTGTTTGTTTTTTCCCCCCCAGGAAAGTCAAATAAGCTTCAAAGCTTTGAGAGCTAAATTTCAAGAGGAAGCTCTTCTGGCTCAGTCCAAAACCACTCGGCCAGCTGTCGCAGAAAAACCCAAACACCTTCCTCCTGCTGGAGGCCACTGTAGTGCAGTAGTTAGCAGTATTAATATTGCCACAGAAAACAAGACAACAGTGGTTCCTAGAGTCATCTTCAGAGATGAACTACGAGCTTCTGGGGGAAAGCGGTCAACTTCTTTCCCAGCAAAATCTCCGCAAATTTCCCCCTCTTCTCAGCCATCTAGTGGAGACAGCACAAAAAGGCAGTCTTTCAAAGAACGATGCATGCCTCGGGTGCTTCCGGTCCTTTGTTCTAAAGAGCAGAAGATTGACCCACTCACCAAAAAAGAGTCACAACAACAACAAGAGGCGGCAAAAGAAGTCCCACAAATAAAACCGAAGAAGACAAATTTGCTGCTTGCTTTGAAGTCTTCTAGAGTGCCAAAGTTGAGCACAGACAGTGAAGAGGAACCCACATATGCTGAGCTGACCACCAGACCTTCTAGTGCTCCTGGTGAGCTGCCCTCTGTGGAAAAGCAGACCTCAGAAGATAGTGACCAATTAACCACAGAGTGCCGCCTTTCCAGTCCGGATGTCTCAGTCACTCCTCCATTAGGAGAGATGAGTGTTGACTCTGACAATCACATCATGAGCACCTTGGAGAGGGCCAAGAGAAAGTTCTCCCGCCGACACATATTGATTTCCAGCAAATTCAAGAGTCTGCGTTCGCCTGACTATGCAACGGGCGAGAGATCATTCCTTTCGCCGCCTAACATGGAAAATATGGAGCCTGACCTACCTCCACTTCCACCTCCACCTGTTGGTCTCCCACATCTTGCTTGCATCTCTGCCCGACCTTTCTCCAAAGTGAACTCTGCTCGAAGTGTGTTGCAAACTGTAACTATACATTAATCGACTTAAAAATGTTTGTAATTTTTAATGTTTTTTGTTTGTTTGTTTGTTTGTTTGTTTTTACACCCAAAGAATCTGCATTGGTGAAGCAGTGTTACCCAGATAAAGCTGAACGTCCTTCTGTCACTGCTGCTGACCGCCCTTCCCATTCGGCTCCCCAGAAGAATCCTCTGCCTGACTTGAGGTCACTGGGGCCAAAGCCATTTAAGCCTCCCAGGCCACCATTAGTAGCTCTCAGACAGCCACAAAAACGTTCAGTTAGTGGTGTGTTAACTTTTTCTTCTTTTTTTTCTCCATCCTTTATTTTGTCTGGACATCCCCTGTATGAGTTTTTATTTTATTTTTTTTATTTTTTTATTTTAAATTTTTTTTTGTACTGCTATTTGGATTTTGCATATTTGTGGTGAGAGTGGACATCTCTTTAAGTGCTGATGTTTCTCTTTGCAGAGGTGTTCTCAGATCTCAGACAGGAGTCACCTAAAGGTCCAGAGTCAGAAAAGCCAATCTCCAGTGCTGTCCTGGATGCTCCTGTTTTTCCAGACTTTGAGAATCCAGAGATTGAGCCCACAGAGAGTCAAGCTGTCGATATTGCTGCTTTAGACCTAGAAGTTCTAGATTTGGGAGGCCTTAGCTCTCCACCTTCTGTGCCAACAGACTGCGGAGTCCCTGATTCCAAGACTTCACAATCTGACACGTGTACTTCCGCAGGGCCCAATGAAAGCTTTGTTGCCCAGCAGCTGAAACTTGACAGTCTGAGTGGAATACCTCCTCATGCAGCCGGCTTGCCTGAATCGTCAAATTGGACAGAGTCCATCACATATGATCAAAAGAGCCAGAATGAGGATGTGATCTTTGCTCCTCCTCCAAACTCTCATGCTGATACTGAACTGTCAGCTGCTGAGTCCCACTCTTCCCGAGATGAAAGCGAGCTCGGTCTCCAAGCAGCTCCAACTAATGAGACTCACACACGAACAAGGTGAGAGTCAAAAAGAATCCAACTTTTTTTTATTTTATTTTTTTTATGGCTATGTAATTGAATTGTTTGCTTCAGTGACCAAAACTATGAGTGTGACAATGTATATGAAGATGTGGAAACCATCAAGTTTTTCCTATGCCAGAACTCGCACAAGCAGAAAGGCAATCTGAAGAGTAAGGACGTTTCCTTTCTTTACAATACTATGTTGAATGCACCGCCACTAGTCTTTCTTGTGGAATATAAGTTAAGTAGCAAACTACCTATTTTCATCCATCTCATTCAGCGACCTGTTTCCCACTTGCTGTTGATGAAAAGTGACATCATAGTTGCTCGGAGCTTAGTTAACAACAAATCGACAGCTCAGCTTCAGAAAAAAAGGTGAGCTGTGATTGGTTATTATTACCTGAGCCCTGAGCAACTACAATGTCATTTTAAATCGACAGTATTGAAATAAAAGCGGGGGGTTTTCCTGCTTAAAGAGACAGTATTTAGAATTTTTTGAGTTTTCAATGTTAATTCATTTGAATAACCCACTATTAATGTCAATAATATGCAAAAAATATGTTCTATCACATCAATGTATTTTATTTTACTGTATTTTTCTTTAAATAATCATAGGTCAAATAATGGTTAATTAGATATCATAGGTCACAAAACGCCTTACGGGAGGCTGACATGTTTCACTGCCATCTTTCTGCTATGGATATCTGAAGAACTTGGTCAATGTAGTAATTGGTGGTAGGCTTGCAAAGTGGTAAGGCAAGGTAGTGTGCATACTTGAAAATGTGCACACTTCAAACTTAGGTTGGTGCATGGCATTAGTTCACCACTAGATGGCACTAAATTGTTCATACTCTAACTGGGAATTCCACAAACGCAGAGTATCGTGTTTGGACTAGTGGAGCTGCATATAACACACTTACTCTTTAATATTTCCCCCCCCCCCTAAAAAGCCCTCGCACAACTAAATTTAACTTTTTTTCTTTTAGATCCATATGCTGACAACAACCTTGCTGCGGTAAATAATTTTACATCTGATTTATTGTATGTAACTGAAATTAACGTTTATTCACTTTACTTACGCTATCTGTGGTAATCAATAACATATTAATATTTATTTACCTTTTACTTCAAGAAAGAGGAGGTGTCTCTTAACGTTTGGCCGCGGAATCCGTGGTATGAGCCGTTTTCTTATAATTGACATTGATTTTTGCCAGATGGAGGATCGCCTTTGATGTTGTTGTTTTTCCCATCTCTTCTCATTGTGGTGATCAAACAGGGGCAGCATATCAGGAGAACATACATCCCATAATCAAGTCCACAGGTATGATGCATATCACTCATGCTTTCGTTGAAATGAGACTTTGTACTGCAAACCACTTCCATTTGAGTTCATGTCAGTCTTACTGGCATATGGTTCTCTTCATGCTCAACCAATCGTGCTTGTCACTCTTAATGGAAAACAAGCCTTTGTTGCTGCTCAACAGTCTCCTCCTCCCCCAGTAGGGAACGCCAGAGCCCCAACACAGCTGAGTATAAGGAAATGAAGAAGAGAGAGAAGCAGCGACTGGAGAAGGAGAAAAAGGAGCAAAAAGAGAGAGAAAAGAAAGAAAATGAAATGAAAAAGAAGTTTAAAGTAGGTCTGGCCAGTGCTTTTTGTAGTATTTTGAAACACTTTAAATACTTTTGGTCCGCATAGTTCCCTCATAGCTTTGCTACGTATTTATTAAAGTGTACCCTGCAATTAGTTGGGACCTGGCTTCTGAGTGCAGGTCACTAAAATTGCAATCAAATTATTTGTTGATTAAGAAAAATATGTGTTGCTAGCTGAAACTAAAGGCTGAGGAGGCTGCGGTTTGTCTCTATAGGTGACGGGCGACGAGGAGCCCATGTACCATGCCAAGGTGATGGTGGCGAGTAAAGTCCGCAAGAATGACCTGCCTGTTCAAAGTGGGGACACTGTCAGCATAATTCGTACCACCAACTGCCCTAAAGGCAAATGGTTGGCACGGGATGCAAATCACAAATGTGAGTTGGAACATACACAAAATGTCAGTGGGTTGGTGGTGAACAAGTTTTGTTCTGTTGAGCTTTTCAGTGGCTGTTCTCTGTTCTGGCTTTCACAGATGGCTACATCTCAGTGATGAACGTGGAGCTTAATATCAAGGAGATGCTGGAACTCGGCAAAAAGGCCCAAGCAGCTGGACGGAGTGGCAACCTGGATGGGGACACCATCAGCATCGGCAGCAGGTGCACAACACTCAAGCATCAGTGCACATCGTGAGCCGACATTTGGAATATTTTTGTTTTGTTTTGTTTCCCAGATCCTCAAGCCACCTTGTAGTCACAAGCAGTTGTGAGTATCACAAATATATGCTGGCCGCAACAAATGTGTTTAAGGTTTATGCCATATCTAGCCTAAAAGAGTGTGAAGGTCATTACTAACGTATGAAGTGGCTACATTGCCGAACTCAGATTGGTCGACTCCCACTCATCACATCGTAGAACAGAAAAATGTTTGAAATTCAACTTAATCTGTGCTTTCAGCAGCACTTATGAAATGATAGTGTTTCAGTATTGGCCCTTTTTTCTGCAGTGCAATTGTCTACAGCCGCAAAATAAAATAATGAACATTCTTATCTTGATACTTCTGAGAGTGCCAATCAAAACTGGCCATTTTTTTTCAAATTCAGAATTTTTTTTTTGCAGACCTTGCAGCATGTTTCCAGTTTTTCATTCCATACAAACATAATTTTTTCATGTTTCTGCATTAGAAGTGTCTTGTGAGTGTATAATGGACTTAAGTGACAAAAGGCAGTTGCACTTGGAAGAGGTTACCTTAAACGGCCCAAGTGACTTGACCTAAATACCGTACTACTCCAAAGAAATTGTCCTATAACCGAGAACCGGATTTTATTATTCTGAAGGAATTTAATAAGCATTGGACTGGGGGATTTTGATTGGTACCCAGTCAAACCTCAGCTGTCAACAAGCGGACTGCTTATTAATCAAAGCCATTTGTTTTCCCTCAGTCACCGACGACAGTGAGGAGTGGGCCTGTGAAGATGAGACACTCTCGACCTGCTATGATCACCAGTAAGGGGATAATCTCACATTTCTCTTATTTCTTTCAGGACAAACTGACCCCTACTAACCACTTGCACATACAGTATCCATCATACAGTACATAGTCTTGAGCATGCTAGCTTTTTATTTATACGACAGACAAGAAGATCTTCATTTTTCCGCTTCCCCCTTGACTGTAGGTAAATTGGATGAAAATTTGTTTCCCAACCATTATTGGGCCAAGGCACCCATTATGCATTAGAAAAGCACAACACAGCATTTGAACAAGAACTTCTCCAAAATATGAAGACTGAAATGATGATCTCAACTTTTACAAAATAATCCACTTGCTCAGGGTCTGTTTAATAGAACTCAAAGCTGATATATGTAGTCGCAGGAAGACATGACTTTCTGTTGTACAAATTGTAACAGCTGGATTGACATGCTAACCCCGGGTTTACACCGGTTGCGTGTGCGGTGCGGCTGCGGTGCGGTGCGTCTTGACTGCGTGCTCCGGACGCGTCAATTTTTTGGCCAATCCACACCGGCTCCGCACAGCTGCGGTCCGGCAGCTCCGTCG